>NC_060177.1:7391137-7524287 GCF_021184085.1 Oncorhynchus gorbuscha
CTCTTAGTGCCAATCTGACAGACACACCCCAAACACCCTCACCCTTCTCTCCTTGTCTCTCCGTTTCACCCTCTCTTAGTGCCAATCTGACAGACACACCCCAAACACCCTCACCCTTCTCTCCGTGTCTCTCCGTTTCACCCTCTCTTAGTGCCAATCTGACAGACACACCCCAAACACCCTCACCCTTCTCTCCTTGTCTCTCCGTTTCACCCTCTCTTAGTGCCAATCTGACAGACACACCCCAAACACCCTCACCCTTCTCTCCGTGTCTCTCCGTTTCACCCTCTCTTAGTGCCAATCTGACAGACACACCCCAAACACCCTCACCCTTCTCTCCGTGTCTCTCCGTTTCACCCTCCAAGGTATGAGAACCAGAGAGATGTCATGGTGGTCGACATCTAGTTGATTTTGATGTATGTCTGTTTGATGTCCTTGTGATGCACTTCAACCCCATTGGAAGTGGTCCTATTTCTGCTGTATACTGAACACTGCCAAACATTTAGTCCACCATTTTGAGGTACAACCATTTTGAAACTAGTCATTTACTAAAGGATATTATCAGATCAACTGTTCACTGTGCTGATATACCTGCTACATGAATGAATGGACAATAAGTGCTGATGAACACGTTAAAACAGATGATTAATAAGTAGGAGTTTTTCCTGGTCGGATCAAGTGGCGGGTACTAACTCCTCTTGTGAGGCTCGTGCACGAAGACGTGAGACTAAAGAAGTACCACTCCAAGTTCAGAGGTCAGACAAGTCGTTTCCTGCCGGCTCCCCACAGGCTCCTGAACCTCAGTCTCTAACCACCTCAGTACCAACATGGACATTTCTTCTCCTTTCTCTCTCTCTCTCTCTCTCTCTCTCTCTCTCTCTCTCTCTCTCTCTCTCTCTCTCTCTCTCTCTCTCTCTCTCTCTCTTTCTCTCTCTTTCTTCTCTTCTTTCTCTCTCTTTCTTTCTTTCTTTTCTCTCTGTCTTTCTCTCTCTCTCTTTCTTTCTTTCTTTCTTTCTTTCTTTCTTTCTTTCTTTCTTTCTTTCTATCCATAGTGGATAAATGAACTCCCAGTTTTGCAACTAGCTCTGACTGTGTAGGAAACTCCTGCCAACCTCCACCAGCACGGAGGGAAAAAAAGAGAGGGAGGGAGTGAGAGAGAGAGAAAGAGAGAGAGAAAGATTGAGAGACAGAGAGAACGACAGAAAGAGAGAGAGAGCGAGAGAGAAAGATTGAGAGAGAGAGAGCAAGCAACAGAGATTGAGAGGGAGTGAGAGAGAGAGAGAGAGAGAGAGAGAGAGAGAGAGAGAGGAGAGAGCAACAGAGATTGAGAGAGAGAGAGAGAGAGAGAGAGAGAGAGAGAGAGAGAGAGAGAGAGAGAGAGAGAGAGAGAGAGAGAAGATTGAGAGAGAGAGAGAGAGAGAGAGAGAGAGAGAGAGAGTGAGAGAGAGAGAGAGAGAGAGAGAGAGAGAGAGAGAGAGAGTGAGAGAGAGAGAGCAACAGAGATTGAGAGAGAGAGAGAGAGAGAGAGAGAGAGAGAGAGAGAGAGAGATTGAGAGAGAGAGAGAGCAACAGAGATTGAGAGAGAGAGAGAGAGAGAGAGAGAGAGAGAGAGAGAGAGAGAGAGAGAGAGAGATTGAGAGAGAGAGAGAGAGAGAGAGAGAGAGAGAGAGAGCAACAGAGATTGAGAGAGAGAGAGAGAGAGAGAGCAACAGAGAGAGAGAGAGAGAGAGAGAGAGAGAGAGAGAGAGAGAGAGAGAGAGAGAGAGAGAGAGAGAGAGAGAGAGAGAGAGAGAGAGAGAGAGAGAGAGAGAGAGAGAGAGAGAGAGAGAGAGAGCAACAGAGATTGAGAGAGAGAGAGAGAGAGAGAGAGAGAGAGAGAGAGAGAGAGAGAGAGAGAGAGAGAGAGCAACAGAGAGAGAGAGAGAGAGAGAGAGAGAGAGAGAGAGAGAGATTGAGAGAGAGAGAGCAACAGAGATTGAGAGAGAGAGAGAGAGAGAGAGAGAGAGAGAGAGAGAGAGAGTGAGAGGGAGTGAGAGAGAGACCCTGCCAACCATAGCCAGCACCAAAAATAAAAAAAGTGGGAGAGACTTGAGAGTGAGAGAGAAAAAGAGACTGGGGGAGGGAGGGAGACCCATGTCTCTCATCCTGTGCCAAGGATTAGATTCCCCTCCAGTTATTAGACTCTTCCACTGCGCTGACAGAGAAGAGGGGGAGAAGGGGGGGAGCGAGGGAACCAGGGACGACAGGGGAGGATAGAATTCAGCCACCGACAACAACCTTGACAAACCCAGCCTCTCCATTATTTATGACTGGGCATTCAAGAGATGTTTCATTCAATTAAAGTTCCTCGAATTTCCGAAAGGCTCGAAAATCTAAAATATCCTACACCCTCCCGGCACCCCTGCCTGGCAGTCTAGTGGTACGGCCCGGACCTGTGTTTTTGGAGACAACTATCATTACAGGGCAACTTCCATCTAGCAGGGCCACATTTAGGTTGGAGTCTGGGATATCTCTACCATCAGAAGACTGTATCATCAGCCAGACAACACAGACTACAACAGGGCCTGCTGGCCGCCAGTCAGTTGTGCTTGTGATTTTTTTGTTGATTGGAAAATGCATTCAAGCAGAAGATTGAATGAGTTATGGCAACAAGGCACACTCAGTGCTCTCTCTGTGTGTAGCCTCTGTACGGTGTGGCTCAGTATGGATCTATGTAAAGATGGGTGGACTAGAGCACATTCAACGTCACATCTGCTGAACCCTCCTTCCTTCTTTCCTCAGAAGTGGATTTCTAACAAAAAGGGACACTAAAATAACGCTGCTAGACTCTTCACTTCAACCAATCACTGAAGAGAAAACACAAGACTTGGTGTGAACAAGCGAAGGCAAGGAAGGAACAGCGTTCCCATTGAGACTGGTGGGCAGGAAGAGGGTTATTAGTCCTACAGTATGACACTAGTCTTCAGAAAATGAGGACAGAAAGCAGACGGTTTCTTCTGTTTTCTCTACTTTAACATCAAAGTGTACTGAGGAGAGGGCAGAGCAAACAGAGAGGCTCAACTCCTCTATGTAGCCTGAGGAACACACACTCCATCTACAACAGAATGAATACAATGACGAGAACGATACGTCTCTAGTTGTATGAATGGGGCAGGACCAATATGTCATACTGTGTTACAGCCAATCATGTCACTGAACAGGCTGAGGGCCCGGGGGGTTGGGCAGGGGGACAGGCTGAGGGCCAGGGCAGGGGGACAGGCTGAGGGCCAGGGGGTTGGGCAGGGGGACAGGTTGAGGGCCAGGGGGTTGGGCAGGGGGACAGGTTGAGGGCCAGGGGGTTGGGTAGAGGGACAGGTTGAGGGCCAGGGGGTTGGGCAGGGGGACAGGTTGAGGGCCAGGGGGTTGGGTAGAGGGACAGGTTGAGGGCCAGGGGGGTTGGGCAGGGGGACAGGTTGAGGGCCAGGGGGGTTGGGTAGAGGGACAGGCTGGGGCAGCATTTGGCCTTAAACAAGGTCTGGAGGGCCGCATTGAAAATGGGTATTATTTCCTCGCCGCCAAACATAGTCCTCTAGTCATCGTTTTGGGGAATTGCCGATGTTCCCTGACTGTTTATCTTTCATTTGGGCGATTATTAACGAGCTGGACACAGACAAGATACTGTATGAATGTCGGTGCAGTACGACTTTACAGGATAGTCCATGAGGCTCACTAATGGATGTGGTTTCAGATGAATCACTTGGAGACACGACCTTCATTGAAAGCTCTGGGTGTCACAGTAAGTTACAGTCAGAGCTGAATGGAGCTGTGGTGAGGAGAGGAGCCTCTGTTTAACTACTATACCCACCTAACCATATGGCCCAGGCATGAGAAACTCCTACACCCACCTATCCATCTGGCCCAGGCATGAGAAACTCCTACACCTACCTATCCATCTGGCCCAGGCATGAGAAACTCCTACACCCACCTATCCATCTGGCCCAGGCATGAGAAACTCCTACACCCACCTATCCATCTGGCCCAGGCATGAGAAACTCCTACACCCACCTATCCATCTGGCCCAGGCATGAGAAACTCCTACACCCACCTATCCATCTGGCCCAGGCATGAGAAACTCCTACACCCACCTATCCATCTGGCCCAGGCATGAGAAACTCCTACACCCACCTATCCATCTGGCCCAGGCATGAGAAACTCCTACACCCACCTATCCATCTGGCCCAGGCATGAGAAACTCCTACACCCACCTATCCATCTGGCCCAGGCATGAGAAACTCCTACACCCACCTATCCATCTGGCCCAGGCATGAGAAACTCCAACACCCACCTATCAATCTGGCCCAGGCATGAGAAACTCCAACACCCACCTATCCATCTGGCCCAGGCATGAGAAACTCCAACACCCACCTATCAATCTGGCCCAGGCATGAGAAACTCCAACACCCACCTATCCATCTGGCCCAGGCATGAGAAACTCCTACACCCACCTATCCATCTGGCCCAGGCATGAGAAAAATGGCTGTCAGCGTGATGTCTCAAGTAGCCTTTTTCCATCACATCATGCAGCGCAGGAACACACACACACACACACACACACACACACACACACACACACACACACACACACACACACACACACACACACACACACACACACACACACACACACACACACACACACACACACACACACACACACACACACACACACACACTGACGAAAGCAATCACACGCATAAGCAGACACACACAAACACACACACCGCCCCGTATGTCTCTAGGGCGCAAACACACACAGTTAACTCAACAACAACGTGGCGAGCTAGTATTTCCTTAAACAAGGCAAACAGAACTTCTCTCAAACAAACACAACTTAACCAACCGTTCCTGCAAAAAGCACACGCGACAATTTCCAACATTTCATAAAGTCATTGCCTGTCAACATCTGCAAATAATCTTTAGGTTCAACAGCATGGCAGGCTTCCATTAGGCAAATTGCGAGTTGGCAAAAACTCTGACGGAACGATGGAAAGCCACAGCCAGTCCTGTAATTTAAACCGTATTTTAAATTGCGACAGCCTGACTACATGGAGGGAGGAGAGCGGGAGAGAGAAGGAGGGAGAGAGAGAGAGAGAGAGAGAGAGAGAGAGAGAGAGAGAGAGAGAGAGAGAGAGAGAGAGAGAGAGAGACTGAGTAAGGGTACAGAGAAATGGAGACGAGACAGAGAAATGAGTAAGGGTTGAGTTCCTTTTAACAGAGAAAGGAGGAGAGAGAAAGACTGAGTAAGGGTTGTAACATACAGAGAAATGGAGAGAGGAGAGAGAAAGTTTTTTTTTTTACATGTGCCATGTAAAAAAGCTAACGTTTAAGTTCCTTACTCAGAACATGAGAACATATGAAAGCTGGTGGTTCCTTTTAACATGAGTCTTCAATATTCCCAGGTAAGACGTTTTAGGTTGTAGTTATTATAGGAATTATAGGACTATTTCTCTCCATACCATCTGTATTTCATTAACCTTTGACTATTGGATGTTCTTATAGGCACTTTAGTATTGCCAGTGTAACAATAAAGCTTCCGTCCCTCTCCTCGCTCCTACCTGGGCTCGAACCAGGAACACAACGACAACAGCCACCCTCGAAGCAGCGTTACCCTTGCAGAGCAAGGGGAATAACTACTCCAAGTCTCAGAGCGAGTAACGTTTGAAACGCTATTAGAGCGCACCCCGCTAACTAGCTATCCATTTTACATCGGTTACACCAGCCAAGGTAACATTTCTTGGACCACTGCTAGGTAAAATGACTGGATAGATTTCAGCCATACTGCTTTCACCTATCAAATCCTTTGAAATCAGTGGTTGAAGAGTGAAAGGCATCTGCTTCCAGTTGTAAAGACCCCTGTAGTGGCGCTAGTCTAAAGGTAGTGGAAAGCAGCAGTGAGCCAGAGCTCTGGACCTATGTGCTCCCAGTCAAAAAGAGCCGCCATGGAAAATATTTGAGGAAATGGCAAGTGGTTAATGGGCCAGCTCTTAATGTTGAATTCCATACTCTAATGTGTCTCAGTCATGCATAAGAGGAAGTGTTGTACGCATGCCAGGGACCACACTATCGCTTCAGGTCAAAGGGACCCCGCTATCGCTTCAGGTCAAAGGGACAATGCTATCCCTTCAGGTCAAAGGGACAATGCTATCGCTTCAGGTTCGCTATCCCTTCAGGTCAAAGGGACATGCTATCGCTAGTTTCAGGTCAAAGGGACATGCTATCCTTCAGGTCAAAGGGACAATGCTATCGCTTCAGGTCAAAGTCAAATCGCTTCAGGGGACATGCTATCGCTTCAGGTCTACTTCAGGTCAAAGGGACAATGCTATCGCTTCAGGTCAAAGGGACAATGCTCAGGTCCGCTTCAGGGGTCTTCAGGTCAAAGGGACAATGCTATCGCTTCAGGTCAAAGGGACAATGCTATCGCTTCAGGTCAAAGGGACAATGCTATCGCTTCAGGTCAAAGGGACAATGCTATCCCTTCAGGTCAAAGGGACAATGCTATCCCTTCAGGTCAAAGGGACAATGCTATCGCTTCAGGTCAATGCTATCCCTTCAGGTCAAAGGGACATGCTATCGCTTCAGGTCAAAGGGACAATGCTTCAGGTCAAAGGGACAATGCTATCGCTTCAGGTCAAAGGGACAATGCTATCGCTTCAGGTCAAAGGGACAATGCTATCGCTTCAGGTCAAAGGGACAATGCTATCCCTTCAGGTCAAAGGGACATGCTATCGCTTCAGGTCAAAGGGACCACGCTATCCCTTCAGCTCAAAGGGACATGCTATCCTTCAGGTCAAAGGGACAATGCTATCCCTTCAGGTCAAAGGGACATGCTATCCCTTCAGGTCAAAGGGACAACGCTATCCCTTCAGGTCAAAGGGACATGCTATCGCTTCAGGTCAAAGGGACATGCTATCCCTTCAGGTCAAAGGGACATGCTATCCCTTCAGGTCAAAGGGACAACGCTATCCCTTCAGGTCAAAGGGACAATGCTATCCTTCAGGTCAAAGGGACAATGCTATCCCTTCAGGTCAAAGGGACATGCTATCCCTTCAGGTCAAAGGGGCTATCCTTCAGGTCAAAGGGACATGCTATCGCTTCAGGTCAAAGGGACAATGCTATCCCTTCAGGTCAAAGGGACATGCTTCAGGTCAAAGGGACAATGCTATCGCTTCAGGTCAAAGGGACAATGCTATCCCTTCAGGTCAAAGGGACAATGCTATCGCTTCAGGTCAAAGGGACAATGCTATCCCTTCAGGTCAAAGGGACAATGCTATCCCTTCAGGTCAAAGGGACATGCTATCGCTTCAGGTCAAAGGGACATGCTATCGCTTCAGGTCAAACAGAGAACCCTGAGATGGGAAGAAGAATGTTTTTGTAGGGATGCTGGTTTTAGTATGTAGTAGTACATTTTCATCTTTGACTTCTAATCAAAGATGAATTGATACCAGGGAGTTCAGGTATGGATCCATTAAGTGGCAGCTAAAACCAGACTATGGGCTTTAAAGACTTAAATTGTGCAGCCCTGTTGTGGCTGGAAATGTAGCTGAGAATGTAGTACGTCAGTCACATAGAAGAAAACACACACACAGACTTCTACAAAACCTCGTCCTGACGGCGATACGTTCAAACACGTATCACCTGTAACTCTCGACCACCCCCTCCTCCCCACCATCCTCTCCTTGTTTCTGAAACACTCTGGCCCCCCCTCTTCTCTTCCCAGCATTCCAGTGCCGTGCCCCCACAGTCAAAGGGCCAATTCATGGCCTGGCGCGGCTACAAGAGCAGACAGGGGCTCTGAAGCAGGATGTTGTTTGACTGAGTCCTCCTCGCACCGCTTAAACCAACAAGCCGCAAAAAATAGGATTTGGGAGGGTGGGCAAAGAGGAAGTGGGTCCACTCACCTAACCTCAAGACTAGAGTGCAACTCATACCCAGTCTCATTACTGTAAAGCAGCGAGCTTGGATCCAGGATAGGATCCAGGATAGGTCAGAACAGTACGGGAAGCTCATGCAGAATAATTACCTTGAACTATCTGGGCTTTGTGTAGGTCAGTGGATAATATAGAGAGGAGGCAAGGAGAGGAAGCCAATTCATTTTTAGATGTAGCCAGTTAGACACACGTTATCTCTCAATGCAATACCACCAGCAGTGGAATCTCTCTTTTATGCTCTTACACTTTGAAGAAACAACACGCAACAAATATAGTTACCTTCGTGAGTCAACATCAAGCGGTCCTACCCTGATAATCTGCCTGATCTTACATGGTCCCCCATTACCTTCGGTAGGAAAAAAGGGTTGAGCTGGTATGCTTTGCTTTTGCCTCTAGTCTCCACATCAAGTTCAATAGATCTCTTCCTTGATAGTGTTCTTGTGTAGAGTGCTGAGTTAGCCGGTGTCCTGGTAGAACCCCTATGAGAGTCCTCAGCGCCGATGTTATCTCCACCAAGTCATTCAGACAGACATTCCTGAGCGTCTCACACAAGGCATTGCCCTGGTTTTCCCATGAATGAGGCCTTAACGACAAACAGGCCTGTGACACGCGGTCTACCCCTGTGTTATTTACAGACCTTAAACTGAAGGTAGAGATAGCTCGCTCGCTAGCTGGCCCCCTAAAAGCCCTAAAAGCTTCCAGTTGACATTTCTATTTGTAAAGCGAGGGACATTTTGTGGTGTGTTTTCAGGTTACGTTAAGTGATGGAATGATAAAGGTCTGTGTAGAAGGTATGTATCACCACACCCTGTCTGCTGCAAGGCCTTCACAACAACTGTTTGAAGATGAATAAAGAGAAGAGATCATAGATGATTCAACCAAATGCAACCATTCTTTTTTTTTTTACACCTCTAGTAAGTCGCTCTGGATAAGAGCGTCTGCTAAATGACTTAAATGTAAATGTAGTTTGAACTGATCATTTGTAAAGTATAAAGAGAAATTATTTCACAATAATCTAATCCATAACAGATAAACTAAACTGAGGCTGAATTGTTTTTTAAAAGAAGAAGTTGTGAATAATTTGATTTCATTTGATCTTTAAACGTTGAGGAATGCATACATTTGCGTGCCTGCTGCACTCCTTCCTTATTCCCCTCCTGTCATTTGATCCAGCCTGGGGGGCGGGGCAGTGAAGGGACCACACAGACGACCTTTGGTAAATTGATCTTTCCATTTCCACTCAACTCTCCTGGCCAACAATAGGAGAAGCCCTCCCTTAGTTATCTCTGGGTCACTGGCTCTGTGTGCCTGCTACAAATTACAACCAACATCAACATTGTGGATTGACAGGACTGAATGCACTCACTTTGAATCAGAAATGTTAACCTCTCCCTCTCCCCCAAAACTCCACTTTCAGCAGATTCAGAAGGAAGCTAAAAGTGTTGGGAGTTTGTAGAACCAACAGTAGCTAGGGAATGTGCCATGATTCCTGTAAACAGTAACAAGAGAACGAAACATTTGGGGAGTAAAGAGTTTTGGAACGACACACAACACACTAAATAACTGAATGACTATGGGGGCTCATGGCGGGGCTTTCAGGGCTGTTTTGATTGGCTATGAACAAACAGTCGGCTGAAGATAGGTTGGACATAACGCTAGTTCACCTTTCAACACCCCACGAGCTGGGCAGTGGAGTCTGATGGAGTGAGTCTGCGGTCTCTCTCCGCACTACAAGGACCCCCAGCGTAAACAAACAGGACTAGAGTTTCAACCAGAGGGGACTGTTTCCTGCTTCAGCCAGCCCTGCTAGCCAGCCCCCCAAAGCCCCTCTTACCAGAACTCTGCTCCACTCTGCTTTACAAAATGCCAAACCCCTTCCACTGCTCAATTACCCAGAGGAATGGAGGGATTTGAGGGAAGAGAGAGAGGGAGTGGGAGAGGGGGATGGAGAGAGAGGGAGAGGGGGATGGGGAGAGAGAGGGAGTGGGAGAGGGGGATGGGGAGAGAGAGGGAGTGGGAGAGGGGGATGGGGAGAGAGAGGGAGTGGGAGAGGGGGATGGGGAGAGAGAGGGAGTGGGAGAGGGGGATGGGGAGAGAGAGGGAGTGGGAGAGGGGGATGGGGAGAGAGAGGGAGTGGGAGAGGGGGATGGGGAGAGAGAGGGAGAGGGGGATGGGGGAGAGAGGGAGTGGGAGAGGGGGATGGGGAGAGAGAGGGAGGCGGATGGGGAGAGAGGGAGAGGGGGATGGGGAGAGAGAGGGAGTGGGAGGGGGATGGGGAGAGAGAGGGAGAGGGGGACAGGGAGAGAGAGGGAGTGGGAGAGGGGGACAGGGTGAGAGAGGGAGTGGGGGACGGGGAGGGAGGGAGAAAAAGTGAGAGAGAGGGGGAGGGAGAGAGAGGGAGGGAGGGGGGAGAGAGAGAGACAGAGAGAGAGAGGGGGGCAGAGAGAGAGAGAGACAGAGAGAGGGGGGGCAGAGAAAAAGAGTGAGAACATAGCTACATTGCTGTGGTATCTAGATTGTAGAAGACCCCCTCCATCCGACTTTCACAATAGGAGCATTATGTGGCCCTCTCTTTGGTTGGTCTTAAAAGGCTTTCAACAGAGGGAGTAAAGCACAACATAATAACTTCATTAACTGCAGAGTTTGCCCATTTATGCAAACATACAGATGGGGGGGCCAATATACCTTAGGCTAGGGGTGTGTGTTTGGGCTGCCATATTCAAGACTTAACTGTTAACCCTTTCTAGTTTTGGAGGTGAACTGATGTCCGATAACAAAATCCACATAGGTAGGTGATGAAACGTGGGCGAACTCGAGTGAAATTAATTTCAGAAATATGCTATTGCTTTAGCATACAATGTTACTGGTTGCGTTGACTTTTGTGGGACTTTTTAAAGAGAAGAGTAAAATGATCATGGGAGTATTGCGGAGACCCCTGATGTCAGGTCTTCTCATCTGGACCTCATTTCCATAGATGGCAACAAGAAGCTCAGCTGCTTATGTTGTGAGTGCTTGTCTGGTCGCTGATGATGTGTCAGTGAAAAGCAATATGTGGGCCAGTTCTAGTATTGACAGCAGACCAGTTTCCCAACATGGTTCTATATTTTCTTATCACCTGGAGTAACTTTCTTTGTCAATAACATGAGCATGTCCTTGAAAACATGTACAGTGGTCGACAACTGGCAAGGCCAATAAATAACAAGCAACCCCACCTCATAAACAAGGAATTCTGGGAATTGGGTTTCCACTTTCCAGCCCCCATGCTCCTTGTCCGCATTGACCCTGATTTATGGCTCATAGCGTGTTGATACTTGCACACTATACTCCTCTTTACATTTAGGGGAGGGGGGGGCCCTACTCCCGTGTTCTATACTCTTTACATTTACGGGAGGGGGGCCCTACTCCCGTGTTCTATACTCCTCTTTACCTTTACGGGAGGGGGCCCTACTACCGTGTTCTATACACCTCTTTACCTTTACGGGAGAGGGGGCCCTACTCCCGTGTTCTATACTCCTCTTTACCTTTACGGGAGGGGGGCATACTACCGTGTTCTATACTCCTCTTTACCCTTAGGGGGGCATACTCCCGTGTTCTATACTCCTCTTTACCCTTAGGGGGGGGGGGTAATACTACCGTGTTCTATACTCCTCTTTACCTTTAGGGGGCTACTCCCGTGTTCTATACTCCTCTTTACCCTTAGGGGGCATACTCCCGTGTTCTATACTCCTCTTTACATTTAGGGGGACCTACTCCCGTGTTCTATACTCCTCTTTACCCTTGGGGGGGATACTACCGTGTTCTATACTCCTCTTTACCTTTAGGGGGCTACTCCCGTGTTCTATACTCCTCTTTACCTTTACGGGAGGGAGGGGCCCTACTCCCGTGTTCTATACTCCTCTTTACATTTACGGGAGGGGGGCCCTACTCCCGTGTACTATACTCCTCTTTACATTTACGGGAGGGGGGGCCCTACTCCCGTGTTCTATACTCCTCTTTACCTTTACGGGAGGGGGGATACTCCCGTGTTCTATACTCCTCTTTACCTTTACGGGAGGGGGCCCTACTCCCGTGTTCTATACTCCTCTTTACCTTTAGGGGGGGCTACTCCGGTGTTCTATACTCCTCTTTACCTTTACGGGAGGGGGGCCCTACTCCCGTGTTCTATACTCCTCTTTACATTTACGGGAGGGGGTGGCCCTACTCCCGTGTTCTACACTCCTCTTTACCTTTACGGGAGGGGGGTGGGCTACTCCCGTGTTCTATACTCCTCTTTACCTTTACGGGAGGGGGGCCCTACTCCCGTGTTCTATACTCCTCTTTACCTTTACGGGAGGGGGGCCCTACTCCCGTGTTCTATACTCCTCCTTACCTTTACGGGAGGGGGGGCTACTCCCGTGTTCTATACTCCTCTTTACCTTTACGGGAGGGGGGGGGGCCCTACTCCCGTGTTCTATACTCCTCTTTACCTTTACGGGAGGGGGCCCTACTCCCGTGTTCTATACTCCTCTTTACATTTACGGGAGGGGGGCCCTACTCCCGTGTTCTATACTCCTCTTTACATTTACGGGGGGGGGGGGGGGCTACTCCCGTGTTCTATACTCCTCTTTACCTTTACGGGAGGGGAGGGGAGGGGATACTCCCGTGTTCTATACTCCTCTTTAGCTTTACGGGAGGGGGGGGCCCTACTCCCGTGTTCTATACTCCTCTTTACCTTTAGGGGGGCTACTCCCGTGTTCTATACTCCTCTTTACCTTTACGGGACATTTATGGGGGGGGGGCCCTACTCCCGTGTTCTATACTCCTCTTTACATTTACGGGAGGGGGGCCCTACTCCCGTGTTCTATACTCCTCTTTACCTTTACGGGAGGGGGGGCCCTACTCCCGTGTTCTATACTCCTCTTTACCTTTACGGGAGGGGGGCCTACCCCGTGTTCTATACTCCTCTTTACCTTTACGGGAGGGCCCTACTCCCGTGTTCTATACTCCTCTTTACATTTAGGGGGGGGCATACTACCGTGTTCTATACTCCTCTTTACATTTAGGGGGGCTACTCCCGTGTTCTATACTCCTCTTTACCTTTACGGGAGGGCCCTACTCCCGTGTTCTATACTCCTCTTTACCTTTTCGGGAGGGGGGAGGCTACTCCCGTGTTCTATACTCCTCTTTACCTTTACGGGAGGGGGGGCCTACTCCCGTGTTCTATACTCCTCATTACATTTATGGGAGGGGGGGCCTACTCCCGTGTTCTATACTCCTCATTACATTTATGGGAGGGGCCCTACTCTCGTGTTCTATACTCCTCTTTACCTTTTCGGGAGGGGGGGCCCTACTCCCGTGTTCTATACTCCTCCTTACCTTTACGGGAGGGGGGCATACTACCGTGTTCTATACTCCTCTTTACATTTACGGGAGGGGGGCCCTACTCCCGTGTTCTATACTCCTCTTTACCTTTACGGGAGGGGGGGATACTCCCCTGTTCTATACTCCTCGTGTTCTATCTTTACCTTTACTACGGGAGGGGGACCCTACTCCCGTGTTCTATACTCCTCTTTACATTTAGGGGGGGGTACTACCATGTTCTATACTCCTCTTTACATTTACGGGGGGGGGCCTACTCCCGTGTTCTATACTCCTCTTTACATTTACGGGAGGGCCCTACTCCCGTGTTCTATACTCCTCTTTACCTTTTCGGGAGGGGGGGCTACTCCCGTGTTCTATACTCCTCTTTACCTTTTCGGGAGGGGGGCCATACTCCCGTGTTCTATACTCCTCTTTACCTTTTTTCGGGAGGGGGGCCCTACTCCCGTGTTCTATACTCCTCATTACATTTATGGGAGGGGGGGGCCCTACTCTCGTGTTCTATACTCCTCTTTACCTTTTCGGGAGGGGGGGCCCTACTCCCGTGTTCTATACTCCTCTTTACCTTTAGGGGGGGCTACTCCCGTGTTCTATACTCCTCTTTACCCTTAGGGGGGCCCTACTCCCGTGTTCTATACTCCTATTTACCTTTTCGGGAGGGGGGGCCCTACTCCCGTGTTCTATACTCCTCTTTACCTTTACGGGAGGGGGGCCCTACTCCCGTGTTCTATACGCCTCTTTACCTTTTTGGGAGGGGGGGCCCTACTCCCGTGTTCTATACTCCTCTTTACATTTATGGGAGGGGGGGCTACTCCCGTGTTCTATACTCCTCTTTACCTTTACGGGAGGGGGTGGGCTACTCCCGTGTTCTATACTCCTCTTTACCTTCACGGGAGGGGGGCCCTACTCCCGTGTTCAATACTCCTCTTTACCTTTAGGGGGGGGGCTACTCCCGTGTTCTATACTCCTCTTTACCTTTACGGGAGGGCCCTACTCCCGTGTTCTATACTCCTCTTTACATTTAGGGGGGGGGCCATACTACCGTGTTCTATACTCCTCTTTACATTTAGGGGGGGGCCATACTACCGTGTTCTATACTCCTCTTTACATTTAGGGGGGCCATACTACCGTGTTCTATACTCCTCTTTACCTTTAGGGGGAGGCTACTCCGTGTTCTATACTCCTTTACCCTTAGGGGGGGAGGGAGGGGGGGCCCTACTCCAGTGTTCTATACTCCTCTTTACCTTTACGGGAGGGGGGCATACTACCGTGTTCTATACTCCCCTTTACCCTTAGGGGGGGTCCATACTCCCTTGTTCTATACTCCTCTTTACCTTTAGGGGGGGGGGTCATACTCCCGTGTTCTATACTCCTCCTTACCTTTAGGGGGAGGGGGCATACTACCGTGTTCTATACCCCTCTTTACCTTTAGGGGGGGCATACTCCCGTGTTCTATACTCCCCTTTACCTTTACGGGAGGGGGGGCCTACTCCCGTGTTATATACTCCTCTTTACCTTTAGGGGGGCTATACTCCCGTGTTCTATACTCCTCTTTACCTTTAGGGGGGGGGGCATACTACCGTGTTCTATACTCCTCTTTACCTTTAGGGGGCACTACTCCTGTGTTCAACACTTTCCTCTTTGTCTTTAGGGGGCACTCCTCCTGTGTTCAATACTCCTCTTAGCCTTTAGGGGGCACTACTCCTGTGTCATACTCCCGTGCCTTCAATACTCCTCTTAGCCTTTAGGGGGGCACTACTACTGTGTTCAATACTCCTCTTTGTCTTTAGGGGGCACTACTCCTGTGTTCAATACTCCTCTTTGTCTTTAGGGGGCACTACTCCTGTGTTCAACACTCCTCTTTGTCTTTAGGGGGCACTACTCCTGTGTTCAATACTCCTCTTAGCCTTTAGGGGGGCACTACTCCTGTGTTCAATACTCCTCTTTGTCTTTAGGGGGCACTACTCCTGTGTTCAATACTCCTCTTAGCCTTTAGGGGGGCACTACTACTGTGTTCAATACTCCTCTTTGTCTTTAGGGGGCACTACTCCTGTGTTCAATACTCCTCTTTGTCTTTAGGGGGCACTACTCCTGTGTTCAATACTCCTCTTTGTCTTTAGGGGGGCACTACTCCTGTGTTCAATACTCCTCTTTGTCTTTAGGGGGCACTACTCCTGTGTTCAATACTCCTCTTTGTCTTTAGGGGGGGCACTACTCCTGTGTTCAACACTCCTCTTTGTCTTTAGGGGGGGCACTACTCCTGTGTTCAACACTCCTCTTTGTCTTTAGGGGGGGCACTACTCCTGTGTTCAACACTCCTCTTTGTCTTTAGGGGGCACTACTCCTGTGTTCAATACTCCTCTTTGTCTTTAGCCTGTGTTACTCCTCTTTGTCTTTAGGGGGGGCACTACTCCTGTGTTCAACACTCCTCTTTGTCTTTAGGGGGAGCACTACTACTGTGTTCAATACTCCTCTTTGTCTTTAGGGGGAGCACTACTCCTGTGTTCAACACTCCTCTTTGTCTTTAGGGTGCTCATACTAAAAAGAACTGTGTTGTTTGCTTTCAGGGCAGGCACACCGTAGCAAAATGTTTTGCGACAGGAAACCTGAAACAATAATTTCTTATTGGTCAATTTCAGTCAGTCCCTCCCTGATTCAGTGTAGTTTCTTCCATTTGGAGCCTAATGGACACAGTAGATAATGAAAGGAAAAGCATCATCACTCTAATGGCTCCGACGCAATGATTTATTTAACCAAAGTTTGGACAGCTAAGCTGTGTTCATCAGGGTTGGATCTGAATACAAACATGAGTAATGCATGGCAGAGGTACTCATACCCCTATCAGATCTCTCTATCAGTAACACACTGCTTCCCTATGTGATCAGAATGATTGGTTAGGAGTGAACTCCACAAACAATAGTACACAGCACGAACCAGACTAGACGTGAAATAAAATTCATATCATCTTCTACTGTATTCCAACATTATATTAACCAACAATAAAACCCCATCCCAAACAAACAATAAAGGAATGAAATAAGTGAATGTTGTGTTAAACTATGTCACTCTTTCTATCAATGGACTGAACGCTAAATCAATAGCCCCCTATGCTAATGTTGGCCTAGCATTCCGTGGAAATAAGTCTGGAGCATGGAAGCTGGTTGACAGTAGCGTCTCACCTGAGAAGAGTCTTGGCGCGACATCGGGGGACCGGGGGGCCACAGTTTCAGTGTACGACAGTGTTGAAAGTGTTGAATCTGATTGTTCTGCAAAGGACAGAACATGACAGGGGAGTGAAATCCGGAGCTCCATGGAAACCATCGTAACCATAGACTTCGGCGTTAACTACTGTCCAGAGAGCGTTGTGTTGTGGTCCTACTATAACGCCATGTTCCTCAAAGAGATGTGTGAGGGGAATACAAAATGAATTTGAAGCAAGAGAAGGCATGTGAAAGCAGGAATAATGTACTGGCATATGACTAACTTTGAGGTAAAGACCCTACATTTCAGCTCCGGTAACACTTCACTTTCCAGCACAGAAAATAAGGGGTATAACTTTAATTTTTTATTAAATTTAACTAGGCAAGTCAGTTAATTAAGAATAAATTCTTATTTACAATGACAGCCTTCCCTGGCCAAACCTGGACGATTCTGTGAAAATTGTGCGCCGCCCGATGAGACTCCCAATCATGGCCAGATGTGAAACAGCCTGGAATCAAACCAGGGGCTGTAGTGATGTCTCTTGCACTGAGATGCAGCGCCTTAGACCACTACACCAGTCAGGAGACAATGGTATTTATTTTCATTTAACTGGGCAAGTCAGTTAAGAACAAACACCGGCCAAACCTGGACCACGCTGGGCCAATGGTGGACTGCCCTATGGGACTCCCAATCATGGCCAGTTGTGATGCAGCCTGGAATCAAACCAGGGACTGTAGTGACGTCTCCTGAACACTGAGATGCAGCGCCTTAGACCACTGCACCACTTGGGCACCCATGGTATATATGTATTTAACCTTTATTTAACTAGGCAAGTCAGTTAAGGACAAATTGTTATTTACAATGACAGCCTACACCGGCTAAACCCGGACAACGCTGGGCCATTTGTGAGCCGCCCTATTGGACTCCCAATCACGGCCGGTTGTAATACAGCCTGGATGAAGTGGGAACAAGATGTAATTACTTTTAGTTTTTCACAACTATATAAATGTTATGTTAATAAATATATAATTACTTTAAAATGACAAAACAAAACTGTGCTGGGAAGTAAAATGCTACCAAAACACCATTACAGTGAAACCACTTGTGAACTTAGCAGATATCTCTGTGGCTTACTGTTGCTGAGGGGGGCATGACTGTTGCTGAGGGGGGCATGACTGTTGCTGAGGGGGGCATGACTGTTGCTGAGGGGGCATGACTGTTGCTGAGGGGGCATGACTGTTGCTGAGGGGGGCATGACTGTTGCTGAGGGGGGCATGACTGTTGCTGAGGGGGGCATGACTGTTGCTGAGGGGGGCATGACTGTTGCTGAGGGGGGCATGACTGTTGCTGAGGGGGGCATGACTGTTGCTGAGGGGGGCATGACTGTTGCTGAGGGGGGCATGACTGTTGCTGAGGGGGGCATGACTGTTGCTGAGGGGGGCATGACTGTTGCTGAGGGGGGCATGACTGTTGCTGAGGGGGCATGACTGTTGCTGAGGGGGGCATGACTGTTGCTGAGGGGGGCATGACTGTTGCTGAGGGGGGCATGACTGTTGCTGAGGGGGGGGCATGACTGTTGCTTCCTGACTTACCCAGTGGCTTGTGTTCATCTGAGGGAGATAGTCGTGAGTAGGGGGGTGGTGGTGATTCTGAAACACAAAATATGTGTCTTAGATGCTTGGTACTGAAGTACACAGTTAGGTATCAGAGAATAATCTGTTACTGTATCAAATCATAAGTAACATGGATTACTGGGAAAACACACACAACAATCTGCATATGCCAGTAAAAAAAGAAGCAGTTGATGGTTGAATGGGCAGATCAACTTACAATTATTCAGACAGAATATAGAAGAAAATATGAGACCTTCACAACTCTGTTGAATAAGCACTTCCAACGGTTCATACCTAAAAACGTAATTACATCACATATAAAATATGTTTTCAGGTCCTAATTAAACGGCTATAAATAAAGAACACAAAAGAAAAGTAGGCTACATGTTGTCAAAGGGCATTTTCCAAACATAAAACCAAGAAAGCTAATGGTGAACTGTCGAAATAGTTGTCTGGGACAAAGAAACAGTCCATGGGAACGGAGTGGATATAATGGCTGCGGGTTCTTTAAGAGTGGAGGCAGTAATTGCTGGAGTACTCAGTCAGTGAGATACCCAGCTAGTCAGCCTGGCGCCAGCAGTATGCAAACTGTATATTATCACCACTCCTTCACCTAAATAGCAAGAGGGGGACCTCCTAGGGAAGGAAAAAGAGCCTTTCAAAGCGCTACTTCAGAGCGATCTTCAAATGGATAACGTAGAAACGAAACACATGAATATAATCGATATCATGAATTAAAACATAGAGGAATGTGTTGTTGAGTACATAGCAGAGAAAATATTTGCTGCAAATACATTATAACTCAAGCTCTCCCTTTCCCTCTAGCTCTGTGTGAGTGTGTGTACAGTGTTGTTTTTGAGGGAGAGTATACGAGCTACACTTCCAACAGTTGGAATTCAGTTGCTGTAATCATACAATTCGCTAGAAAATGTTAACTCCCGCGCATTGGCTAAGCAACCAAATATTTACAACAATGCGCATCAACAAAACTTCAAGGGTACAAGTATGTCTCACTTAATCGTAGAGAAGTATAACCCTAAGTGATTATTAATTGGCTTTGTGACTGTATAACGCGTTTTAATTTCACCTCACATACGGTGGACACCTTTAGCGCAGCCTGGCCTTCTAATGAGTCCATCTTTCACCATCCTGACTTCAGGTAGAATGTGGGCCTTCCTTTTTGGCATCGCTATTGGCACGCAGTGCTTGGTTATCACGTTTGAAAAGCATCTATACGTGTAGCCTCACTATGCGCACTTGTGCGTAAACCTATCTACAAAATAGACCCCTTCAATTCATGCAGATTTGATTTGTGTAGAAGGGGGTAAAAGTGTGTGATTGTAACCAATCTCAGTTGTCCTACCTGGCCCACACAAGAGGCTGTAGTGATAGGGGTTACAGCACACCGTTTCGCTGCTGTCCAATGCCCGGAAGCTTTGACAGTGGCACAGCGCTTTGAGTTGAGTCGAGTGGTGCAGGTCAGTCCATCGGTAGAGTTTACAGAGCAGAAATGGAGGAGATGTCGAGTGGCCATCTAAACGCAGCTCCGTCTGGGGTACCAGAACACAGTCACTGGGCATCCCTCCTTTCGACTCCACCGCCTCCAACAAGGCATCCAGCGGTTTCTCCTGGAGTCTTTTCAAAAGAGCATAGGTAACGTTCTTGAGTTCTTGCTCAGCCACCGAGCCAGTATTCCCCTCCCGTCCCGTGAGGATACCTCCATCGCGGGGACTAGAATTTCGAATAACCCGGGTCAAGACGGGGCTCCGAGGTCTAGGATCCCTGTCTCGAAACAAACAGCATGTAACCGTTCTACTGTCATTCTCGTGTTCTGTCTGAGAGCCTCGGTGATGAGGGACGGGGACACACATGGCATCCTCCTGACCATGATCAGAATTGTCCCCCGGCGCCGACTCTGCGCTGTCCGTGAGGTCTGTGTTGCACACTTCGTCGAAAGTTCCCAGAGATGGCGAGGCACGGGTCACCGACCGGAGCTCCGTTTTGGGAATTTTTTCTGGGTTACTGCCACACGAACCGTCCCGAAACTCCTCGCTTCGTTTGCTTCTCCCATCTCCCCCGTCTCTGTCTGGGACTAAACGGCTTCTCCAGAGTCGCCGTGTAAGACCTGAGCGTTTCGACCTGAACATACGACAATTTAAACAGTTTTGGATGTGTCGTATTGTTCCCGTCCAGGTCTGTGAGGATTCCACATTGATTTATGGTCTCCGCACAACATTAATGTTTTGTAAACGGCGCGCACTACATGCGCAGCCGGAGGTCGTAGATTTATGACTAACTCGCAGCATTAGAATGTAATTTACGGTTGTATGTTGCATTAAACAAAGTCAAATGTAACGATATTACACAACAAAACAGAATGCGACATACATGCATTTACTGGTCTGTTATATCCTACAACCATTTAGTCTATGAAAACGTTTGTTTTTACAGAGGCAACACAATTCCCCAAGACTATCTTCCGAGCAGCAATTCATAGGCTATACCATAATTATTCCTCCAATAACTACACTATAGCTACCACATGAAAAGACAGCAAAATAGTTCGGGTTTTTTTCTTGGACTTTGAGCAGCCTTGGTTAAATCCTTCGCTTGAGAATCCTTCTGACGGCACATCGATGGAGTTGCTTCACCACGAAATAATCCCAAATAATCCTTGCCGCATTCAGATTCCAATGTTATTTTCCACCGTAGTGTAGAATAATCCGTTTGCAACCCCGAAATAAAAAGTTGAGATTTGTTTTTTTTTATGCTGCTCAAACATACGGATGCAGATGTAGCTACTCCGATTCCAGACTCAGGAGTGGTTTAAAGGAAAACTTGAATTACTTTGCTGCCAGTCTCACTCTCTGCTATTCTTTTCGGATACACTCGCCCGTACACACACGGGGGCCCCAGGAAAGCTCTGGAGCCATTGGTTGATTCCCATCATGTGCCAGTCTAGACACTTTGGCGGCTGTGAGCCGCACTGATTGTTGCGCAAACATGGTTTCAAGTTTCTTAACTCTTAAAGGCGCAACATCCACCTTTCTTCTCTCAAACTTTCAACTCTTCCCACGAACTTTATATCACACTGAACATGTTTACTAACCTACCGAAACAGCAATCCACACATTTATCTCAGGGAAACACTTCATATTTGATGACAGGAAAACGCCCATTCAGTAAAATACTGTATGGAATCTGAATTATTTCTGATTTTCATTCTATAAAAGCACAATCTGAACAGAATGATTTTCTCTTGAACGTGTGTCATTGGGAAACCAGCAGATACTGGCAGTGTGTGCCCTGTAGGTCCATATTTGACTTCCTGTTTTGTCATGATGACCTTATTTATTACACATGCAAAATGCCATTATTGATTTATAAACAACACAATAATATGTATAATCATCATAATAATCAACAAGGACCATATTACTATTCAACACATTTTGTGTTGTTATTATTACTATCATTATCATCATTGTTATATTTAGGCTATTTTCATCATTACTATTGCTATGATTCAAGTATTTCACTTTTCATTCATTAAAGGGTTAATGCCCTTTCAAGTGCAGTTAAAAAGGCAAAGCTTCCCATTATATATTGCTATAGCTCAGAGAAGCAGTTAAGGTGACATAGCTTCCATTATATATTGCTATAGCTCAGAGAAGCAGTTAAGGAGGCAAAGCTTCCATTATATATTGATATAGCTCAGAGAAGCAGTTAAGAAGGCAAAGCTTCCATTATATATTGCTATAGCTCAGAGAAGCAGTTAAAAAGGCAAAGCTTCCCATTATATATTGCTATAGCTCAGAGAAGCAGTTAAGGTGACATAGCTTCCATTATATATTGCTATAGCTCAGAGAAGCAGTTAAGAAGGCAAAGCTTCCCATTATATATTGCTATAGCTCAGAGAGGCAGTTAAGAAGGCAAAGCTTCCCATTATATATTGCTATAGCTCAGAGAGGCAGTTAAGAAGGCAAAGCTTCCATTATATATTGCTATAGCTCAGAGAAGCAGTTAAGAAGGCAAAGCTTCCATTATATATTGCTATAGCTCAGAGAAGCAGTTAAGAAGGCAAAGCTTCCATTATATATTGCTATAGCTCAGAGAAGCAGTTAAGAAGGCAAAGCCTCCATTATACATTGCTATAGCTCAGAGAAGCAGTTAAGATGACATAGCCCCGCCCCATTCAGGAATACCCAACCTCTGATTGGTTCTACATACTTCCAGGTCTTAAAAGGGTTCAACCTGGAACCAAATAGGGTTCTTCAAAGGGTTCTCCTATGGGGACAGCCAAATAACCATTTAAGGTTCTAGTTGGCACTTTTTTTTCCAAGAGTGTAGTTTATGAAACATTCTAACAGCATGAAACGTCCTAATTTAACATTTTGTACCATTCAACTCCTTAACTTTTTCTAGGAGGACAGTAGAAGGTAACTAGTTCACACATCCTAAAAGTCATTGGCAAGACTCGTGGGGCCAATTGCAACCATGGAAAGCCACCAGATGATGACCAGCTGATGTCTCATTAAACCATCAATACACGCTAAAATCACCTGCACAGCTAAACTCACTTGCAACCAACATAGAGAGCAATAGTAATGGTGACTTTTTGTAGGCACTAACTCTGCCATTACTTGTTGGCCAAAGCCTATGGAGAAATGATCGTTTTTTGGGGGGGGGATAAACGCCAAACATAAGATCTCCTAAACACGGGTTTAGGATATCTTATACCAGGGATCATCAACTAGATCCACCTGCTGACCGATTCTTTCTTGAGCGGATGGTTCAGGGGGCTGGAACGTAATTGGCCCAGTGTCATTAGTGCACATTGAAAATATGTAAGTAAATAGGGATTGAGTTATATAATCTATTGGCAACTTGTTTAATCAAATAAAAATGTAGTCTCTAAAGTTATTTAGAATGGCATATTATATTATTTTGCCATTTAAGGTGAAACATTTGAATGAAATGTAGGCCTACTGCTTCCATATTCTTCTATTCGAATAAGTATTTTTACAATCATCTGCCTTACGGTTTCCAATGCTACTGATATGTCAATTGGAGGGGGGCGTAAAGAGTCTAGACCAGCTGTCTGGTATGATAATCACTTGACAGTAACAATGAGAGATTAACTGATCTGATGCTTTATCCAAGTGGGTTATTTGTTGTAATCACGTTTAGTTTAGTCCGCAGGTGAATATAATCTCCTGTTAGTAGCTTTATAAGAAATCCAGCGGCCACCTGCAGCAGCGCGTTAAATTCTGCCTGTTCGTTGTAATCAAGCCATGTAGTTTTGTGCAGCCATGCCATCAAAAGGTGATACAGTTAAGGTCCTGTGAAAGTCCACTCACTGACTCAGGATCATCTCAGTGTTGGACAAAGCTATGTTCTTAATCAAAGCCCTGATCAAAGGTCAGCTGTTAACCCTTTGTCAACCGGAGTGGTGTATAGCAGCGGGAACAAACAGGATAATACTTATCCAAACGCCAAACAAAAAGGAGAATTCATATTGCAGAAGCACAAATAGAACCTGGAAAAAACATTGACCTACTACAGTAATTGTTTCCTGCACAGTCTTCCTACTGAACACCCCCCCCCCCCCGGTTCTTTGAAACCTCCAACCCAATGACAAAAGTGCAAACACCTATATTTATTTATTCACACAAAAGAAGACAAGTGAAAGACAAAACAGTGCAGATGAAAAACATGGTAACCACTGATCCTAGAACAGATGGATCCATTGAGAGACAAGAGGATCTTCTCCTTTGGCATTGATGACGACTGCACCAACACAACAACTGACTCAAGGTCTGTGTTGTAATTCTCCTTTTTTTTGGGAGCGTTGGCAGTTTGGCAGATACCAGGCTGTGGGATTAGCACCATGTTCGAGGCACCTTAATTAGGGAGGACGGGCACGTGGTAATGGCTGGAGCGGGACGGGCACGTGGTAATGGCTGGAGCAGAACGGGCACGTGGTAATGGCTGGAGCAGAACGGGCACATGGTAATGGCTGGAGCAGAACGGGCACGTGGTAATGGCTGGAGCGGGACGGACACGTGGTAATGGCTGGAGCGGGATGGACACGTGGTAATGGCTGGAGCGGGATGGACACGTGGTAATGGCTGGAGCAGAACGGGCACGTGGTAATGGCTGGAGCGGGACGGACACGTGGTAATGGCTGGAGCGGGACGGACACGTGGTAATGGCTGGAGCAGAACGGGCACGTGGTAATGGCTGGAGCGGAACGGGCACGTGGTAATGGCTGGAGCAAAAAACGTGGTAATGGCTGGGCAGAACGGGTGGTAATGGCTGGAGCAGAACGGGCACGTGGTAATGGCTGGAGCAGAACGGGCACGTGGTAATGGCTGGAGCAGAACGGGCACGTGGTAATGGCTGGAGCAGAACGGGCACGTGGTAATGGCTGGAGCAGAACGGGCACGTGGTAATGGCTGGAGCAGAACGGGCACGTGGTAATGGCTGGAGCAGAACGGGCACGTGGTAATGGCTGGAGCAGAACGGGCACGTGGTAATGGCTGGAGCAGAACGGGCACGTGGTAATGGCTGGAGCAGAACGGGCACGTGGTAATGGCTGGAGCGGGACGGACACGTGGTAATGGCTGGAGCAAAACGGGCACGTGGTAATGGCTGGAGCGGAACAGGTGGAAATGGATCACCGTCATTGTAAATAAGAATTTGTTTGTTTAACTGACTAGTTAAATAAAGGTAAAATAAAACAATCAACAACTGATGCCATTCCATTTGCTCCGTTCCAGCCATTATTATGAGCCGTCCTCCCCTCAGCAGCCTCCACTGGTTCAAGGTCATGAACTGCTTGTGACTGAAATAAGAAGAGATAACTCTGTGTGTACGCAGGTTACACAGTACGTAGAGTTATGCCTTGTTCCTCTCTTTGCAGCCCCATCTCAACCAAGGGTCTGGGAGGACTGAGAGGCACGTTAAAGTCTTTCTGTGGGGGTCCGGTTTCGTCCAAAAGATCAGAGAGTTGGGGGTAGTGGAGGCGGAGGTGGAAAGGGGTTGAGGGGTACGGGGAAGGGGTGTGTGCAAGGCACCTGTTCAAAATGTGTTCCCCAGTGTAACTCAATCAAATGCTGGACAGGGAAAAGATAACTGTTGTTAGAGAGCTTCTGTATACTGGCATTTTAAAACGCCATTGAGACAGGAAAGACAAGGTTGATGTATCATAGGTCTAATGTAAACCCGGTCTGTAGCGTGTCATACAATTATCCATTTGGAATGGTGGCGAAATAGGACAAACGATAGGCCTCCACACAAGGAGACTTTTTAGGAGACCAGGCAGCTTGTCACACTGGTCATAACTAAACATCTGGGGGGTTCTGGGAGCCAATTTGACAAGGAAATGTGTCCGTGTCATCCGAGATAACCCATGTTGTTAATGAACAGATACATGGAAAACCTATCATGTGCATCCTGGACTAGTAGCCGTTAGCCAAGTGGTTAGATTAGAATGACTGTTATTAGAGTGTATCTTGGACTAGTAGCAGTTAGCCAAGTGGTTAGATTAGAATGACTGTTATTAGAGTGTATCTTGGACTAGTAGCAGTTAGCCAAGTGGTTAGATTAGAATGACTGTTATTAGAGTGTATCTTGGACTAGTAGCAGTTAGCCAAGTGGTTAGATTAGAATGACTGTTATTAGAGTGTATCTTGGACTAGTAGCAGTTAGCCAAGTGGTTAGATTAGAATGACTGTTATTAGAGTGTATCTTGGACTAGTAGCAGTTAGCCAAGTGGTTAGATTAGAATGACTGTTATTAGAGTGTATCTTGGACTAGTAGCAGTTAGCCAAGTGGTTAGATTAGAATGACTGTTATTAGAGTGTATCTTGGACTAGTAGCAGTTAGCCAAGTGGTTAGATTAGAATGACTGTTATTAGAGTGTATCTTGGACTAGTAGCTGTTAGCCAAGTGGTTAGATTAGAATGACTGTTATTAGAGTGTATCTTGGACTAGTAGCAGTTAGCCAAGTGGTTAGATTAGAATGACTGTTATTAGAGTGTATCTTGGACTAGTAGCAGTTTGCCAAGTGGTTAGATTAGAATGACTGTTATTAGAGTGTATCTTGGACTAGTAGCAGTTAGCCAAGTGGTTAGATTAGAATGACTGTTATTAGAGTGTATCTTGGACTAGTAGCAGTTAGCCAAGTGGTTAGATTAGAATGACTGTTATTAGAGTGTATCTTGGACTAGTAGCAGTTAGCCAAGTGGTTAGATTAGAATGACTGTTATTAGAGTGTATCTTGGACTAGTAGCAGTTAGCCAAGTGGTTAGATTAGAATGACTGTTATTAGAGTGTATCTTGGACTAGTAGCAGTTAGCCAAGTGGTTAGATTAGAATGACTGTTATTAGAGTGTATCTTGGACTAGTAGCTGTTAGCCAAGTGGTTAGATTAGAATGACTGTTATTAGAGTGTATCTTGGACTAGTAGCTGTTAGCCAAGTGGTTAGATTAGAGCCAAGTGGTTAGATTAGAATGACTGTTATTAGAGTGTATCTTGGACTAGTAGCAGTTAGCCAAGTGGTTAGATTAGAATGACTGTTATTAGAGTGTATCTTGGACTAGTAGCTGTTAGATTAGAATGACTGTTATTAGAGTGTATCTTGGACTAGTAGCTGTTAGCCAAGTGGTTAGATTAGAATGACTGTTATTAGAGTGTATCTTGGACTAGTAGCTGTTAGCCAAGGTGTTAGATTAGAATGACTGTTATTAGAGTGTATCTTGGACTAGTAGCTGTTAGATTAGAATGACTGTTATTAGAGTGTATCTTGGACTAGTAGCTGTTAGATTAGAATGACTGTTATTAGAGTGTATCTTGGACTAGTAGCCGTTAGCCAAGTGGTTAGATTAGAATGACTGTTATTAGAGTGTATCTTGGACTAGTAGCCGTTAGCCAAGTGGTTAGATTAGAATGACTGTTATTAGAGTGTATCTTGGACTAGTAGCTGTTAGATTAGAATGACTGTTATTAGAGTGTATCTTGGACTAGTAGCTGTTAGCCAAGTGGTTAGATTAGAATGACTGTTATTAGAGTGTATCTTGGACTAGTAGCCGTTAGCCAAGTGGTTAGATTAGAATGACTGTTATTAGAGTGTATCTTGGACTAGTAGCTGTTAGCCAAGTGGTTAGATTAGAATGACTGTTATTAGAGTGTATCTTGGACTAGTAGCTGTTAGATTAGAATGACTGTTATTAGAGTGTATCTTGGACTAGTAGCTGTTAGATTAGAATGACTGTTATTAGAGTGTATCTTGGACTAGTAGCTGTTAGATTAGAATGACTGTTATTAGAGTGTATCCTGGACTAGTAGCCGTTAGCCAAGTGGTTAGATTAGAATGACTGTTATTAGAGTGTATCTTGGACTAGTAGCCGTTAGCCAAGTGGTTAGATTAGAATGACTGTTATTAGAGTGTATCTTGGACTAGTAGCTGTTAGATTAGAATGACTGTTATTAGAGTGTATCTTGGACTAGTAGCTAGTAGCTGTTAGCCAAGTGGTTAGATTAGAATGACTTATTAGAGTGTATCTTGGACTAGTAGCTGTTAGCCAAGTGGTTAGATTAGAATGACTGTTATTTACATGTATCATTGGACTAGTAGCTGTTAGCCAAGTGGTTAGATTAGAATGACTGTTATTAGAGTGTATCTTGGACTAGTAGCTGGTTAGATTATCCAGTGGTTAGATTAGAATGACTGTTATTAGAGTGTATCTTGGACTAGTAGCTGTTAGCCAAGTTAGAGATTAGAATGACTGTTATTAGAGTATCTTGGTATCTTAGAATGACTGTTATTAGAGTGTATCTTGACTAGTAGCTGTTAGCCAAGTGGTTAGATTAGAATGACTGTTATTAGAGTGTATCTTGGACTAGTAGCTGTTAGATTAGAATGACTGTTAGCAGAGTGTATCTTGGACTAGTAGCTGTTAGATTAGAATGACTGTTATTAGAGTGTATCTTGGACTAGTAGCTGTTAGGGCCTGAGATTAGAATGACTGTTATTAGAGTGTATCTTGGACTAGTAGCTGTTAGATTAGAATGACTGTTATTAGAGTGTATCTTGGACTAGTAGCTGTTAGCCAATGGTTAGATTAGAATGACTGTTATTAGAGTGTATCTTGGAGCCAGTAGCTGTTAGATTAGAATGACTGTTATTAGAGTGTATCTTGGACTAGTAGCTGTTAGATTAGAATGACTGTTATTAGAGTGTATCTTGGACTAGTAGCTGTTAGATTAGAATGACTGTTATTAGAGTGTATCTTGGACTAGTAGCAGTTAGCCAAGTGGTTAGATTAGAATGACTGTTATTAGAGTGTATCTTGGACTAGTAGCCGTTAGCCAAGTGGTTAGATTAGAATGACTGTTATTAGAGTGTATCTTGGACTAGTAGCTGTTAGATTAGAATGACTGTTATTAGAGTGTATCTTGGACTAGTAGCTGTTAGCCAAGTGGTTAGATTAGAATGACTGTTATTAGAGTGTATCTTGGACTAGTAGCAGTTAGCCAAGTGGTTAGATTAGAATGACTGTTATTAGAGTGTATCTTGGACTAGTAGCTGTTAGCCAAGTGGTTAGATTAGAATGACTGTTATTAGAGTGTATCTTGGACTAGTAGGGGATTAGAATGACTGTTATTAGAGTGTATCTTGGACTAGTAGCTGTTAGATTAGAATGACTGTTATTAGAGTGTATCTTGGACTAGTAGCTGTTAGATTAGAATGACTGTTATTAGAGTGTATCCTGGACAGTAGCCGTTAGACAAGTGGTTAGATTAGAATGACTGTTATTAGAGTGTATCTTGGACTAGTAGCCGTTAGCCAAGTGGTTAGATTAGAATGACTGTTATTAGAGTGTATCTTGGACTAGTAGCTGTTAGATTAGAATGACTGTTATTAGAGTGTATCTTGGACTAGTAGCTGTTAGCCAAGTGGTTAGATTAGAATGACTTATTAGAGTGTATCTTGGACTAGTAGCTGTTAGCCAAGTGGTTAGATTAGAATGACTGTTATTAGAGTGTATCTTGGACTAGTAGCTGTTAGCCAAGTGGTTAGATTAGAATGACTGTTATTAGAGTGTATCTTGGACTAGTAGCTGTTAGCCAAGTGGTTAGATTAGAATGACTGTTATTAGAGTGTATCTTGGACTAGTAGCTGTTAGATTAGAATGACTGTTATTAGAGTGTATCTTGGACTAGTAGCAGTTAGCCAAGTGGTTAGATTAGAATGACTGTTATTAGAGTGTATCTTGGACTAGTAGCTGTTAGCCAAGTGGTTAGATTAGAATGACTGTTATTAGAGTGTATCTTGGACTAGTAGCTGTTAGATTAGAATGACTGTTATTAGAGTGTATCTTGGACTAGTAGCTGTTAGATTAGAATGACTGTTATTAGAGTGTATCTTGGACTAGTAGCTGTTAGATTAGAATGACTGTTATTAGAGTGTATCTTGGACTAGTAGCTGTTAGATTAGAATGACTGTTATTAGAGTGTATCTTGGACTAGTAGCTGTTAGCCAAGTGGTTAGATTAGAATGACTGTTATTAGAGTGTATCTTGGACTAGTAGCTGTTAGATTAGAATGACTGTTATTAGAGTGTATCTTGGACTAGTAGCTGTTAGATTAGAATGACTGTTATTAGAGTGTATCTTGGACTAGTAGCTGTTAGATTAGAATGACTGTTATTAGAGTGTATCTTGGACTAGTAGCCGTTAGCCAAGTGGTTAGATTAGAATGACTGTTATTAGAGTGTATCTTGGACTAGTAGCCGTTAGCCAAGTGGTTAGATTAGAATGACTGTTATTAGAGTGTATCTTGGACTAGTAGCTGTTAGATTAGAATGACTGTTATTAGAGTGTATCTTGGACTAGTAGCTGTTAGCCAAGTGGTTAGATTAGAATGACTGTTATTAGAGTGTATCTTGGACTAGTAGCCGTTAGCCAAGTGGTTAGATTAGAATGACTGTTATTAGAGTGTATCTTGGACTAGTAGCTGTTAGCCAAGTGGTTAGATTAGAATGACTGTTATTAGAGTGTATCTTGGACTAGTAGCTGTTAGATTAGAATGACTGTTATTAGAGTGTATCTTGGACTAGTAGCTGTTAGATTAGAATGACTGTTATTAGAGTGTATCTTGGACTAGTAGCTGTTAGATTAGAATGACTGTTATTAGAGTGTATCCTGGACTAGTAGCCGTTAGCCAAGTGGTTAGATTAGAATGACTGTTATTAGAGTGTATCTTGGACTAGTAGCCGTTAGCCAAGTGGTTAGATTAGAATGACTGTTATTAGAGTGTATCTTGGACTAGTAGCTGTTAGATTAGAATGACTGTTATTAGAGTGTATCTTGGACTAGTAGCTGTTAGCCAAGTGGTTAGATTAGAATGACTTATTAGAGTGTATCTTGGACTAGTAGCTGTTAGCCAAGTGGTTAGATTAGAATGACTGTTATTAGAGTGTATCTTGGACTAGTAGCTGTTAGCCAAGTGGTTAGATTAGAATGACTGTTATTAGAGTGTATCTTGGACTAGTAGCTGTTAGCCAAGTGGTTAGATTAGAATGACTGTTATTAGAGTGTATCTTGGACTAGTAGCTGTTAGATTAGAATGACTGTTATTAGAGTGTATCTTGGACTAGTAGCAGTTAGCCAAGTGGTTAGATTAGAATGACTGTTATTAGAGTGTATCTTGGACTAGTAGCTGTTAGCCAAGTGGTTAGATTAGAATGACTGTTATTAGAGTGTATCTTGGACTAGTAGCTGTTAGATTAGAATGACTGTTATTAGAGTGTATCTTGGACTAGTAGCTGTTAGATTAGAATGACTGTTATTAGAGTGTATCTTGGACTAGTAGCTGTTAGATTAGAATGACTGTTATTAGAGTGTATCTTGGACTAGTAGCTGTTAGATTAGAATGACTGTTATTAGAGTGTATCTTGGACTAGTAGCTGTTAGCCAAGTGGTTAGATTAGAATGACTGTTATTAGAGTGTATCTTGGACTAGTAGCTGTTAGATTAGAATGACTGTTATTAGAGTGTATCTTGGACTAGTAGCTGTTAGATTAGAATGACTGTTATTAGAGTGTATCTTGGACTAGTAGCTGTTAGATTAGAATGACTGTTATTAGAGTGTATCCTGGACTAGTAGCCGTTAGCCAAGTGGTTAGATTAGAATGACTGTTATTAGAGTGTATCTTGGACTAGTAGCCGTTAGCCAAGTGGTTAGATTAGAATGACTGTTATTAGAGTGTATCTTGGACTAGTAGCTGTTAGATTAGAATGACTGTTATTAGAGTGTATCTTGGACTAGTAGCTGTTAGATTAGAATGACTGTTATTAGAGTGTATCTTGGACTAGTAGCTGTTAGCCAAGTGGTTAGATTAGAATGACTTATTAGAGTGTATCTTGGACTAGTAGCTGTTAGCCAAGTGGTTAGATTAGAATGACTGTTATTAGAGTGTATCTTGGACTAGTAGCTGTTAGCCAAGTGGTTAGATTAGAATGACTGTTATTAGAGTGTATCTTGGACTAGTAGCTGTTAGCCAAGTGGTTAGATTAGAATGACTGTTATTAGAGTGTATCTTGGACTAGTAGCTGTTAGATTAGAATGACTGTTATTATAGTGTATCTTGGACTAGTAGCAGTTAGCCAAGTGGTTAGATTAGAATGACTGTTATTAGAGTGTATCTTGGACTAGTAGCTGTTAGCCAAGTGGTTAGATTAGAATGACTGTTATTAGAGTGTATCTTGGACTAGTAGCTGTTAGATTAGAATGACTGTTATTAGAGTGTATCTTGGACTAGTAGCTGTTAGATTAGAATGACTGTTATTAGAGTGTATCTTGGACTAGTTAGTAGCTGTTAGATTAGAATGACTGTTATTAGAGTGTATCTTGGACTAGTAGCCGTTAGCCAAGTGGTTAGATTAGAATGACTGTTATTAGAGTGTATCTTGGACTAGTAGCCATTAGCCAAGTGGTTAGATTAGAATGACTGTTATTAGAGTGTATCTTGGACTAGTAGCTGTTAGATTAGAATGAAAGCATCAGAACCTTTCAAGGTGGAAGATTAACATCCACTTCGGCTACAGAAGCAAACTCCCACAAGGCAATTTATGCCGCGTTCCTGTATTGCCTCGTAGATACCTAGTAGATGCCTAGTAGATACAGTGCTTTAGACTTTTTTCACATTTTGTTACATTACAGCCTTATACTAAAATGTATTAAATCGTTTTTTTTATACCTAATAAATCTACAGACATTACCCCATAATGACAAAGCAAAAACAAAAATAAAAACTGAAATATCACATTTACATAAGTATTCAGACCATTTACTCAGCACTTTGTTGAAGCACCTTTGGCAGCGATTACAGCCTCGAGTCTTCTTGGGTATGATACTACAAGCTTGACACACCTGTATTTGGGGAGTTTCTTCCACTCGTCTCTGCAGATCATCTCAATCTCTGTCAGGCTGGATGGGGAGCAGCGCTGCACAGCTCTCTTCAGGTCTCTCCAGAGCTGTTTGATCGGGTTCAAGTCCGGGCTCTAGCTGGGCCACTCAAGGACATTCAGAGACTTGTCCCGAAGCCACTCCTGTGTTGTCTTGGCTGTGTGCTTAGGGTCTTTGTTCTGTTGAAATTTGAACCTTCGCCCCCAGTCTGAGGTCCTGAGCGTTCTGGAGCAGGTTTTCATCAAAGATCTCTTTGTACTTTGTACTTTGTTCATCTTTCCCTTAATCCTGCCTAGTTTCCCAGACCCTCCAGCTGAAAAACATCCCCACAGCATGATGCTGCCACCACCATGCTTCACTGTAGGGATGGTACCAGGTTTCCTCCAGACATGAAGCTTGGCATTCAGGCCAAAGAGTTATATCTTGGTTTCATCAGACCTGAGAAACTTGTTACTCATGGTCTGAGAGTCCTTTAGGTGCCTTTTGGCAAACTCCAAGCGAGCTGTAATGTGCCTTTTACTGAGGAGTGGCTTCTGTCTGGCCACTCTACCATAAAGGTCTGATTGGTGGAGTGCCGCAGAGATGGTTGTCCTTCTGGAAGGTTCTCCCATCTCCACAGGGGAACTCTGAAGCTCTGTCAGAGTGACCTTTTAAGGTCGTTGCTCATCTCCCTGACCAAGGCCCTTCTCTCCCAATTGCTCAGTTTGGCCAGGTGGTCAGCTCTAGGAAGAGTCTTGGTGGTTCCAAACTTCTTCTATTGAAGAAGGGGCTCCCGAGTGGGGCAGCAGAATAAGGCACTGCATTTCAGTGCTAGAGGCATCACTACAGACCCTGGTTCGATCCTGGGCTATATCACAACCGGCCGTGATTGGGAGTCCAATGGGGCGCCACACAATTTTCCCAGCTTCGTCCGGGTTAGGGTTTGGCAGGGGTAAGTTGTCATTGTAAATAAGAATTGGTTCTTAACTGACTTGCCTAGTTAAATAAAATGAATGATGGAGGCCACTGTGTTCTTGGGGACCTTCAATGCTGCACACCTTTTTTGGTACCCTTCCCCAGATCTGTGGCTCGACACAATCCTGTCTCGGAGCTCTACAGACAGTTCCTTCCACCTCATGGCTTGGTTTTTGCTCTGACATGGACTGTCAACTGTGGGACCTTATATAGACAGGTGTGTGCCTATCCAAATCATGTCCAATCAATAGAATTTACCACAGGTGGACTCCAAGTTGTAGAAACATCTCAAGGATGATCAATGGAAACAGGCTGCACATGAACTCAATTTCGAGGCTCATAGCAAAGGGTCTGAATACTTATGTAAATTAAGTATTTCCGTTTAAAAAAATATATATATATTTTTTGCAAGCATCTCTAAAAACTGATTTTTGCTTTGTCATTTTGGGGATTTGTGTGTAGATTGCTGAGGAATATTTACATTCAATCCATTTTAGAATAAGGGCGTAACGTAACAAAATGTTGAAAAGGTCAAGGGGGCTGAATACTTTCTGAATGAGTTATATAACTTTAACCGAACCTCTTGATCCCCAACCATGACCTAAATTACCTAAACGCAAAAGGCATCTCAGCGTTATTTTCTGAGAAGCTGACCCAATCAGACATTAAGGCTGCCTTGTCAGAATGGATTTGTTTTGAAGCCACCTCACGGCTGACCCCTTAAAGCAACGTAGACTGAATATCCCACTTCAAATCCCAAAACACAAACAAACAAAGGATGTTCAGTTTATTCTAATTTGATATGAAATGAAAAACATCTGCCAGATTCCTGCTTAATTGGTCATTTTTAGCTGATATGGAAGCCTCGTTCTGATGTTGCCCAATAAATAATTAGTGTCTCGAGGGCAGAAAAGGTAATTATATTGAATTCTAACTAGACGAATTTGGTTAGTCTTTAGTGATGAGGGACAACAAATTGTGTGTTAAAATAGCACACACACACACACACACACACACACACACACACACACACACACACACACACACACACACACACACACACACACACACACACACACACACACACACACACACACACACACACACACACACACACACACACACACACACACACACACACACACACACACACACACACACACACACACACACACACACACACACACACACACACACACACACACACACACACACACACACACGCAAAACTTCAGTACAGAGACAAAGTGGAGTCGCAATTCATGGGCTCAGACACAAGATGTATGTGGTCTACAGACAAAGGCAAAACCAGCGACGTCGCGGACACCGAAGTCTTGCTCCCGGACAAGCTAAAGACCTTATTTGCTTTGAGGATAACACAGTGCCACCGACGCTGCCCACTCCCAAGGACCGTGGCCTCTCATTCTCCGTGCCTGACGTGAGTAAGATATTTACGCGTGTTAACCCTCGCACGGCTGCCAGCCCAGACGGCCTCCCTAGCCACGCCCTCAGAGCATGCGCATACCAGCTGGCTGTTGTGTTTACGGACATATTCAATCTCTTCCTTTCCCAGTCTGCTGTCCCCACTTGCTTCAAGATGTACACCATGTACCCAAGAAAGCAAAGATATCTGAACCAGATGACTATAGCCTCGTAGCACTCACTTCTGTCATCATGAAGTGCTTTGAGAGGCTAGTTAAGGATCATATACCTGCTACCTTACCAGACACCCTAGACCCTCTCAATTTGCATACCACCCCAATAGGTCCACTGACGATGCAATCGCCATCGCACTGCACACTGCCCTATCCCATCTGGACACAAGAGGAATACCTATGTAAGAATGCTGTTCATAGACTATAGCTCAGCCTTCAACACCGTAGTACCCTCCAAGCTCATCATTAATCTCTGGGCCCTAGGTCTGATTATCGCCCTGTGCAACTGGGTCCTGGACTTCCTGACGGGCCGCCCCCAGGTGGTGAAGGTAGGAAACAACACCTCCACTTCGCTGACCCTAAACACTGGGGCCCCACAAGGGTGTGTGCTCAGCCTCCTCCTGTACTCCCTGTTCACCCATGGATGCATGGCCACACACGCCTCCAACTCAATCATCAAGTTTGCAGACAACACAACAGTAGTAGGCCTGATTACCAACAATGACGAGACAGCCTACAGGGAGGAGGTGAGGGCCCTGCTAGAGTGGTGCCAGGAAAATAACCTCTCCCTCAACGTCAACAAAAACGAGGGAGCTGATTGTGGAGTTCAGGAAACAGCAGAGGGAGCACGCCCCTATTCACATCTTCGGGACCACAGTGGATAAGGTCAAAAGCTTCAAGTTCATCGGTGTACACACCACTGGCAATCTGAAATGGTCCACCCACACAGACAGTGTAGTGAAGAAGGCGCATCAGCGCCTCTTCAAACCTCAGGAGGCTGAAGAAATTCGGCTTGGCCCCTGAGACCCTCACAAAATTTTACAGATGCACAATTGAGAGCATCCTGTCAGGCTGTTATCTCCAGAGGGTGGTGCGGTCTGTCCAGCGCATCACCGGCGGAACACTGCCTCACCTCCAGGACACCTACAGCACCCGATGTCACAGGAAGGCCAAAAAGATCATCAAAGACATCAATCAACCACCCGAGCCACGTTCTGTTCACCCCACTACCATCCAGAAGGCGAGGACAGTACAGGTGCATAAAATCTGGGACCGAGAGACTAAAAAACAGCTTCTAAGGCCATCAGACCTTAGAAGCTGCTGCCCTATATACATAGACATGGAATCACTGGTCACTTTAATAATTGAACACTAGTCACTTTAATAAAGTTCACATATTTTTGCTTTACTCATCTCATATGACTACTGTATTCAGTGGTGTCCCGTCATTCAGGGCGGGTGGGGCAGGGCCCCACCTGTTTTGAGAACCACACTTTTAGGTTTAAAAAAATTGCATTGGTGTCACGACTTCCGCCGAGGTTGGCTCTCCTGCCCGTTCGGGCTGTGCTCGGCGGTTGTCGTCACCCTCCTATTAGCCACTACCGATCCCTTTTCGGTTATCTGTTGGTTTTGTCTGATTGTTTTCACCTGTGTGTTAGTTAATTAGTATCTGTATATAATGTAGGTTGTCCCGCCCTTGTTTTGTGCGGGATTGTATGTTTTTGTCATTTCGTTTCGGCTGTCGTTGTTTTTGTGTTTTATTTCTCCGGTTTGTCTGTTTATTCCTGTTTTGGATATTTTTCACCCTGTTTGTATTTTGGGTTGTCCGTGTTTATTGTTGTTCACCGGAGAATAAACCTCTATTCATTATTTGCTCTCTGCGCCTGATTCCACCCACCTTGACTAGTCGTGACATTGGGGGGGCTTGCCTGTTTTGCTTGTAATTTTGGTATTAATACGAGTCACATATCAGTTTGCAAACAATGTAAAAAAAATGTGTCATTGAGTTAATAAAGCCGCGTACAAACATGGTCTCTTTTTTGCATTCTTGGGTAAGGCAGCTCCAAAATGCAGGTGTTTCAGCCTAGCTCAGGGCTTTCTATGGTGGTGGGGCTAGCCAGCAGAAAATACAGAGCGTTGCACCTGATTGGCTCAATTTTCTGTCATGATTGGCTCAGAACATTTTTGCCCCTTAGGTTCTGCCATAGAGTTATATGTGACCCGATTCAGGAAACTAGCCGTATGTCACAAGTCACGACTTCACAGGGGAGTAGTTTGAACGTAAGAAATAATTTTTTAACCATGTGCAAATTCAACACACACAACATTCTATAATTTCAAATTAAAAGCTTATTTAACTCGTCAAATAGTGTTATGTATTTTTTGACACGCAAAGACCCAAATAGCGTTCAATGTGCCTCACCCTAATAATTTGGTCTATTGTCACCTCTTCATTTCGCCTACTGTTCTGACTTGGTGGTGCACAAATAGCCTATAACCTGTTTTAGAGAAATGTAATCATCAAATATTGTAAGAGCTCTCTTTGTCTGTTTATATGTCCTATGTGTTTATCCTACGGTTCTGAGTTGGTGTACAGGGAGTACACTGTAAGATCGGCTCATGTTCTGAGTTATTTTGCTGTACATTTAGAAAGTGCTGAACCAATAGTTATACTGACTACGTCCGTACTCGCTCGCTCATTAATGTCTTCATCGAAATGACGGATTGCCTCTTATCCGCTTGTCATCTCATTTGACAGTAGAAACCACATTTGTTTAAGCAAGTCTGCCATATCAGCTTAGATTTTTTTTTAAGGCAGTAAATGTGGCTGAATGAACTGTTTCGCTGCCAGACAAGGCTCTGCTGAAAGCCGGGTTCAGCAGTGGTAAGATGCTGGGACTGCTGTTGGGACATCTTTATGTCAGCCCTAACAGTTTGTGGGCACCGTTTGTCAACGTTATAATGCAATAATTCCTATATTGTCTAGTGTTGTGTAGTGGCTTTGCTGGCATGCATCCCACATGTATTTTTTTTACCCCACCAAGATTCACATGCTAAAATCACCACTGACTGTATTCTATTCTACTGTACTTTAGTCAATGCCATTGCTCGTCCTAATATTTCTATATTTCTTAATTCCATTCTTTTACTTTTAGATTTGTGTGTATTGTTGTGTATTGTTAGTGCACTACTGCATTGTTGGAGCTAGAAACACAAGGATTTCGCTACACCCACAATAACATCAGCTAAATATGTGTATGTGACCAATAACATCAGCTAAATATGTGTATGTGACCAATAAAATGATTTGATTTGATGCACATACAAAATCTCTAAATCAATTGCGTGTTATTTTTTGTTGTAAGAAGAGTAGTTGAGTGTTCAAAAGCGAGCTGACTTGTTGTGATAACTTCTGAAGCACTGCGTTACTGTAACTATGTAGTGTTCTGGGTAGAGTGTTTTTACTTAGTTACTGTAACTACGTAGTGTTCTCGGTAGTGTTTTTACTTAGTTACTGTAACTACGTAGTGTTCTGGGTAGAGTGTTTTTACTTAGTTACTGTAACTACGTAGTGTTCTGGGTAGAGTGTTTTTACTTAGTTACTGTAACTATGTAGTGTTCTGGGTAGAGTGTTTTTACTTAGTTACTGTAACTACGTAGTGTTCTCGGTAGTGTTTTTACTTAGTTACTGTAACTACGTAGTGTTCTGGGTAGAGTGTTTTTACTTAGTTACTGTAACTACGTAGTGTTCTCGGTAGTGTTTTTACTTAGTTACTGTAACTACGTAGTGTTCTGGGTAGAGTGTTTTTACTTAGTTACTGTAACTACGTAGTGTTCTGGGTAGAGTGTTTTTACTTAGTTACTGTAACTACGTAGTGTTCTGGGTAGAGTGTTTTTACTTAGTTACTGTAACTATGTAGTGTTCTGAGTAGAGTGTTTTTACTTAGTTACTGTAACTACGTAGTGTTCTGGGTAGAGTGTTTTTACTTAGTTACTGTAACTACGTAGTGTTCTGGGTAGTGTGTTTTTACTTAGTTACTGTAACTACGTAGTGTTCTGGGTAGAGTGTTTTTACTTAGTTACTGTAACTACGTAGTGTTCTGGGTAGAGTGTTTTTACTTAGTTACTGTAACTATGTAGTGTTCTGGGTAGAGTGTTTTTACTTAGTTACTGTAACTACGTAGTGTTCTGGGTAGAGTGTTTTTACTTAGTTACTGTAACTATGTAGTGTTCTGGGTAGAGTGTTTTTACTTAGTTACTGTAACTACGTAGTGTTCTCGGTAGTGTTTTTACTTAGTTACTGTAACTACGTAGTGTTCTCGGTAGTGTTTTTACTTAGTTACTGTAACTACGTAGTGTTCTCGGTAGTGTTTTTACTTAGTTACTGTAACTATGTAGTGTTCTGGGTAGAGTGTTTTTACTTAGTTACTGTAACTACGTAGTGTTCTGGGTAGAGTGTTTTTACTTAGTTACTGTAACTACGTAGTGTTCTCGGTAGTGTTTTTACTTAGTTACTGTAACTATGTAGTGTTCTGGGTAGAGTGTTTTTACTTAGTTACTGTAACTACGTAGTGTTCTGGGTAGAGTGTTTTTACTTAGTTACTGTAACTACGTAGTGTTCTGGGTAGAGTGTTTTTACTTAGTTACTGTAACTACGTAGTGTTCTGGGTAGAGTGTTTTTACTTAGTTACTGTAACTATGTAGTGTTCTGGGTAGAGTGTTTTTACTTAGTTACTGTAACTACGTAGTGTTCTGGGTAGAGTGTTTTTACTTAGTTACTGTAACTACGTAGTGTTCTGGGTAGAGTGTTTTACTTAGTTACTGTAACTACGTAGTGTTCTGGGTAGAGTGTTTTTACTTAGTTACTGTAACTATGTAGTGTTCTGGGTAGAGTGTTTTTACTTAGTTACTGTAACTACGTAGTGTTCTGGGTAGAGTGTTTTTACTTAGTTACTGTAACTACGTAGTGTTCTGGGTAGAGTGTTTTTACTTAGTTACTGTAACTACGTAGTGTTCTGGGTAGAGTGTTTTTACTTAGTTACTGTAACTACGTAGTGTTCTGGGTAGAGTGTTTTTACTTAGTTACTGTAACTACGTAGTGTTCTGGGTAGAGTGTTTTTACTTAGTTACTGTAACTACGTAGTGTTCTGGGTAGAGTGTTTTTACTTAGTTACTGTAACTACGTAGTGTTCTGGGTAGAGTGTTTTTACTTAGTTACTGTAACTACGTAGTGTTCTGGGTAGAGTGTTTTTACTTAGTTACTGTAACTACGTAGTGTTTTCGGTAGAGTGTTTTTACTTAGTTACTGTAACTACGTAGTGTTCTCGGTAGAGTGTTTTTACTTAGTTACTGTAACTACGTAGTGTTCTGGGTAGAGTGTTTTTACTTAGTTACTGTAACTACGTAGTGTTCTCGGTAGAGTGTTTTTACTTAGTTATTGTAACTACGTAGTGTTCTCGGTAGAGTGTTTTTACTTAGTTACTGTAACTACGTAGTGTTCTCGGTAGAGTGTTTTTACTTAGTTACTGTAACTACGTAGTGTTCTCGGTAGAGTGTTTTTACTGTGGACGTGTTGTTTCCCTCCAGACTGTTCTTATTGGAGGAACAGACATTTTATCTACTGTCTCCCGGGCCTCTGATAACTCTGTTCCCTTGGCGTCAGTCTAATAATTGCCCTGGCTCCCGTTTAAAAACGCGCCGATCTGCCTGCCTGCCGGCCTGTTGATAGTGTATCAGGAGACATGTTGTGTGCTGGACTGGCTGGTGGTGGGAGACAGGGCGTCCGGCGTCCGGCACCAGACCACCTCCTAAAATAACCTCCCTCCCTCCCTCTGTCTGTGCGTTTGTCTGTCTCTGTCCACTTGGAGGCCCTGGGGCTCCCATGGTCCAGTAGAGAGCAGAGGAGCCAGGAGCCAGGGGCCAGGCATGTCACAGGAATAACATGTCATCAGCTCCATTGCTCCCCTAATGGCCCTCTGCTACTCATACACAGAGTGTACTCAACTCCTCACCAAGCCCCCTGGCTCCCACACACACACACACACACACACACACACACACACACACACACACACACACACACACACACACACACACACACACACACACACACACACACACACACACACACACACACACACACACACACACACAAAACCCCCCTGGGTCCTGGCTAGACAAGGAGCCTCCTTATGAAAACATGCTGTCCGGGGTGTTGAAGATAATGTGGGGCCAGACAACTGGATAAATGCCAGCAACTCTTAATCTTGGACCATAGGAATCTCTGTGAAGACGGCCTGCCAAACATTAACCACTTTAGCCAGCTAGCGAGTTTACATGTTTGGGGTCTGGATATTGGCTGATTGAGAAAAGAGAACCAATCCTAGATACGTACAGTATGTCATGGAACTTGTCTACCTTGAGATCTTCTATCTACAGTACCTTTCTACTTAACTACAATACAGTAGTATTTACAGTACCTTTCTACTGAACTACAGTACCTTTCTACTGAACTACAGTACAGAAACAGAGTATTAATGTTCAAAACGGAATAACTGAAATCCTCTAGATTTGTAGAGGGGAAAACAACTGGAGAATCTACAGACTGCACCTTTCTACTGAGCTACAGTACCTTTCTGAAAAACTGAACTACCTGTACAGTAGAAGCGTCTGAGTACCATTCTACAGACAGGACAGTGATACACAATACGGCAAAACTTTCGAGGACAGGCGAAGCAGAAAAACGCAATCACTGCAACCGGCGGTGAATACAGTACCTCGAGGAGGCGGGTTGGAAGGAGATACAATCTAGCACATGGTGAATACAAAACAAGGAACCGACGGAGGACACAAAGGAATAAATAGGGACTCTAATCAGGGAAAGGATCGGGAACACCTTGGGAAGACTAAAGATGATTAGGGTAGAATCTGTGAAGCACCTTTCTACTGAGTTACAGAGAGAAGTAAGGGAGGGGGAGAGAGAGGGCTAGAAGGAGGGAAAGAACCACATAAGACCAAGAAACGTTAGAATGGGTAGCACAGGGACAAGACTTAATAAATGACAAACATGACAGTACCCCTAGCCCAGCGTGGTTTACATGGTAAACGGAGGAAATGTTTCCATTCAACCTCGAGAAAGAACCCATTACTGATCAAAAGGACCAACCGAAAATACTGATAAAGAGTTAAAGGTAGGCAGCAACTGTCTCAAAAATGAGAAACTAGGGACAGATGAGACCATCAAAGGGACAAACAGGGCTCTGGCTTGGCAGAACAACTGAAAGCAAGACCATGAGCAGAAGGAGAAAAAATCAGGATATCCAAGATGATCTCATGTTCACATGTCTTCTTCAACCCTAGCCCCAGATCAATCATCTCAAAGGCTGAGGCACTGTGGAACACGCAGGAGACGGCATACGACCCGGGCCGTGCGCCGAGGAGGCGTAGGGAGAGAAGAAACGGGAAGGGATGGTCCAATTAATAGAAAGGATTATGACATACTTTTTAGCCAGGGATGATCTTAGATGGACCGACATGGAGCACAAAAGTCTAGAATGATTGTACTGCTGTAGCGCTTGGACCAGATAGCTTCACTGGAAGAATGGGCCTACAAACCATGAAAAACAGACCCAGACCATTAACATCCTCCACGCAAAGGCTTTACAGTTGTCACTTTGACAATTCGGGAGATGCGTTCTCCCCTGGCATGGGCCATTCTCAAAGAACTAAACAGATGAGATGGTTGGACTGCCAGATGGTACAGTATCTTTCTGTTTCCACTGCTGAAGTTCCAATGGCGGATGAGCTTTAGACCATTTCTACTCATTCCAACCACTGGTGATCCCTTAGAAAATGAGTGTCAGCTTCTTGGGTGGAAATCCACATCAAGTTTGCAGAGGCAAACTCAATGTGCAACTCAATGGAATAATCCGTTATGGACCGTTCTGTCCACCTTGGCTAAGGAAGCCAGGGCCCTAGAAGCCTCCCCACCAAAACACGGTCAAAAACCCGAATCATCTCCTCTTTAAAGTTCTGGAATTTGTTAGAGCAATAGCCCTTGCACTCTAGCTGTGAAGCCCGGCCTACCACTTCAGTCGGCTGTCCCCTTCTATGTGTTGTGTTTCTCACACTGCGTGCACTCAGTGGGCTATTTAGCAGGTGGGTTATTAACCCTTTCTGGAGGCTCGGCAGGCCAGGAAGTAACAGGTACAGACTTCTGGAACTGTCCAGAGAGAAACCTGAAGGTTCTCCACGGCATGTGCTTGAGCAGCAGACAGTACCTTGGATCTTAGTGTAAACAGCGTCTGAAGTCGCTGGGTCCATTCATTCCTAATGCTCTAATGCCTGAAAAACCTTTCGGTTCCTTCTGTCATGCAGGTGAAAGAGGACCCAAACGCGACTTAACAGAAACAGAGTTTATTAATGTTCAAAACGTAAATACCTGAAATACTAGATTTACTGGAGAAGCGGCCACAGACTACCTGTTGAAAGCGCAGGCCTCATAATCCACTGAGACACCTGCTCACACGCAGCTGAACACAAAACACGACAGGACAGGGTGTACACAATCAAGGCACTAAAACACGACAGGACAGACAAAAACGAATCACAGCATGGTGAATACAAAACAAGGAACCGACTGGTACAGGAACGGAACACAAAGGAATAAATAGGGACCTAATCAGGGGAAAGGAGGGAACAGGTGTGGGAAGACTAAATGATGATTAGGGGAATAGGAACAGCTGGGAGCAGGTTCCTGGAACCTAGAGAGAAGAGAGAGCGAGAGAGTGAGAGAGGGAGGGGGAGAGAGAGGGCTAGAAGGAAAGAACCAAATAAGACCACAGAGACTACAATAGAATGGGAAGCACAGGGACAAGACAAGATACTAAATGACAAACATGACAGAACTACAGTACCTTTCTACTGAACTACAGTACAGTAGTATTTATAGTACCTTTCTATAGAGCTACAGTACAGTAGAATCTATAGTACCTTTCTACTGAGCTACAGTACCTTTCTGCTGAACTACAGTACAGTAGAATCTACAGTACCATTCTACTGAGCTACAGTACAGTAGAATCTACAGTACCTTTCTACTGAACTACAGTACCTTTCTACTGAACTACAGTACAGTAGAATCTATAGTACCTTTCTACTGAGTTACAATACAGTAGTATCTACAGTACCTTTCTACTGAGCTACAGTACAGTAGTATCTTTCCATTCCATTTCTATGGAACTGTACAGTACCCTGTGCCCAGCAGTGGTATCTACAGTACCTGGGACTTGCTTCCATTCAACCTCAAGAGCATTAGTGATTTCGGGTACTGATGTTAGAGCAATTAGGCCTGGCTCACAGTCGGTGTCCCAATTCATCCCAAAGGTGTTTGATGGGGTTAAGGTCAGGGCTCTGTGCGGGCCAGTCAAGTTCTTCCACACTGATCTCAACAAACCATTTCTGCATGTAACTCGCATTGTGCACTGTGGAATTGTCATGATGAAACAGGAGAGGGCCTTCCCCAGAATGTTGCCACAAAGTTGGAGGCACAGAATTGTCTAGAATGTCATTGTATGCTGTAGCGTTAAGATTTCCCTTCACTGGAACTAAGGGGCCTAGCCCAAACCATGAAAAACAGACCCAGACCATTAATCATCCTCCACCAAACTTTACAGTTGTCACTTTGCATTCGGGGAGGTAGCGTTCTCCTGGCAACCGCCAAATCCAGATGTATCCGTTGGACTGCCAGATGGTGAAGCGTGATTCATCACTGCAGAGAATGTGTTTCCACTGCTCCAGAGTCCAATGGCGGAGAGCTTTAGACCATTCCAGCCGACGCTTGGCTTTGTGCATGGTGATCTTAGGCCTGTGTGAGGCTGCTTGGCCATGGAAATCCATTTCATGAAGTTTGCTTCCAGAGGCAGTTTGGAACTGCCTCTATGTTGCAACCGAGGACATATTTTTTTACACGCTTCAGCACTCGGCTGTCCCCTTCTGTGTGCTTGTGTGGCCTACCACTTCAGCACTCGGCTGTCCCCTTCTGTGTGCTTGTGTGGCCTACCACTTCAGCACTCGGCTGTCCCCTTCTGTGTGCTTGTGTGGCCTACCACTTCAGCACTCGGCTGTCCCCTTCTGTGTGCTTGTGTGGCCTACCACGTCAGCACTCGGCTGTCCCCTTCTGTGTGCTTGTGTGGCCTACCACTTCAGCACTCGGCTGTCCCCTTCTGTGTGCTTGTGTGGCCGTTGTTCTTCCTAGACGTATCCACTTCACAATAACAGCACTTACAGTTGCCCGGGGCAGCTCTAGCAGGTTCGAAATTTTACAAACTGACTTATTGGAAAGGTGGCATCCTATGACGATGCTACGTTGAAAGCCACTGAGCTCTTCAGTAAGGCCATTTGACTGCCAGTGTTTGTCTATGGAGATTGCATGGCTGTGTGCCCGATTATATACACCTGTCAGCAACGGGTGTGGCTGAAATAGCCAAATCCACTAATATGAAGGGGTGTATATACTGTATAGTCTGTATAAGAAAATAACTCTGCATCCCTGCCCAGCCTGGCAAGAGTGGCCAAAAGGGTGTTTAGCATCCCCAGTGGCTCTGCAAGTACAGTATAATCTACAGTACAGTATAATCTACAGTACCTTTCTACTGAGCTACAGTACAGTATAATCTACAGTACCTTTCTACTGAACTACAGTACAGTAGAATCTACAGTACCTTTCTACTGAACTACAGTACAGTAGAATCTACAGTACCTTTCTACTGAACTACAGTACAGTAGAATCTACAGTACCTTTCTACTGAACTACAGTGAACTACAGTACAGTAGTATTTATAGTACCTTTCTACTGAGCTACAATACAATAGTATTTATGGTACCTTTCTACTGAGCTACAGTACAGTAGAATCTACAGTACCTTTCTACTTAAGTACAGTAGAATGTACAGTACCTTTCTACTGAACTACAGTACAGTAGTATTTATAGTACCTTTCTACTGAGTTATAATACAGTAGAATCTACAGTACCTTTCTACTGAAGTACAGTACAATCCACAGTACCTTTCTACTGAACTACATTACAGTAGAATCTACAGTACCTTTCTACTGAACTACATTACAGTAGAATCTACAGTACCTTTCTACTGAACTACAATACAGTAGTATTTATAGTACCTTTCTACTGAACTACAGTAGAGTAGAATCTACAGTACCTTTCTACAATACAGTAGTATTTACAATACCTCAATTCCGTGCTATCCAATTGGTAGTTACAGCCTTGTCTCATCGCTGCAACTCCCGTATGGACTCGGGAGAGGCGAAGGTTGAGAGCCGTGCAGCCTCCGAAACACAACCCAACCAAGCCGCACTGCTTCTTGTCACAATGCCCACTTAACCCGGAAGCCAGCCACACCAATGTGTCGGAGGAAACACTGTACACCTGGCGACCGTGTCAGCGTGCACTGCGCCCGGCCCGCCACAGGAGTCGCTAGTGCACGATGGAACAAGGACATCCCTGCCGGTCAAACCCTCCCCTAACCCGGACGACGCTGGGCCAAATGTACGCCGCCCCATGGGTCTCCCGGGGCAGCGTACATAGCCTGGAAACCCAGAATCTCTAGTGGTGCAGCTAGCACTGTGATGCAGTGTCTTAGACAACTCAGGAGGCCTACAGTACCTTTCTACTGAGCTACAATGCAGTAGTATTTATAGTACCTTTCTACTGAGCTACAGTGCAGTAGTATCTACAGTACCTTTCTACTATCTACTGTATTTGGGTTCTCCATCTAGCCCACACTTCTCATGTCAGCTGGACTGAGACATACAGCGACCAGCGATATTAATGAGAGGGAAGAGGCCCAATCAGGAGCCGCTCTGCTCCCTTCACTCACAGTTCAACACTAATGCTGTCCCGGCCCTTTGAAACGGCACTCAACTTTCAAGCCTAATGACTTTCCACGCTATTTCCCCCCAGCCGGTTATTTATTTTTCTTCCTCTCTTTCACGGGACCGACCCGCTGGTCCTCCTACTCGTTTATCACTATTCCCTCTCTTCCTTTCACGGGACTGACCGGCGCTTTGGGTTGAGGCCGACTGGCTGGTCCTCCTACTCGTTTATCACTATTCCCTCTCTTCCTTTCACGGGACCGACCCGTGCTTTGGGTTGAGGCCGACTGGCTGGTCCTCCTACTCGTTTATCACTATTCCCTCTCTTCCTTGCTTCCCTCCATTTTAAAAGAGGGAGTCGGCAATGAATGAAACACACTCGTGTGACACAGGACACCAGTGTTTCCTGGAAATGAAGTATTCATTAAGGATTTCCATTACATGTCTAAATAGCACAAGAGGTAGGGAGGAGGAGAGGAGGAGGGGGGATTTTAAATGTTAGTAAAGGATTTTAAATGATCCCTGGTGGAGCTTCAGAAGTGAGCGCTGAATAAGCAAACATTCATCATTTCTAATACCGGCATCATCGGAGTCCACAACCGCACACAGGTTGATGGATATTATGCACTGAGTGATGCACCAACCCATCTGTTGACATGGACATGTAGGAATATTTAGGTAGATCTCATCAGAGTGTTAAGAGTCATTCCTGAGTGTGTTTTAGGTGACATTTATCCCACTATAGCAAACATGAATGTTCACAAATGTTCACTTGTGAACCGTTCAATTGTGAGTTCAAGTGTGAGTTCAAGTGTTCAATATTGAGCCAAAATGCCTTTCAATGTTTCATGAATATAATCCGGGATGTAAACAGAGGATAAACAACGCACCTCTTACAGCCACATCTGGTGGATCAAATGGTTTACTGTTTTAATACATCACTCTCTCCTTTCCTATTTTCCTCCTCCTCCTCCTCCTCTTCATCTTCCTCCTCGTCTTCCTCTTCCTGGTCCTCTTCCTCCTCCTCTTCCTCCTCCTCTTCCTCGTCCTCCTCCTCTTCCTCCTCGTCCTCAAGCTCTTCCTCCTTCTTGTCCTCCTTTTCCTCCTCGTCCTGGTCCTCTTCCTCCTCGTCCTCTCCTCTTCCTCATCCTCCTCCCCCCCTCCTCCACCACACGTCTTTAGGCCTTTCTCCACAAGGGGCAAGTTCAAGGACCTTATACTTGTTCGTTTGTTTGCTTTCAAAACAAGTGTCTGTTTAGACTTCCATCAGGGGGGAACAGTATCTAAGAAAACGAGGAAGGAAACAGGCCCAAAACAAAGGAAGAGGAAAGGACCCTATGTGATAGAGCCTGTCCCTTGCTGTTCCTGGCTGCAGTGGTGTCGTGCAAAACATGGCGCCACACTACAACCGGCCGTAGGCTGAGAGCGGACGTGGACTTTCATGGAAAACCACACGTTTACAACTACGTAGGTCAGTGCAGAGAATTAACAGGGGAGACATGTTGTGCTACAGTTTGTTGTGTCAATATTCTTTCTGACAAAGGATGGATTCATAGAATGCACTGAGAAAGATTCATAGAATGCACTGAGAAAGATTCATAGAATGCACTGAGAAAGATTCATAGAATGCACTGAGAAAGATTCATAGAATGCACTGAGAAAGATTTGTGGAATGCACTGAGAAAGATTTGTGGAATGCACTGAGAAAGATTCGTGGAATGCACTGAGAAAGATTCATAGAATGCACTGAGAAAGATTCATAGAATGCACTGAGAAAGATTCGTGGAATGCACTGAGAAAGATTCATAGAATGCACTGAGAAAGATTCATAGAATGCACTGAGAAAGATTCATAGAATGCACTGAGAAAGATTTGTGGAATGCACTGAGAAAGATTCATAGAATGCACTGAGAAAGATTCATAGAATGCACTGAGAAAGATTCATAGAATGCACTGAGAAAGATTCATAGAATGCACTGAGAAAGATTCATAGAATGCACTGAGAAAGATTTGTGGAATGCACTGAGAAAGATTCATAGAATGCACTGAGAAAGATTCATAGAATGCACTGAGAAAGATTCGTGGAATGCACTACCCTTGATGAAACTGTAAATTGAACGTTTATTTGTGTTGCATTTTGCAAAGTTATATTGTGAAAATATTTTTGCATGGTGCCATAAGGGGAAATCTGAGGTATGATGACAAATTCATACTTTGTCCTGACTCCAAACACACGCTTGTCTGGTAACCTCATTTTAGTCACAGACCACAGTTCAACAAAAGTCTCAACCCCTTGGAACAGTATATCTACCGTGGACATTGTGTCCCAGTTTGTGAGTGAATGTTCCATGAGTTTGTGACAGAGTAGGCCAGGCCCAATCCTCTCCCTTGCCAGACTCATACTGGGACAGAACCAGAGGGGTTGGAACAGTCACTTCTCCATCTACACATGCTGTCCAACAGGCTTTGCTGTCCCCATTTCAACCAGCAGACATGCAGTATTCTCTTCATGATGTAAAGTGTCATATTTGGAATATTTGAATTATTTTCTTACTGCCCATGTTATTCAGGCACTTTTTCCAACTCGATCGTCTGCCGTGCTATAAGTTGCACATTATCTGCACCGAGTGGCCTTTTCTCCATGTATGTTCCATGGTTGGATAATAATGTTGTATATGTATAGAGCCATTAGATTTGAGGTTCTGTAGATAATGGGTTCAGATGAAGTGTGAATGAGAATACATGTCTGTACAGTGGACAGTATGTGTTTCACTGCGTCACCGTTGTGTCCCTCAGCTCACATCCTTTAGTGTCCCGACAACAACAATCTCACTAGCTGGTGGCCGTCTAGGGCTGCACCCTATGACGTTGGAAAAGACCAGTATCCTACATCTAATCTGTTCAGAGGGGAAGAAAAACCTCCTCTAAAACCAGAGAGAAGGAACTGGGGAGTCATGAGGGCTGGCTGTCTGGCTGACTGACTGGCTGGGGAGCCATGCGGGCTGGTTGGCTGGGGAGAGAAGGTCTGAAGAGAGAGGAGAGAGAGAGAGGTCTGGAGAGAAAGGAGAAAGAGGAGAGAGAGAGAGGAGAAATCAGAAGTGCAGATTGGAGACAGGAAGAGAGTGGCGTCAGTACAGGCGGGAGATAAGAGCACTGACTCCACACACAAACACACACATCTCTCTCTCTCTCGTTCTCTTTCTGGCTGGCTGACACAGCAGGCGCCCACAGTAGAGATATGGCCTCTCACGAATGCAGGCACACACACACACACACACACACACACACACACACACACACACACACACACACACACACACACACACACACACACACACACACACACACACACACACACACACACACACACACACACACACACACACACACACACACACACACACACACACACACACACACACACACACACACACACACACACACACACAGCTTAACCTAAAAAAGCATTTTTCCTTCGTAGGGACCAGCTAATCTGTCCGTGTTTTACTATCCTTTTACTAACCTTCTGGTCCCCACAAGGAGAGTAAAAACAAACCACACACACACACACACACATCAATGACCTATAAGACGTATGACCTGTGACCTCTTGTCTGTGTGAGTATGGCTGCTGGGAAGTGAACACAGAGGCGGACCCTAAACCATACCAGAGAGGTGGATTCACTAGTGCTGAATCATAGCAATAATGAAATAATCCAATACAACGTGCCCCACTCAGAGGTTCAGAGGAAGAACATGGATCAGATGTCCCTTCTGCAAATGATCCTGGGATCATCCTGGGATATTCAAAACATTTATATTGGTCAGGCCTTTTATGTAGAATAGTTCATATCTCGGAACTACAAACCTTGTACTCTTCAGTCCAAATAGTCAGTCAAGATCTAGATCCAGATATAGATATAGATCCAGATATAGATCCAGATGTAGATCCAGATATAAATCCAGATTCAGATGTAGATCCAGATCCAGAAGTAAATCCAGATATAGATATACAGTTGGGAGAACAAGTATTTGATACACTGCCGATTTTGCAGGTTTTCCTACTTACAAAGCATGTAGAGGTTTGTAATTTTTATCACAGGTACACTTCAACTGTGAGAGACGGAATCTAAAAGAAAATCCAGAAAATCACATTGTATGATTTTTAAGTAATTAATTTGCATTTTATTGCATGACATAAGTATTTGATACATCAGAAAAGCAGAACTTAATATTTGGTACAGACACCTTTGTTTGCAATTACAGAGATCATACGTTTCCTGTAGTTCTTGACCAGGTTTGCACACACTGCAGCAGGGATTTTGGCCCACTCCTCCATATAGACCTTCTCCAGATCCTTCAGGTTTCGGGGCTGTCGCTGGGCAATACGGACTTTCAGCTCCCTCCAAAGATTTTCTATTGGGTTCAGGTCTGGAGACTGGCTAGGCCACTCCAGGACCTTGAGATGCTTCTTACGGAGCCATTCCTTAGTTGCCCTGGCTGTGTGTTTCAGGTCGTTGTCATGCTGGAAGACCAAGCCAGGACCCATCTTCAATGCTCTTTCTGAGGGAAGGAGGTTGTTGGCCAAGATCTCGCGATACATGGCCCCATCCATCCTCCCCTCAATACGGTGTAGTCGTACTGTCCCCTTTGCAGAAAAGCATCCCCAAAGAATGATGTTTCCACCTCCATGCTTCATGGTTGGGATGGTGTTCTTGGGTTTGTACTCATCCTTCTTCTTCCTCCAAACACGGCGAGTGGAGTTTAGACCAAAAAGCTCTATTTTTGACTCATCACACCACATGACCTTCTCCCATTCCTCCTTTGGATCATCCAGATGGTCATTGGCAAACTTTATATGGGCCTGGACATGCGCTGGCTTGAGCAGGGGCACCTTACGTGCGCTGCAGGATTTTAATCCATGACGGCGTAGTCTGTTACTAATGGTTTTCTTTGAGACTGTGGTCCCAGCTCTCTTCAGGTCAATGACCAGGTCCTGTAAGTGTAGTTCTGGGCTGATCACACACCTTCCTCATGATCATTGATGCCCCACGAGGTGAGGTCTTGCATGGAGCCCCAGACCGAGGGTGATTGACCATCATCTTGAACTTCTTACATTTTCTAATAATTGCGCCAACAGTTGTTGCCTTCTCACCAAGCTGCTTGCCTATTGTCATGTAGCCCATCCCAGCTTGTGCAGGTCTACAATTTTACCCCTGATGTCCTTACACAGCTCTATGGTCTTGGCCATTGTGGAGAGGTTGGAGTCTGTTTGATTGAGTTTGTGGACAGGTGTCTTGTATACAGGTAACGAGTTCAAACAGGTGCAGTTAATACAGGTGTAACGGCGTTCGTCTGGTGAAAGAAGAGAGTCGGACCGAAATGCAGCGTGTAGGTTACTCATGACTTTAATGAAAGAAAATACGCAGTACATTAAATAACTGAAACTAAATACAAAAACAACAGAACGGAACGTGAAACTAATTTCAGCCTATCTGGTGACTACAACACAGAGACAGATACAAACACCCACGAAATACAAAGCGAACTCAGGCTACCTAAATACGGTTCCCAATCAGAGACAACGATAAGCACCTGACTCTAATTGAGAATCGCCTCAGGCAGCCAAGCCTATACCACACCCCTAATCAGCCGCGATCCCAAATAATACAAACCCCAATACGAAACACAACATATAAACCCATGTCACACCCTGGCCTACCCAAACATATAACAAAAACACAAAATACAATGACCAAGGCGTGACAATAGGTAATGAGTGGAGAACAGGAGTGATTCTTATAGAAAAACTAACAGGTCTGTGAGAGCCGGAATTCTTACTGGTTGGTAGGTGATCAAATACTTACACTGTATGTCATGCAATAAAATGCAAATTAATTACTTAAAAATCATACAATGTGATTTTCTGGATTTTCTTTTAGATTCCGTCTCTCACAGTTGAAGTCTACCTATGATAAAAATTACAGACCTCTACATGCTTTGTAAGTAGGGAAACCTGCAAAATCGGCAGTGTATCAAATACTTGTTCTCCCCACTGTAGTTCCAGATCCAGTTATAGATCTAGATCCAGATATAGATTCAGATCCAGATATAGATCCAGATATACGTCCAGATTCAGATATAGATCCAGATCCAAATATAGATCCAGATATAGAGCCAGATCCAGATATAAATCCAGATCCAGATATAGATCCAGATTTAAATCCAGATCCAGATATAGATCCAGATATAAATCCAGATCCAGATATAGATCCAGATATAGATCCAGATATAGATCCAGATACAGAGCCAGATACAGATATAGATTCAGATTTAGAGCCAGATCCAGATATAAATACAGATCCAGATATAGATTCAGATAGAGATACAGATACAGAGCCAGATCCAGATATAGATTCAGATACAGAGCCAGATCCAGATATAGATCCAGATATAGATCCAGACATAGATCCAGATCCATATATAGATCCAGATCTAGAGCCAGATCCAGATATAGATCCAGATCCAGATATAGATCCAGATATAGATTCAGATACAGAGCCAGATCCAGATATAGATCCAGATCCAGATATAGATCCAGATATAGATCCAGACATAGATCCAGATCCATATATAGATCCAGATATAGAGCCAGATCCAGATATAGATCCAGATCCAGATATAGATCCAGATATAGATCCAGATCCAGATATAGATCCAGATATAGATCCAGATCCAGATATAGATCCAGATATAGATCCAGATCCAGATCCAGATATAGATCCAGATATAAATCCAGATCCAGATATAGATCCAGATATAAATCCAGATCCAGATATAGATCCAGATCCAGATCCAGATATAGATCCAGATATAAATCCAGATCCAGATATAGATCCAGATATAAATCCAGATCCAGATATAGATCCAGATCCAGATATAGATCCAGATCCAGATATAGATCCAGATCCAGATCCAGATATAAATCCAGATCCAGATATAGATCCAGATATAAATCCAGATCTAGATATAGATCCAGATATAAATCCAGATCCAGATATAGATCCAGATATAAATCCAGATCCAGATATAGATCCAGATCCAGATCCAGATATAGATCCAGATATAAATCCAGATCCAGATATAGATCCAGATATAAATCCAGATCCAGATATAGATCCAGATCCAGATATAGATCCAGATCCAGATATAGATCCAGATCCAGATCCAGATATAAATCCAGATCCAGATATAGATCCAGATATAAATCCAGATCCAGATATAGATCCAGATATAAATCCAGATCCAGATATAGATCCAGATATAGATCCAGATATAGAGTACTGTGTCTGTTAGAGGGCTGTAGGACAGTACTGTGTCTGTTAGAGGGCTGTAGGACAGTACTGTGTCTGTTAGAGAGCTGTAGGACAGTACTGTGTCTGTTAGAGGGCTGTAAGATGCAAGTGACCTTCAAAGACGACCTTCAAGGAAACAAGATGTTTGTGGCTTTCCAGGTGGTCTTTTTTGCAGTCGCTCTGCTCATCTCAGAGGATCGCTATATCAAATCAATGTGGTTACTGTTATGTTAATTGAACACCTATCCAGGCATTGTGAGATTTGATCACCTGTGCAGCGCGACTGCAAAAAAGACCACCTGGAACGCCACCGTCGTCTAAAGTTTTTTTGCAAGCTCTAGCAGACCAAGATTCAGAGTGTTGCAATGTCGTTTTTCGTCACAAATAATATGTACTTTTGTAGACGTATCATTCCTCCCGCAGTTGTGGGAGCAGTGTTGTCGCTTTGTTCCTTGATCTGATCTCAAGGCTATATAGGCTATTCATCAAAGTAGCCTATTTTGCATTGATAACCAAATATAATCTCAGTGACTGTTCAAACAGTAAACCAAACAACAAGACTCCACCCACAAAGTAATAACTAGTGATTCCAGGCTATTGTGAAGGGATAAAAAGGGGGGGGGCATATTCTTTAATTATAAATCTGATTATTCTTTAATTATAAATCTGATTATTTTACATTGAAATGTGGGACGCTAAAAAGGTTAGCTAGCTTACTATGTTTTTAGCCAGGCTAACGCCAACTAGCCAGGCTAACGCCAGCTAGCTACTACTGGCAAGGGAAAGCAAAATGAAAAGACCAAAATGTAAAAACGTTGCTATCGCCCCCTCGTGGATCCGAGTGCATTGTTACCGAAAGGTGCCCGCTATTCCCAAAAATATCCCCCTCCACCAACGTGCAAGTAGACGGAGTTTACGGAGTGAAGCCTGTAGGAACCTTTACAAGGAGCCATAAAAACCCTTCCTCAACCCTCAGAGCTAGGAGTAGTGGAAGGGAAGGAGAAATGAATACAGACATATTTCTTTCTTAGGAGGGATTTCAGGCTTGGAATGCTGGCTGAAGGGGGCTGTGCAAAAGGTTGCCGGTGTGTGTGTGTGTTTGCATTCGTGTGTGTGTGTGTGTTTGAATTTGTGTGTGTGTGTGTGTGTGTTTATAGTGGCAGTCAGAGAGCTGATAAAGGGCTGCTCCAGGCTCCAAGTAGAGTTCTGGGACAATACAACACAGGAACTGAGCTGCCGGACTCAGGAGGTCAATAGACCTGCTGTCAACATGGCCTCTGTTCTTATCTTTCTTTGCCTTCCCCAGAGTGAGTGTGTGTGTGTGTGTGTGTGAGAGTTTCGTAAATGTGTGCAGGATGTTTTAGTATGCTTGTGGTCATGTGTATCTGCCTGTGTGTGTGTGTGTGGTAAACGTATGTGTGTTTGTGTATCTTTGTTTTTCTGTGTGTGTGTATGTTTTATGTGCGGTTGTGTGTAAAACTACCTGATGCCATGAGCTGTACTGTGTCTCTCTGTCTTGGCCCAGCACCAGACGCTGGTTTGACAGAGGCACACGGGGACTGTGGGGAATACTTGGAATTCCTGCTTTCCAGAGGAAGTTTTGTTGTTGTTGACTCATTCAGGGTAGGACCTATACCACACTAGGCTGACACTATAGCTGTCATGTTTACACTGATAAATAAATACAGCTACACACACACAGAGAGAGAGAGAGAGAGAGAGACAGAGACAGAGACAGAGACAGAGACAGAGACAGAGACAGAGACAGAGACAGAGACAGAGACAGAGACAGAGACAGAGACAGAGACAGAGACAGAGAGAGACAGAGACAGAGACAGAGAGAGACAGAGACAGAGACAGAGAGAGCAGGTAGCACAGAGAAAAAGGGAGGACTCCTCATCAATGAGATATCAACTCTCCACACAAAGCAGGATCAGCATAAGATACTATTCACTGATTGCGTATGCCTTGAGGAGTTCTGAAATGGGCCGTGTTAAAAGAGGTTAAAAAAAACCCTGTTTGTCCTTATGACTCACAGGGTCCAGGTGGCCTCATGGGGAACAGACACAGTGATTGGAGAGAGCTGCTATGACCTCATGGGGAACAGACACAGTGATTGGAGAGAGCTGCTATGCCCTCATGGGGAACAGACACAGTGATCAGAGAGAGCTGCTATGACCTCATGGGGAACAGACACAGTGATCAGAGAGAGCTGCTATGACCTCATGGGGAACAGACACAGTGATCAGAGAGAGCTGCTATGACCTCATGGGGAACAGACACAGTGATCAGAGAGAGCTGCTATGACCTCATGGGGAACAGACACAGTGATTGGAGAGAGCTGCTATGACCTCATGGGGAACAGACACAGTGATCAGGGAGAGCTGCTATGACCTCATGGGGAACAGACACAGTGATCAGAGAGAGCTGCTATGACCTCATGGGGAACAGACACAGTGATCAGAGAGAGCTGCTATGACCTCATGGGGAACAGACACAGTGATCAGAGAGAGCTGCTATGACCTCATGGGGAACAGACACAGTGATCAGAGAGAGCTGCTATGGCCTCATGGGGAACAGACACAGTGATCAGGGAGAGCTGCTATGGCCACATGGGGAACAGACACAGTGATCAGAGAGAGCTGCTATGGCCACATGGGGAACAGACACAGTGATCAGGGAGAGCTGCTATGGCCTCATGGGCAACAGACACAGTGATCAGGGAGAGCTGCTAATCTACTGCTCATCACATGTCGAAGCCAAAGATATCCTTCAGTCTCATATTATATAGAAACGTAAGCGTGAACACGGACTCTATGTAAACGTTGTTTCCTGGATGTTTGATACACATGTCACCATGGCGCCCGTTGCCTTGTATGTGCAATCATCAAAGTTCAAGCTACCGCCGCACAGAAAGGATTTTCAATTTCATTGAGTTTAGCGAGCTACTTTATGAGAATAGACTAAAGGTCAACTAGGCTAAGCTGTCTGGACTAGCATCTGTGCTGTGCTACTTTAAACAACTAGCTATCTTGTTTTTCCAAGGCTTCTGTCTTTTAAAAAACAGCCAACAACTGGAAATGCATTAAAATGACCTCATCAGTCCGTTTCTCACAGCTTCCTGTTTCATACATGATTTTCATTAAGGAACGATGTCAGTCATTTATCACGGAGTACATTATGTATTGTTGGCAAAACCGCTAACAGCTAAGCTAGGCAGCAGTGCACCACACAAACACAGGAAGTTAAAAAATTACCAAGAAGTTGATAGGCCTATATGGATTTACAACACCGGAAATCATAAAATAACTTTATTAACAGCCATGGCACCTTAACACCCTGGGCTCTCTGTACATTTCCTCCTACCACTGCAGCTAGACTGTGACAGACAGCAACAGTTGCCGGCTAGCTTCCTAACTATTTTGTTCTCACAGGGTCTGCAACAGATGGGGAGGCGGGCGGTGAGGCGCAAAGTAGAGAGATGTAAAATGGAGGTGACAATCCCAGAGAAGGCTGAGACATTTGCCACCGAGACTGACTGAGACTGACTGAGGGAGATCCTTTAAGGCCCTCAGTGCCTCAAGGACATAACCCCCTGCTCCCTTTCTCCTCTCTCTCCCACAGAGTCAAGTGCAGAGGGGGTGAGGGGTGTGTCCTCTTCAGCTTCCTTTTAAGGCCATGGTGTGAAGGCGATCAGGGTCCATCCACCCTCAGGATGTAGAAAGCTCTGCCGTGAGGCCGTGGTGATGCCAGAGATAGGGATGTATGAGTCTGGCTTCTCTACCCGCTGTGCATGTGCCTTTAGGAAGGAGGGGGAAAGAGTGAGAAAGAAATATGGAGTGATAGAGAGGGAAAGAGAGTTAACATGTATGTTTAGTGCTTAGCGCCAGACACCCTGTGTTCTTGGATGCGGAGTCAGACAGAATGTTCATTCCAAAGTCCTACAATAGGGCCAGGAACAGTTGAACAATTCCATGTCAAATGTTATTTCCAATTTAGCAACAATGTCTGTTGGAGCTACACGTACAGACAAGGCCTGGAACCATCCAATGGGAGTATTGCATCAGTTCCAACCAGTGTATACTCTAAAAGGCTGTATTCCCAAAAGGATGGACTTACAGGGCACTATGAGAGGATGTCAAACAAACCTCCACTTCTCCCATCCCCCAGACCAGTAAAAGTCCTCCTGTCCTGTTCACAGCATGGGCTGGGCCTTCCAGAGAATGTGCTTTATATCACCAGTAATTGCTTGTGATTCTCCCTCTTGACTTCAAAGGCAGGGTGCACGGCAGCTCAGGGGTCAAAGGCGAGACCGTTGCCCAAACGCCCCCCAATTTCCTGTTGCCGTCTGGCTTGCTCTCTGAGCAGGAAGAGGAAGAGGGATCTGAGGCGAAGGCCGTGAACTCTGGGGCTGTCTGACGAGACAGAGCTCCATACTTCCCTGTCTGTCTGTCTGTCTGTCTGTCTGTCTGTCTGTCTGTCTGTCTGTCTGTCTGTCTGTCTGTCTGTCTGTCTGTCTGTCTGTCTGTCTGTCTGTCTGTCTGTCTGTCTGTCTGTCTGTCTGTCTGTCTGTCTGTCTGTCTGTCTGTCTGTCTGTCTGTCTGTCTGTCTGTCTGTCTGTCTGTCTGTCTGTCTGTCTGTCCATCTGTCTGTTTATCTCTCTATTTATCTCTCTGCTTATCTGTCCATCTGTCGTTCCGTCTGTCTGTCCTTCTGTCTGGCTAATGCCTCCTCAATTTACATCACAGCTAGCATAGTTGTGCATATTAGTTTTGGCTTTATCCTATTCTGTGGTTCTAATAATAGGACTATACCATAATGGTAATTACATGGTCCTTTAAGCAACGTTTTCCAGAGAATAACTACAGTATAATCAGTGGGCCATGGTGGTGACGAACAGAGATGAAAATGTGGACAAGGGCAGAGTCTTCATCTTGGCTGTACATTCTAGTCCTATCTGTGCCCCTAACCCACATCTGTCAGATGTCCCAGAGGAGAGACTACGGGGCAGTTAGTTGTCATTATCATAAGGTAATGCAGAGTGATCAGATGTCCCAGGGGAGAGACTACGGGGGAGTTAGTTGTCATTATCATAAGGTAATGCAGAGTGATCAGATGTCCCAGGGGAGAGACTATGGAGCAGTTAGTTGTCATTATCATAAGGTAATGCAGGGTGATCAGATGTCCCAGGGTAGAGACTACGGAGCAGTTAGTTGTCATTATCATAAGGTAATGCAGAGTGATCAGATGTCCCAGGGGAGAGACTATGGAGCAGTTAGTTGTCATTATCATAAGGTAATGCAGGGTGATCAGATGTCCCAGGGGAGAGATTATGGAGCAGTTAGTTGTCATTATCATAAGGTAATGCAGGGTGATCAGATGTCCCAGGGGAGAGACTATGGAGCAGTTAGTTGTCATTATCATAAGGTAATGCAGGGTGATCAAATGTCCCAGGGAGAGACTATGGAGCAGTTAGTTGTCATTATCATAAGGTAATGCAGGGTGATCAGATGTCCCAGGGGAGAGACTACGGAGCTGTGAGGGCATCAGGGAGGAGCTCATGATAAACAAGGCATTGGGACTCCACTGGGATATACAGGTAGACAGCTATCTAAAACTCACTAAGGACTGTATTCACACACACCACCCAGTCCCTATGTCCAGGACAGGATGAAGAAATCGTAGGTCCCGGAGCGCTGTTTTTGTTTAATAGCCTACATCAAGATGAATTACTTTGAAAAACAGTGCTGCTGTTAGCTACAGATTGGGAGTTGTTGAGGACAAAATGGTTTATATTGGTTCTACAGACAGTAAGCATTTGGTTTCCAAACGTTTTCCTGCTATTTTATTTTGAAATCTGCAAAAAGCAAACCGACAGCTGCAACCAGCCATAGAAATATAATCCACAGACGGCTGTTCCCATTCAAGTCAGCGCTGACATCCACTGTCAGTGTACCCATGAGTTTAACTGTCAAATTGCCAGGGTCAGAGGTTACAAACCCCTTCTATGGATTGTATGTCAATGGCCACAACGCAACAATCTGTATATTTGGTGCTCATGCTGCCCAAGCTGATGCCTGCCTGACTATAGGCATACTGGTAACTGCCAAAATTAAGGAAACAGGTGAGTAAAGGAGGGATATGGCAGGGGGTGGTAGGTAGCCTAGTGGTTAGAGTATTGGGCCAGTAACCAGCAGGTAGCCTAGTGGTTAGAGCGTTGGGCCAGTAACCAGCAGGTAGCCTAGTGGTTAGAGCATTGGGCCAGTAACCAGCAGATAGCCTAGTGGTTATAGTGTTGGGTCAGTAACCAGCAGGTAGCCTAGTGGTTAGAGCATTGGGCCAGTAACCAGCAGGTAGCCTAGTGGTTAGAGCATTGGGCCAGTAACCAGCAGATAGCCTAGTGGTTATAGTGTTGGGTCAGTAACCAGCAGGTAGCCTAGTGGTTAGAGCATTGGGCCAGTAACCAGTAGGTAGCCTAGTGGTTAGAGCATTGGGCCAGTAACCAGCAGGTAGCCTAGTGGTTAGAGCATTGGGCCAGTAACCAGCAGGTAGCCTAGTGGTTATAGTGTTGGGTCAGCAACCAGCAGGTAGCCTAGTGGTGAGAGCATTGGGCCAGTAACCAGTAGGTAGCCTAGTGGTTAGAGCATTGGGCCAGTAACTGGCAGGTAGCCTTGTGGTTAGAGCACTGGGCCAGTAACCAGCAGGTAGCCTAGTGGTTAGAGCATTGGGCCAGTAACCAGCAGGTAGCCTAGTGGTTAGAGCACTGGGCCAGTAACCAGCAGGTAGCCTTGTGGTTAGAGCACTGGGCCAGTAACCAGCAGGTAGCCTAGTGGTTAGAGCATTGGGCCAGTAACCAGCAGGTAGCCTAGTGGTTAGAGCATTGGGCCAGTAACCAGCAGGTAGCCTAGTGGTTATAGTGTTGGGTCAGTAACCAGCAGGTAGCCTAGTGGTGAGAGCATTGGGCCAGTAACCAGTAGGTAGCCTAGTGGTTAGAGCATTGGGCCAGTAACTGGCAGGTAGCCTTGTGGTTAGAGCACTGGGCCAGTAACCAGCAGGTAGCCTAGTGGTTAGAGCACTGGGCCAGTAACCAGCAAGTAGCCTAGTGGTTAGAGCACTGGGCCAGTAACCAGCAGGTAGCGTAGTGGTTAGAGCATATGTTATATGCGAGTGTAGCGAAATGCTTGTGCTTCTAGTTCCGACAATGCAGTAATAACCAACAAGTAATCTAACTAACAATTCCAAAACTACTGTCTTATACACAGTGTAAGGGGATAAAGAATATGTACATAAAAATATATGAATGAGTGATGGTACAGAGCAGCATAGGCAAGATACAGTAGATGGTATCGAGTACAGTATATACATATGAGATGAGTATGTAAACAAAGTGGCATAGTTAAAGTGGCTAGTGATACATGTATTACATAGGATGCAGTAGATGATATAGAGTACAGTATATACGTATGCATATGAGATGAATAATGTAGGGTATGTAACATTATATTAGGTAGCATTGTTTAAAGTGGCTAGTGATATATTTTACATAATTTCCCATCAATTCCCATTATTAAAGTGGCTGGAGTTGAGTCAGTGTCAATGTGTTGGCAGCAGCCACTCAATGTTAGTGGTGTCTGTTTAACAGACTGATGGCCTTGAGATAGAAGCTGTTTTTCAGTCTCTCGGTCCCAGCTTTGATGCACCTGTACTGACCTCGCCTTCTGGATGATAGCGGGGTGAACAGGCAGTGGCTCGGGTGGTTGTTGTCCTTGATGATCTTTATGGCCTTCCTGTAACATCGGGTGGTGTAGGTGTCCTGGAGGGCAGGTAGTTTGCCCCCGGTGATGCGTTGTGCAGACCTTACTACCCTCTGGAGAGCCTTACGGTTGTGGGCGGAGCAGTTGCCGTACCAGGCGGTAATACAGCCCGCCAGGATGTTCTCGATTGTGCATCTGTAGAAGTTTGTGAGTGCTTTTGGTGACAAGCCAAATTTCTTCAGCCTCCTGAGGTTGAAGAGGCGCTGCTGCGCCTTCTTCACGATGCTGTCTGTGTGAGTGGACCAATTCAGTTTGTCTGTGATTTGTATGCTGAGGGACTTAAAACTTACTACCCTCTCCACTACTATTCCATCGATGTGGATAGGGGGTATTCCCTCTGCTGTTTCCTGAAGTCCACAATCATCTCCTTTGTGGGGCCCCAGTGTTGAGGATCAGCGGGGTGGAGATGTTGTTGCCTACCCTCACCACCTGGGGACGGCCCGTCAGGAAGTCCAGTACCCAGTTGCACAGGGCGGGGTCGAGACCCAGGGTCTCGAGCTTGATGACGAGCTTGGAGGGTACTATGGTGTTGAATGCCGAGCTGCAGTCGATGAACAGCATTCTCACATAGGTATTCCTCTTGTCCAGATGGGTTAGGGCAGTGTGCAGTGTGGTTGAGATTGCATCGTCTGTGGACCTATTTGGGTGGTAAGCAAATTGGAGTGGGTCTAGGGTGTCAGGTAGGGTGGAGGTGATATGGTCCTTGACTAGTCTCTCAAAGCACTTCATGATGACGGAAGTGAGTGCTACGGGGCGGTACCAGCAGGTAGCCTAGTGGTTAGAGTGTTGGGCCAGTAACCAGCAGGTAGCCTAGTTGTTAGAACATTGGGCCAGTAACCAGCAGGTAGGATAGTGGTTAGAGTGTTGGGTCAGTAACCAGCAGGTAGACTAGTGGTAAGAGCATTGGGCCAGCAGGTAGGATAGTGGTTAGAGTGTTTGATCAGTAACCAGCAGGTAGCCTAGTGGTAAGCGCATTGGGCCAGCAGGTAGGATAGTGGTTAGAGTGTTTGATCAGTAACCAGCAGGTAGCCTAGTGGTAAGCGCATTGGGCCAGCAGGTAGAATAGTGGTTAGAGTGTTGGGTCAGTAACCAGCAGATAGCCTAGTGGTTTGAGCACTGGGTCAGTAACCAGCAGGTAGCCGCTACAAGCAGGTCGGCTTGTAGACATGGTTTAGGTCCGCTTGAAGACATGGTTTAGGTCTGCTTGTAGACATGTTTTAGGTTCGCTTGTAGACATGGTTTAGGTCCGCTTGTAGACATGGTTTAGGTCCGCTTGTAGACATGGTTTAGGTCCGCTTGTAGACATGGTTTAGGTCTGCTTGTAGACATGTTTTAGGTTCGCTTGTAGACATGGTTTAGGTCCGCTTGTAGACATGGTTTAGGTCCGCTTGTAGACATGGTTTAGGTCTGCTTGTTGACATGGTTTAGGTCTGCTTGTAGACATGGTTTAGGTCTGCTTGTAGACATGGTTTAGGTCTGCTTGTAGACATGGTTTAGGTCTGCTTGTAGACATGGTTTAGGTCTGCTTCTTGACATGGTTTAGGTCTGCTTGTAGACATGGTTTAGGTCCGCTTGTAGACATGGTTTAGGTCTGCTTGTAGACATGGTTTAGGTCTGCTTGTAGACATTTACATTTTACATTTTACATTTAAGTCATTTAGCAGACGCTCTTATCCAGAGCGACTTACAAATTGGTGCATTCACCTTATGACATCCAGTAGAACAGTCACTTTACAATAGTGCATCTAAATCTTAAAGGGGGGGGGGTGAGAAGGATTACTTATCCTATCCTAGGTATTCCTTAAAGCGGTGGGGTTTCAGGTGTCTCCGGAAGGTGGTGATTGACTCCGCTGTCCTGGCGTCGTGAGGGAGTTTGTTCCACCATAGGGGGGCCAGAGCAGCGAACAGTTTTGACTGGGCTGAGCGGGAACTGTACTTCCTCAGTGGTAGGGAGGCAAGCAGGCCAGAGGTGGATGAACGCAGTGCCCTTGTTTGGGTGTAGGGCCTGATCAGAGCCTGGAGGTACTGAGGTGCCGTTCCCCTCACAGCTCCGTAGGCAAGCACCATGGTCTTGTAGCGGATGCGAGCTTCAACTGGAAGCCAGTGGAGAGAGCGGAGGAGCGGGGTGACGTGAGAGAACTTGGGAAGGTTGAACACCAGACGGGCTGCGGCGTTCTGGATGAGTTGTAGGGGTTTAATGGCACAGGCAGGGAGCCCAGCCAACAGCGAGTTGCAGTAATCCAGACGGGAGATGACAAGTGCCTGGATTAGGACCTGCGCTGCTTCCTGTGTGAGGCGGGGTTGTACTCTGCGGATGTTGTAGAGCATGAACCTACAGGAACGGGCCACCGCCTTGATGTTAGTTGAGAACGACAGGGTGTTGTCCAGGATCACGCCAAGGTTCTTAGCGCTCTGGGAGGAGGACACAATGGAGTTGTCAACCGTGATGGCGAGATCATGGAACGGGTAGTCCTTCCCCGGGAGGAAGAGCAGCTCCGTCTTGCCGAGGTTCAGCTTGAGGTGGTGATCCGTCATCCACACTGATATGTCTGCCAGACATGCAGAGATGCGATTCGTCACCTGGTCATCAGAAGGGGGAAAGGAGAAGATTAATTGTGTGTCGTCTGCATAGCAATGATAGGAGAGACCATGTGAGGTTATGACAGAGCCAAGTGACTTGGTGTATAGCGAGAATAGGAGAGGGCCTAGAACAGAGCCCTGGGGGACACCAGTGGTGAGAGCGCGTGGTGAGGAGACAGATTCTCGCCACGCCACCTGGTAGGAGCGACCTGTCAGGTAGGACGCAATCCAAGCGTGGGCCGCGCCGGAGATGCCCAACTCGGAGAGGGTGGAGAGGAGGATCTGATGGTTCACAGTATCGAAGGCAGCCGATAGGTCTAGAAGGATGAGAGCAGAGGAGAGAGAGTTAGCTTTAGCAGTGCGGAGCGCCTCCGTGATACAGAGAAGAGCAGTCTCAGTTGAATAACTAGTCTTGAAACCTGACTGATTTGGATCAAGAAGGTCATTCAGAGAGAGATAGCGGGAGAGCTGGCCAAGAACGGCACGTTCAAGAGTTTTGGAGAGAAAAGAAAGAAGGGATACTGGTCTGTAGTTGTTGACATCAGAGGGATCGAGTGTAGGTTTTTTCAGAAGGGGTGCAACTCTCGCTCTCTTGAAGACGGAAGGGAGGTAGCCAGCGGTCAGGGATGAGTTGATGAGCGAGGTGAGGTAAGGGAGAAGGTCTCCGGAAATGGTCTGGAGAAGAGAGGAGGGGATAGGTTTAGGAGGACATGGTTTAGGTCTGCTTGTAGACATGGTTTAGGTCTGCTTGTTGACATGGTTTAGGTCTGCTTGTAGACATGGTTTAGGTCTGCTTGTAGACATGGTTTAGGTCCGCTCCACTATGCCAAGGAGCGTTGAAGCTGTTCTGGCATTTCCTGGTGACTCAACACCCTTTTAATGTTTTCTTGATTTTGGCACATACTTGTATGTGCTTGTGATAAAACTTAGTCAACAGGTATTTTTTTTATAAACTATTGATCCTCTGTGGCTAAATGATGATCTCGGGTGTATTTTGAACATTGAGAGTAGGCTCCTGTGGTTGGATAAAAAATGTACCTTGCAGGCTTGGGCCAAGCCCCCGACTCACATAAATTGGTTTGTCACATTTATTATTTATTTATTTTAATCTCTGGTGGTCGGGGGCCCACAGTTACCTACTGGGCCCATACATCCTGTCCTCCCCCAACTGATGATTAGCAGAGCGCAGCAGGCTGCAGCAGGCTATCTATACTCATTGAGAGCGGGCTCCTGTGGTTAGTGGCTGCAGTAAAAAATATATACAGTACATTATATAATATAAGCAGTATGTATTTCCTTTATTACAATTTTATGTAAAATATAAATATACATTTATATTTTTTCCTTTTGTTATAGTACATAAATAATATGCAAACTGAGACTTAAAAATTGGCTTCCAAATCACTGCAGTGTGCCATGACAATCCTGTGTGTCGAGTTTGTGTACTCAAAGTTACTGGGCCCAGGGGCTTCAGCCCCAGTAAGCCCCTGCATCAATCCGCCCCTGCCTATGGCTCATGGTTGGCTGTAACTCTGTATGTGCTTGGGCCTGGGCTGTCGGGGGGAAGGGGGGGGGGGTGAGAGAGAGAGAGAGAGAGAGAGAGAGAGAGAGAGAGAGAGAGAGAGAGAGAGAGAGAGAGAGAGAGAGAGAGAGAGAGAGAGAGAGAGATGAGGGAGGTAATGTGGAAGCAGCCCCAGACCTAAATTACACTGCGGCATGGTCCCTCTCAAAGCCGACATCTGGGATTGGCCCTGACAACTGGATGCCGAGCTGCTCTAATTTAGGCAACTTTGTTTCTAACCCTATAATAGAGTCAGTATAGGACCGCAGGGCTGCCACGGCGGAGGGCAGGAGGAGACTAGCAACTTCTAGCAAAGTAAAAACAGTAATTTTACTCAGGCTACAGGGCTCTCCTTCTAAAGAGGATATGCACATGTTGTTGTGTTCTTTCTTCTGTTTTCATTGTCTGTTTAATCTGAGGATGAAGGCCTACCACTGTTCTGCACTATTGGTAGGGACAGAAGAGGAAGTCCTTTATTCTGGGTTTTATTTAGAAACTGTGAGTGTTTGTCTGTTTTCTGAATCAAGGGGAGACCCAACTGTCACCTACAATATCAAAAAAGAAAAGACAAGAAACGTTAGATTGTCATTCGTCGTTTTTGTTTGAGCAAAGCAGGCTTGTGTAGAGCAGGTATGGCTAGGATGTAACAAAATGGTAGCCTGTAATTATACTGGGAGCAGCTTCGGCCTGGGCCAGCCCACTCTGCTCAGAGTCGGGGTGTGTTCACAATCACAATGTTCTGCTATGTTGCTGAGGATTTCACAGGTCTGAAAGTACAGGAGAAATGTATGAAATGTGGAAATGTACCTATCTTGATCTTCAAAAAGTATATTTGGAGACCACATTGCTTTTACCAATCCAGTCCTGTTGGGTCTGTGAGGGACAAGGCAGGAAGGTAGTCCCCTGTGGATGTGAGTCTGGCCCCTGGCTAAGCATCCCTTCCCCACTGGGAAAACTAAACATACCTTCACTGCTGAATCCCTTCTCATTCCACAATGTGATGGTGGTATAGTGGTGAGCATAGCTCCCTTTCAAGCAGTGAGCAGTTCACCTGAGTTTGCTTCTTGGCCATCGTGGTCTAAAGGCTTCTACACCTGCATTGCTTGCTGTTTGGGGTTTCAGGCTGGGTTTCTGTACAGCACTTTGAGATATCAGCTGATGTAAGAAGGACTATATAAATACAATTTGATTGATTGATTGATTATAGTACATAAATAATATGCAAACTGAGGCTTAAGAATTGTTTTCCAAATCACTGCAGTGTGCCATGACAATCCTGTGTGTTGGGTTCGTGTACTCAAGGCAATGTTTATTTGTGTCGTGTGTGTGTGTGTGTGTGTGTGTGTGTGTGTGTGTGTGTGTGTGTGTGTGTGTGTGTGTGTGTGTGTGTGTGTGTGTGTGTGTGTGTGTGTGTGTGTGTGTGTGTGTGTGTGTGTGTGTGATTGTGTGTGTATTCTTGTGTGAGAGAGGGGAGAGAGAGGGAGAGAGGGAGAGAGGGAGAGAGAGGGAGGGAGGGAGGGAGGGAGGGAGGAGGGAGGAGGGAGGGAGGGAGGGGGAGGGAGGGAGGGAGGGGGAGGGAGAGAGAGAGGAGGGAGGGAGGGAGGGAGGGAGGGAGGGAGGGAGGGAGGGAGATGTTAAGTATATTGTATGTTAGTGTAGAGCGGGGTTTTCCAAACTATGGTAATTATGGTTTGACTCAGAATTTTTACTTTAAATGTATGTCAAATAAAAAAAACATTGATTTCAAAGTTTGACAAACTATACAACTCTATGCACCACAAAAACACATGTACTGGAACAACAGTGCAGATGCAACGTTTGGTAACAGAATTACAGTAAAATCTCCCTTCGTTTTTTATGTGACCACACTTTCCAAAAACTGTTAAATATCTGCTCCTAATTAGGATTCAACTATGACTGTAGAGAGAACGGGGTGTCAGGTATGACTGTAGAAATAACAGGGTGTCAGCTATGACTGCAGAAAGAACGGGGTGTCAGCTATGACTGTAGAGAGAACAGGGTGTCAGCTATGACTGTAGAGAGAACGGGGTGTCAGCTATGACTGTAGAAAGAACGGGGTGTCAGCTATGACTGTAGAAAGAACGGGGTGTCAGCTATGACTGTAGAAAGAACGGGGTGTCAGCTATGACTGTAGAAAGAACGGGGTGTCAGCTATGACTGTAGAAAGAACGGGGTGTCAGCTAGGACTGTAGAAAGAACGGGGTGTCAGCTATGACTGTAGAAAGAACGGGGTGTCAGCTATGACTGTAGAAAGAACGGGGTGTCAGCTATGACTGTAGAAAGAACGGGGTGTCAGCTATGACTGTAGAAAGAACGGGGTGTCAGCTATGACTGTAGAAAGAACAGGGTGTCAGGTATGACTGTAGAAAGAACGGGGTGTCAGCTATGACTGTAGAAAGAACAGGGTGTCAGCTATGACTGTAGAGAGAACGGGGTGTCAGCTATGACTGTAGAGAGAACGGGGTGTCAGCTATGACTGTAGAGAGAACGGGGTGTCAGCTATGACTGCAGGAAGAACGGGGTGTCAGCTATGACTGTAGAAAGAACTGGGTGTCAGCTATGACTGTAGAGAGAACGGGGTGTCAGATATGACTGCAGGAAGAACGGGGTGTCAGCTATGACTGTAGAAAGAACGGGGTGTCAGCTATGACTGTAGAGAGAACGGGGTGTCAGATATGACTGTAGAAAGAACGGGGTGTCAGCTATGACTGCAGGAAGAACGGGGTGTCAGCTATGACTGTAGAGAGAACGGGGTGTCAGCTATGACTGCAGGAAGAACGGGGTGTCAGCTATGACTTTAGAAAGAACGGGGTGTCAGCTATGACTGTAGAGAGAACGGGGTGTCAGCTATGACTGCAGGAAGAACGGGGTGTCAGCTATGACTTTAGAAAGAACGGGGTGTCAGCTATGACTGTAGAAAGAACGGGGTGTCAGCTATGACTGTAGAAAGAACGGGGTGTCAGCTATGACTGCAGGAAGAAGGGGGTGTCAGCTATGACTGTAGAAAGAACGGGGTGTCAGCTATGACTGCAGGAAGAACGGGGTGTCAGCTATGACTGTAGAAAGAACGGGGTGTCAGCTATGACTGCAGGAAGAAGGGGGTGTCAGCTATGACTGTAGAGAGAACGGGGTGTCAGATATGACTGTAGAAAGAACGGGGTGTCAGCTATGACTGCAGGAAGAACGGGGTGTCAGCTATGACTGTAGAAAGAACGGGGTGTCAGCTATGACTGCAGGAAGAACGGGGTGTCAGCTATGACTGTAGAAAGAACGGGGTGTCAGCTATGACTGTAGAGAGAACGGGGTGTCAGATATGACTGTAGAAAGAACGGGGTGTCAGCTATGACTGCAGGAATAACGGGGTGTCAGCTATGACTGTAGAGAGAACGGGGTGTCAGATATGACTGTAGAAAGAATGGGGTGTCAGCTATGACTGTAGAGAGAACGGGGTGTCAGATATGACTGTAGAAAGAACGGGGTGTCAGCGATGACTGCAGAAAGAACGGGGTGTCAGCTATGACTGTAGAAAGAACGGGGTGTCAGCTATGACTGTAGAAAGAACAGGGTGTCAGCTATGACTGTAGAAAGAACGGGGTGTCAGCTATGACTGTAGAGAGAACGGGGTGTCAGATATGACTGTAGAAAGAACGGGGTGTCAGCTATGACTGCAGGAAGAACGGGGTGTCAGCTATGACTGTAGAAAGAACGGGGTGTCAGCTATGACTGTAGAGAGAACGGGGTGTCAGATATGACTGTAGAAAGAACGGGGTGTCAGCTATGACTGCAGGAATAACGGGGTGTCAGCTATGACTGTAGAGAGAACGGGGTGTCAGATATGACTGTAGAAAGAATGGGGTGTCAGCTATGACTGTAGAGAGAACGGGGTGTCAGATATGACTGTAGAAAGAACGGGGTGTCAGCGATGACTGCAGAAAGAACGGGGTGTCAGCTATGACTGTAGAAAGAACAGGGTGTCAGCTATGACTGTAGAAAGAACAGGGTGTCAGCTATGACTGTAGAAAGAACGGGGTGTCAGCTATGACTGTAGAAAGAACGGGGTGTCAGCTATGACTGTAGAAAGAACGGGGTGTCAGATATGACTGTAGAAAGAACGGGGTGTCAGCTATGACTGCAGAAAGAACGGGGTGTCAGCTATGACTGTAGAAAGAACGGGGTGTCAGCTATGACTGTAGAAAGAACGGGGTGTCAGCTATGACTGCAGGAAGAACGGGGTGTCAGCTATGACTGCAGAAAGAACAGGGTGTCAGCTATGTCTGCAGAAAGAACGGGGTGTCAGCTATGACTGTAGAAAGAACAGGGTGTCAGCTATGACTGCAGAAAGAACGGGGTGTCAGCTATGACTGTAGAAAGAACGGGGTGTCAGCTATGACTGCAGGAAGAACGGGGTGTCAGCTATGACTGTAGAGAGAACGGGGTGTCAGATATGACTGTAGAAAGAACGGGGTGTCAGCTATGACTGTAGAGAGAACGGGGTGTCAGATATGACTGTAGAAAGAACGGGGTGTCAGCTATGACTGTAGAAAGAACGGGGTGTCAGCTATGACTGCAGGAAGAACGGGGTGTCAGCTATGACTGTAGAGAGAACGGGGTGTCAGATTAGACTGTAGAAAGAACGGGGTGTCAGCTATGACTGCAGGAAGAACGGGGTGTCAGCTATGACTGTAGAAAGAACGGGGTGTCAGCTATGACTGTAGAGAGAACAGGGTGTCAGCTATGACTGACACCTTGGCTTTGTTTATTTAACTACGGAAGGTGAAGTGGATTTATATCCGGTAACAGAATTGCATCATGGGTCCTTGATGTGTACTTCACAGAAATACATAATGATGGATATGAATGTCATTCTCCTCACAGTGATGGATCTTGCAGAGATTCAATTCCCACTCAACTGCTACAGGTTTTAACAACAACCCACTCAATAGTGCTGTTTGAATGCAAACCACGTCGCTGGGTTTTCAATATTCGTATGTAAAATCTCCTTCGGCGATCAGTGAAAATTAAAAGCATCTGCGTTGGCCGGGAATCGAACCCGGGTCAACTGCTTGGAAGGCAGCTATGCTCACCACTATACCACCAACGCAAGTAGAGAAAAGGGAATTCAACAGGGGAATTGTAGGTTTGTGTCAAGTATTTTAGGAATAACTCTCTCGCTCTCGTTTGGATATTGGACTTTCATGGTGAAATGTATTGAGTCCACCACACACTGAGATGGAGTATCAAAACGCTACACACTGAGATGGAGGAACAAAACACTACACACTGAGATGGAGGAACAAAACACTCCACACTGAGATGGAGGAACAAAACACTACACACTGAGATGGAGGAACAAAACACTACACACTGAGATGGAGGAACAAAACACTACACACTGAGATGGAGGAACAAAACACTACACACTGAGATGGAGGAACAAAACACTCCACACTGAGATGGAGGAACAAAACACTCCACACTGAGATGGAGGAACAAAACACTCCACTGAGATGGAGGAACAAAACACTCCACTGAGATGGAGTAACAAAACACTCCACACTGAGATGGAGGAACAAAACACTCCACACTGAGATGGAGTAACAAAACGCTACACACTGAGATGGAGTAACAAAACGCTACACACTGAGATGGAGTAACAAAACACTACACACTGAGATGGAGGAACAAAACACTCCACTGAGATGGAGTAACAAAACACTCCACACTGAGATGGAGGAACAAAACACTCCACACTGAGATGGAGGAACAAAACACTCCACACTGAGATGGAGGAACAAAACACTCCACACTGAGATGGAGGAACAAAACACTCCACACTGAGATGGAGGAACAAAACACTCCACACTGAGATGGAGGAACAAAACACTCCACACTGAGATGGAGGAACAAAACAGTAAACTGTGGTCCTGCCTGTAGCTCAGTTGGTAGGTCATGGTGCTTGCAAAATGTGAGTAGTTTGTTTGATTCCCGGGACCACCCATATGTAAAAAGTGTACGCTCATGACTGTAAGTCGCTTTGGATACAAGTGTCTAAGAAATGACATATTTATTATTATAGATGATAAACATTAGAATCTATATTCAATGTGAGAAGAACAGTAAGGTTAAATATTCTTCTTGTCTTGTTGTCTTCCGTCTCTGACCACCAATCTGAAACAACTTGATTGCTGTTAAGAATATTGCTGCTCCCCATCCGATGTGAGCTGAGGCCACCGCTGCGTCCAGCAAGGCACAACGTTGTGGAACTTTCATGTAAAAAAAAGATGTAGAACCAACATGTCTCAGACTTGGAGAACACGGGATCATGCAGTTTAAGTGCACAACCAGCTGGGGGCACTGTTAGCACAGAACTTCAGGCTTGATTCAATCCGATCTGCTTTAGACGACATCAGCACAGCGGTTGTTGAGGCGGTGCTGGAGGTGGAACGGCATTAGAGCTGTCAAATCCACAAGTGTATCCTGGCATTATACCTAAAGCGGAAACAGCCATTGGCTGCACAGAGTCGCATTAAGATAAATCTCTTTTGCAGCCGTGTTTACAAGTTTGAAACACCGGAATGTGAGATGTCATCTACACCTGGGGGTTCGGCTGATACAAATCCTCATTCATTTGTTTAATACATTCCTACACTTTCTCGTTCACAACTTGTAACACGAGTTGGGTGGGTGTGGCTTCATGACAATGATCACAAGAGCTGCTGCTCACCGATTTGACTGATCCACCTGCCAACACATCAGCTATGTGGTGTCGGCTATCGCTGATTTAATCTTAGTGTTTTTAATAAAAGGTTAAGGCAATGTTTTTAAAAGTACAGTTACATTGTTACTGCACAGGTTTAAGCACAACATTCTATAAAGTGTTAATCAGTTGTTCATATTTAACTTGCAATTATCTCACATCAGGGATATCATGTAAATCAATGTTTCCCAAACTTTTTATAGTCCTCAAACATTCAACCTCCAGCTGTGTACCCCCTCTAGCACCAGGGTCAGCACACTCCAGCTGTGTACCCCCTCTAGCACCAGGGTCAGCGCACTCCAGCTGTGTACCCCCTCTAGCACCAGGGCCAGCACACTCCAGCTGTGTACCCCCTCTAGCACCAGGGTCAGCGCGCTCCAGCTGTGTACCCCCTCTAGTACCAGGGTCAGAGCACTCCAGCTGTGTACCCCCTCTAGCACCAGGGTCAGCACACTCCAGCTGTGTACCCCCTCTAGCACCAGGGTCAGCACACTCTCAAATGTTGTTTTTTTGCCATCATTGTAAGCCTGCCACACACACACACACACACACTATACAATACATTTATTAAACATAAGAATGAGTATGAGTGTTTGCCACAACCCGACTCGTAAGAAGAGCTCTTATAGGACCAGGGCACCAATAATAATATAATGATAGTAATACATCATGTTGCTCTTTATTTAACCACCTTACATATAAAACCTTATTTTGTTCATCGAAAATGGTGATTAACTCACCACAGGTCAATAAGGTTGTGCTTGAAAGGAGGCACATAACTCTGCAATGTTGGGTTGTATTAGAGAGAGTCTCAGTCTTAAATCATTTTCCACACACAGTCTGTGGCTGTATTTAGTTTTCATGCTAGTGAGGGCCGAGAATCCACTCTCACATAGGTATGTGGTTGCAAAAGGCTTCAGTGTCTTAACAGCACGATTTGCCAAGGCAGGATATTCTGGGCGCAGCCCAATCCAGAAATCTGTCAGTGGCTTCTGATTAAATTCAATTTGTGGCAATTTCAATGAGGCTCTCTTGTTCAGATATCGGTAAGTGGACTGGAGGCAGGGCATGAAAGGGGTAACGAATCCAGTTGTTTGTGTCATCCGTTTTGGGAAAGTACCTGCGTAATTGGGCATCCAACTCACTCAGGTGCTTCACTCCATCACATTTGACATTGTCCATAAGCTTGAGTTCATTTGCACACAAAAAATCAAACAATGATGGAAAGACCTGTGTGTTGTCCTTGTTAATGCTGACAGAGAAGAGCTCCAACTTGTTAATCATAGCCTCAATTTGGTCCCGCACATTGAATATAGTTGCGGCGAGTCCCTGTACTATTGATTCAGATCCTTCAGGCCAGAAAAAACATCATCCAGAAGGTCCAGTCGTGTGAGGAACTCGTCATCATGCAGGCGGTCAGACAAGTGACAATGATGGTCAGTAAAGAAACTTTAAGCTCGTCTCTCAATTCAAAATAACGTGTCAATACTTTGCCCCTTGATAACCAGCGCACTTCTGTATGTTGTAAAAGCGTTACATGGTCGCTGCCAGTTTCATTGCATAGTACAGAAAATACACAAGAGTTCAGGGGCATTGCTTTAACAAAGTTAACCATTTTCACTGTAGTGTCCAAAACGTCTTTCAAGCTGTCAGGCATTCCCTTGGCAGCAAGAGCCTCTCGGTGGATGCTGCAGAGTACCCAAGTGGCATCGGGAGCAACTTCTTACATGCGCATTACCACTCCGCTATGTCTCCCTGTCATGGCTTTTGCGCCATCTGTAAAGATACCAATATGAGCAGCAGCTACGTTTGGCTACGTTTGGCTAAGTGGAATTCCCGCGAGAGTAACGGGTAATTATTTTTTATAGGCTACCTGTTGTTATTTCACAGCACACTAGATGGTTTAATTTGATTTCTGGCAGTGAAACGAGGCCACTCAGGCGTGAAAAAATACTCACTCAAAAGTATGTCCCCTTTGGAAAATATAAATGGACTATTTGAAAATGTGAAGAAAAAAACATCTATAAAAAAATACAGTTGAAGTGTGAAGTTTACATACACCTCAGCTAAATACATTTAAACTCAGTTTTTCACAATTCCTGACATTTAATCCTAGTAAAAATTCCTTGTTTTAGCTCATTTAGGATCACCACTTTATTTTAAGAATGTGAAATGTCAGAATAATAGTAGAGAGAATTATTTATTTCAGCTTGTATTTCTTTCATCACATTCCCTGTGGTTCAGAAGGTTACATACACTCAATTAGTATTTGGTAGCATTGCCTTTAAATTGTTTAACTTGGGTCAAACATTTCGGGTAGCCTTCCACAAGCTTCCCACAATAAGTTGGGTGAATTTTGGCCCCTTCCTGCTGACAGAGCTGGTGTAACTGAGTCAGGTTTGTAGGCCTCCTTGCTCGCACACTCTTTTTCAGTTCTGCCCACAAATGTTCAATAGGATAGAGGTTAGGGCTTTGTAATGGCCAATACACGGACTTTGTTGTCCTTAAGCCATTTTGCCACAACTTTGGAAGTATGCTTGGGGTCATTGTCCATTTGGAAGACCCATTTGCAACCAATCTTTAACTTCCTGACTGATGTCTTAAGATGTTAATTTAAAATATCCACACCATTTTCCTACCTCATGATACCATCTATTTTGTGAAGTTCACCAGTCCCTCCTGCAGAAAAGCACCCCCACAATATGATGTGCCACCCCCGTGCTTCACGGTTGGGATGGTGTTGTTCGGCTTGCAAGCATCCCTCTTTTTCCTCCAAACATAACGATGGTCATTATGGCCAAACAGTTCTATTTTTGTTTCATCAGACCAGAGGACATTTCTCCAAAAAGTTTGTTCTTTGTTCCCATGTGCAGTTGCAAACCGTAGTCTGGCTTTTTTATGGCGGTTCTGGAGCAGTGGCTCCTTCCTTGCTGAGCGGCCTTTCAGGTTATATCAATATAGGACTAGTTTTACTGTGGATATAGATACTTTTGTACCTGTTTCCTCCAGCATCTTCACAAGGTCCTTTGCTGTTGTTCTGGGATTGATTTGCACCTTTTCGCACCAAAGTACGTTAATCTCTAGGAGACAGAACACGTCTCCTTCCTGAGCGGTATGATGGCTGCATGGTCCCATGGTGTTTATACAGTGCCTTGCGAAAGTATTCGGCCCCCTTGAACTTTGCGACTTTTTGCCACATTTCAGGCTTCAAACATGAGATATAAAACTGTATTTTTTTGTGAAGAATCAACAACAAGTGGGACACAATCATGAAGTTGAACGACATTTATTGGATATTTAAAAAAAAATTAACAAATCAAAAACTGAAAAATTGGGCGTGCAAAATTATTCGGCCCCTTTACTTTCAGTGCAGCAAACTCTCTCCAGATGTTCAGTGAGGATCTCTGAATGATCCAATGTTGACCTAAATGACTAATGATGATAAATACAATCCACCTGTGTGTAATCAAGTCTCCGTATAAATGCACCTGCACTGTGATAGTCTCAGAGGTCCGTTAAAAGCGCAGAGAGCATCATGAAGAACAAGGAACACACCAGGCAGGTCCGAGATACTGTTGTGAAGAAGTTTAAAGCCGGATTTGGATACAAAAAGATTTCCCAAGCTTTAAACATCCCAAGGAGCACTGTGCAAGCGATCATATTGAAATGGAAGGAGTATCAGACCACTGCAAATCTACCAAGACCTGGCCGTCCCTCTAAACTTTCAGCTCATACAAGGAGAAGACTGATCAGAGATGCAGCCAAGAGGCCCATGATCACTCTTGATGAACTGCAGAGATCTACAGCTGAGGTGGGAGACTCTGTCCATAGGACAACAATCAGTCATATATTGCACAAATCTGGCCTTCATGGAAGAGTGGCAAGAAGAAAGCAATTTCTTAAAGATATCCATAAAAAGTGTTGTTTAAAGTTTGCCACAAGCCACCTGGGAGACACACCAAACATGTGGAAGAAGGTGCTCTGGTCAGATGAAACCAAAATTGAACTTTTTGGCAACAATGCAAAACGTTATGTTTGGCGTAAAAGCAACACAGCTCATCACCCTGAACACACCACCCCCACTGTCAAACATGGTGGTGGCAGCATCATGGTTTAGGCCTGCTTTTCTCCAGCAGGGACAGGGAAGATGGTTAAAATTGATGGGAAGATGGACAGAGCCAAACACAGGACCATTCTGGAAGAAAACCTGATGGAGTCTGCAAAAGACCTGAGACTGGGACGGAGATTTGTCTTCCAACAAGACAATGATCCAAAACATAGAGCAAAATCTACAATGGAATGGTTCAAAAATAAACATATCCAGGTGTTAGAATGGCCAAGTCAAAGTCCAGACCTGAATCCAATCGAGAATCTGTGGAAAGAACTGAAAACTACTGTTCACAAATGCTCTCCATCCAACCTCACTGAGCTCGAGCTGTTTTGCAAGGAGGAATGGGAAAAAATTTCAGTCTCTCGATGTGCAAAACTGATAGAGACATACCCCAAGCGACTTACAGCTGTAATCGCAGCAAAAGGTGGCGCTACAAAGTATTAACTTAAGGGGGCTGAATAATTTTGCACGCCCAATTTTTCAGTTTTTGATCTGTTAAAAAAGTTTTAAAAATCCAATAAATGTCGTTCCACTTCATGATTGTGTCCCACTTGTTGTTGATTCTTCACAAAAAAATACAGTTTTATATCTTTATGTTTGAAGCCTGAAATGTGGCAAAAGGTCGCAAAGTTCAAGGGGGGCGAATACTTTCGCAAGGCACTGTACTTGAGTACAATTGTTTGTACAGATGAATGTGGTACCTTCAGGCGTTTGGAAATTGCTCCCAAGGATGACCCAGACTTGTGGAGGTCTACAATTGTTTTTCTGAGGTCTTGGCTGATTTCTTTAGATTTTCCCATGATGTCAATTAAATAGGCACTGAGTTTGAAGGAAGGCCTTGAAATACATCCACAGGTACACCTCCAATTGACTCAAATTATGTCAATTAGCCTATCAGAAGCTTCTAAAGCCATGACATAATTTTCCAAGCTGTTTAAAGGCAGATAGCCAACTATCTGCTTCCTCAACTCAGACTGAGGAAGCAGGGGAACATATAGCCAGCTATCGGCCTCCTCAACTCAGACTGAGGAAGCAGGGGAACAGATAGCCAGCTATCGGCCTCCTCAACTCAGACTGAGGAAGCAGGGGAACAGATAGCCAGCTATCGGCCTCCTCAACTCAGACTGAGGAAGCAGGGGACCAGATAGCCAGCTATCGGCCTCCTCAACTCAGACTGAGGAAGCAGGGGAACATATAGCCAACTATCTGCCTCCTCAACTCAGACTGAGGAAGCAGGGGAACAGATAGCCAGCTATCGGCCTCCTCAACTCAGACTGAGGAAGCAGGGGAACATATAGCCAACTATCGGCCTCCTCAACTCAGACTGAGGAAGCAGGGGAACAGATAGCCAGCTATCGGCCTCCTCAACTCAGACTGAGGAAGCAGGGAACATATAGCCAGCTATCGGCCTCCTCAACTCAGACTGAGGAAGCAGGGGAACAGATAGCCAGCTATCGGCCTCCTCAACTCAGACTGAGGAAGCAGGGGAACATATAGCCAGCTATCGGCCTCCTCAACTCAGACTGAGGAAGCAGGGGAACAGATAGCCAGCTATCGGCCTCCTCAACTCAGACTGAGGAAGCAGGGGAACATATAGCCAGCTATCGGCCTCCTCAACTCAGACTGAGGAAGCAGGGGAACAGATAGCCAGCTATCGGCCTCCTCAACTCAGACTGAGGAAGCAGGGGAACATATAGCCAGCTATCGGCCTCCTCAACTCAGACTGAGGAAGCAGGGGAACAGATAGCCAGCTATCGGCCTCCTCAACTCAGACTGAGGAAGCAGGGGAACAGATAGCCAGCTATCGGCCTCCTCAACTCAGACTGAGGAAGCAGGGGAACAGATAGCCAGCTATCGGCCTCCTCAACTCAGACTGAGGAAGCAGGGGAACATATAGCCAGCTATCGGCCTCCTCAACTCAGACTGAGGAAGCAGGGGAACATATAGCCAGCTATCGGCCTCCTCAACTCAGACTGAGGAAGCAGGGGAACATATAGCCAGCTATCGGCCTCCTCAACTCAGACTGAGGAAGCAGGGGAACAGATAGCCAGCTGCCTCCTCAACTCAGACTGAGGAAGCAGGGGAACATATAGCCAGCTATCGGCCTCCTCAACTCAGACTGAGGAAGCAGGGGAACAGATAGCCAGCTATCGGCCTCCTCAACTCAGACTGAGGAAGCAGGGGACCAGATAGCCAGCTATCGGCCTCCTCAACTCAGACTGAGGAAGCAGGGGAACATATAGCCAGCTATCGGCCTCCTCAACTTAGACTGTCAATCTACTCTACTTTGTGCGTCTGTGTCTTTATGATCAAATGGCTGATAGCTGACATTTCTCTATTTAAAACAGACTTGAATAGGAACTCTACAAGGCTGTTAGATATGACCTCACAGTGAAGAAGGGAGCTTTCTCTCTATTTAAACAGACTATAATAGGAACTCTACAAGGCGGTTAGATACTGTATGACCTCACAGTGTAGAAAAAGGGAGATTTCTCTATTTAAAACAGACTTGAATAGGAACTCTACAAGGCTGTTAGATATGACCTCACAGTGAAGAAGGGAGCTTTCTCTCTATTTAAAACAGACTGGAATAGGACCTCTACAGGGCTGTTAGATATGACCTCACAGTGAAGAAGGGAGCTTTCTCTCTATTTAAACAGACTATAATAGGAACTCTACAAGGCGGTTAAATACTGTATGATCTCACAGTGAAGAAGGGAGCTTTATCTATTTTTTAAAACAGACTGGACTAGGACCTCTACAAGGCGGTTAGATATGACCTCACAGTGAAGAAGGGAGCTTTCTCTCTATTTAAACAGACTGGACTAGGACCTCTACAAGGCGGTTAGATATGACCTCACAGTGAAGAAGGGAGCTGTATCTATTTTAAAAACAGACTAGACTAGGACCTCTACAAGGCTGTTAGATATGACCTCACAGTGAAGAAGGGAGCTTTATCTCTATTTAAACAGACTATAATAGGAGCTCTACAAGGCGGTTAGATAGTGTATGACCTCACAGTGAAGAAGAAGAAGTGAGATTTCTCTATTTAAAACAGACTTGAATAGGAACTCTACAAGGCTGTTAGATATGACCTCACAGTGAAGAAGGGAGCTTTCTCTCTATTTAAAACAGACTGGAATAGGACCTCTACAAGGCTGTTAGATATGACCTCACAGTGAAGAAGGTAGCTTTCTCTCTATTTAAAACAGACTGGAATAGGACCTCTACAAGGCTGTTAGATATGACCTCACAGTGAAGAAGGGAGCTTTCTCTCTATTTAAACAGACTATAATAGGAACTCTACAAGGCTGTTAGATTTGACCTCACAGTGAAGGGTGATGTTTTTGTGTGTAAAGGGTGATCAAAGAGATTGACTCTATGCTTCCCTGTTCACACAGCCGTCTCTCTCTATCTCTCACACACACACACACACACACACACACACACACACACACACACACACACACACACACACACACACACACACACACACACACACACACACACACACACACACACACACACACACACACACACACACACACACACACACACACACACACACACACACACACACACACACACACACACACACACACACACTAAGAGGGTTGCACTTTGGCTATGGGTGTTAGACCTCAACTCTGGAAGTGTCTGTAAATAAATGGTTTTGCCACTGTAGCCAGACATTCCCCTAGGCTGTGGAGCCAGCTTAGCCACAAGCTGCTAGCGTAACAACTACCGCTACTCAGCCAACAGAGAGCTGCTGAGGAGCCTGCTCGCACCCCACTGCTTTCAATGCTACGCTTCTAAAAGTAACTTTCCATAGATTCCAAACTGTTTAATCTCATTATGTCATGTATAATGATGGCCAAAGGGGCGATGTAGAAGTATTGGCCTGTATACAGTAACACTGTTCTATGGTTAAAGAGTGAAAATGAATTTGATTGAGCCTGTGCAATATGTTGACCAATTGGTATTCCATGGACTTTGGACGGTTAAGTAAAATATATTAGGGAAAAGTATGTTCTCTCTCTACCTCTCTCTCTGTACCTCCCTTTCTCTCTACCTCTCTCTCTGTACCTCTCTCTCTCTCTACCTCTCTCTCTGTACCTCTCTCTCTCTCTACCTCTCTCTCTGTACCTCTCTCTCTCTCTACCTCTCTCTCTGTACCTCTCTCTCTCTCTACCTCTCTCTCTGTACCTCTACCTCTCTCTCTGTACCTCTCTCTCTCTCTACCTCTCTCTCTGTACCTCTCTCTCTCTCTACCTCTCTCTCTGTACCTCTCTCTCTCTACCTCTCTCTCTGTACCTCTCTCTCTCTCTACCTCTCTCTCTGTACCTCTCTCTCTCTCTACCTCTCTCTCTGTACCTCTCTCTCTCTCTACCTCTCTCTCTATATATACCTCAAATGTTTGAAATGTCCCTGCCCTCTCAAACAATATTTGATTTAGATTATGTAAATGATAAGATCAACTCAGCACCCAAACACTTAAAAACAGTCTCAAAACACTTAAACAGTCTCAAATCCTAGAACACCTCTAAAAACACATGCTCTTTATCGCTCCATTTGATTTATTTAACCCTTAATTCACCAGGAAAGTTGACTGAGAAGACAATTTAATTTACCAGGAAAGTTGACTGAGAAGACATTTTAATTTACCAGGAAAGTTGACTGAGAAAACAATTTAATTTACCAGGAAAGTTGACTGAGAAAACAATTTAATTTACCAGGAAAGTTGACTGAGAATACAATTTAATTTACCAGGAAAGTTGACTGAGAAGACATTTTAATTTACAGATAAAGAGTTACAGAGGTGAGAAGAGAATTACATATAGATGGTATCTCCACATATCATCAACAACAGCCACACATCACTTCTGATCTTCATCATCATCCTTCCAGACTCTGAGTTCTCCAACCCCTCAAATCCCAATTCTTGTTCAACCCGGACCATGCCACGACACAACGAAAAAAACATTCTTACACACGAGGAGGGCGTCGCCTCACTGTTAATGACTTGTCGAAGAAGGGGAAAAAAGAGGTCAAGGAAAACAGAGGAGCATTCCTGTCTGGCCCGGCTGACATTAGTAGGCTGTCTAGGGGCTCAGTTAGGAGTCTAGGTGGGAAGTGGTGCCAGTGGAAGCCATGTCAACAGAGAGGGGAAAAAGATCCAGCTGGGGAGAGGAACCAAAGTATGATTAATCACTGGGGCCTGCCTGCTACTGGGATGTATATTCAGGGGGGGACCACTCAGGACCTCATTCATAACTCACGGTAGGGGGGCAGGAATGTGATGTATGGGTGGTCAATGAGTTTACAGTGTCAGCTGTGACCCACTGCCTCAGAGAAGAGAGACACAGGCACGCATGCACACGCACACAGACAGACAGACAGACAGACAGACAGACAGACAGACAGACAGACAGACAGACAGACAGACAGACAGACAGACAGACAGACAGACAGACAGACAGACAGACAGACAGACAGACAGACAGACAGACAGACAGACAGACAGACAGACAGACAGACAGACAGACAGACAGACAGACAGACAGACAGACAGACAGACAGACAGACAGACAGACCACAACACACACAGGTCTTTAATGTAAAATCATATTGCAGTTCCAGGGGTGTGGTGTTCTAAACTCTGATAGCTACTTGAATCAGCATTGTGTAGACCAGGAGCTGTTTGTAATCAGCATTGTGTAGACCAGGAGCTGTTTTTAATCAGCATTGTGTAGACCAGGAGCTGTTTTTAATCAGCATTCTGTAGACCAGGAGATGTTTTTAATCAGCATTGTGTAGACCAGGAGCTGTTTTTAATCAGCATTGTGTAGACCAGGAGCTGTTTTTAATCAGCATTGTGTAGACCAGGAGCTGTTTGTAATCAGCATTGTGTAGACCAGGAGCTGTTTTTAATCAGCATTGTGTAGACCAGGAGCTGTTTTTATTCAGCATTGTGTAGACCAGGAGCTGTTTTTATTCAGCATTCTGTAGACCAGGAGCTGTTTTTAGTCATCAGCATTGTGTAGACCAGGAGCTGTTTTTAGTCATCAGCATTGTGTAGACCAGGAGCTGTTTTTAGTCATCAGCATTGTGTAGACCAGGAGCTGTTGCTGGACAGGAGCTGTTGCTGGACAGGAGCTGTTTGTACACAGGAGCTGTTTTTAAACAGGAGCTGTTGCTGAACAGGAGCTGTTGCTAAACAGGAGCTGTTGCTGGACAGGAGCTGTTTGTACACAGGAGCTGTTTTTAAACAGGAGCTGTTGCTGGACAGGAGCTGTTGCTGGACAGGAGCTGTTTGTAAACAGGAGCTGTTTTTAATCAGGAGCTGTTTTTAATCAGGAGCTGTTTGTAAACAGGAGCTGTTGCTGGACAGGAGCTGTTTTTAAACAGGAGCTGTTGCTGGACAGGAGCTGTTGCTGGACAGGAGCTGTTTTTAATCAGGAGCTGTTTGTAAACAGGAGCTGTTGCTGGACAGGAGCTGTTTTTAAACAGGAGCTGTTGCTGGACAGAAGCTGTTTTTAAACAGGAGCTGTTGCTGGACAGAAGCTGTTTTTAAACAGGAGCTGTTGCTGGACAGGAGCTGTTTGTAAACAGGAGCTGTTGCTGGACAGGAGCTGTTTGTAAACAGGAGGTGTTGCTGGACAGCGTTGTCTCCAACCTGTTTTCCAGGTCTTTCCTCCAGCTCCTATTGGAGTCAGTGAAGTACAGTGGAGACCTGCCTTAATAGCACTGAGGCTCCTTTCCCAGCATGCTCGTGGGTTCCTCATCAATCTGATAAGATCTGCGTTCACTCAGGATTCGTCATCTTATGGAAAGATGGGGAAGTTTAAACTCTCATCGCTCAACACTGCCCAGTAATTTACACTGGAGTGGAAACAATGCAGGCCAGACACAGATACAGAGGTGTAATTTACACTGGAGTGGACACAATGCAGGCCAGACACAGATACAGAGGTGTAATTTGCACTGGAGTGGACACAATGCAGGCCAGACACAGACACAGAGGTGTAATTTACACTGGAGTGGACACAATGCAGGCCAGACACAGATACAGAGGTGTAATTTGCACTGGAGTGGACACAATGCAGGCCAGACACAGATACAGAGGTGTAATTTACACTGGAGTGGACACAATGCAGGCCAGACACAGATACAGAGGTGTAATTTACACTGGAGTGGACACAATGCAGGCCAGACACAGATACAGAGGTGTAATTTACACTGGAGTGGACACAATGCAGGCCAGACACAGATACAGAGGTGTAATTTACACTGGAGTGGACACAATGCAGGCCAGCCACAGATACAGAGGTGTAATTTACACTGGAGTGGACACAATGCAGGCCAGACACAGATACAGAGGTGTAATTTACACTGGAGTGGACACAATGCAGGCCAGACACAGATACAGAGGTGTAATTTACACTGGAGTGGACACAATGCAGGCCAGACACAGATACAGAGGTGTAATTTACACTGGAGTGGACACAATGCAGGCCAGACACAGATACAGAGGTGTAATTTACACTGGAGTGGACACAATGCAGGCCAGCCACAGATACAGAGGTGTAATTTACACTGGAGTGGACACAATGCAGGCCAGACACAGATACAGAGGTGTAATTTGCACTGGAGTGGACACAATGCAGGCCAGACACAGAGGTGTAATTTACACTGGAGTGGACACAATGCAGGCCAGACACAGAGGTGTAATTTACACTGGAGTGGACACAATGCAGGCCACAGAGGTGGTTCTTAATACATGAGTCAATAATAAAGATATTTTAGGTAGATTCTCAAGATCAATTATGGAGTAAGAGGTTTCACCTGTGTGACATGAGTCATGACAGCAATACAATATCTATCTCTCTCTCTCTCTCTCTCTCTCTCTCTCTCTCTCTCTCTCTCTGCTTATCTCCTTTCTCAATCTTTTTTGTATTTTCCTCATCCCCCTTCTGTGCATGTTTCAAGGCTTTTGGTATGTCAACAACTTGCTTCCAAGAATGGTGTGCCATATGATCATTTTGGGTAACAAGTCTGGGCATTTGGAATATCCCATCTCATTCCCTAAATCTCTCTCCCAATCTCTCTCCGAGCACGGAGGAGTAGCATGGAAGAGATTAGGCTCAGTAGTACATTCCAAGATCAATTACAGCTTTAAGAACTCAGCTTTGTGTCTTTCTGTTGATGTTCTAATGTAAGAAGTCAGCTATGTGTCTTCCTGTTGGTGTTCTAATGTAAGAAGTCAGCTTTGTGTCTTCCTGTTGGTGTTATAATGTAAGAAGTCAGCTTTGTGTCTTCCTGTTGGTGTTCTAATGTAAGAAGTCAGCTATGTGTCTTCCTGTTGGTGTTATAATGTAAGAAGTCAGCTTTGTGTCTTCCTGTTGGTGTTCTAATGTAAGAAGTCAGCTTTGTGTCTTCCTGTTGGTGTTCTAATGTAAGAAGTCAGCTTTATGTCTTCCTGTTGGTGTTCTAATGTAAGAAGTCAGCTTTATGTCTTCCTGTTGGTGTTCTAATGTAAGAAGTCAGCTTTGTGTCTTCCTGTTGGTGTTCTAATGTAAGAAGTCAGCTTTGTGTCTTCCTGTTGGTGTTCTAATGTAAGAAGTCAGCTTTGTGTCTTCATGTTGGTGTTCTAATGTAAGAAGTCAGCTTTGTGTCTTCCTGTTGGTGTTCTAATGTAAGAAGTCAGCTTTGTGTCTTCCTGTTGGTGTTCTAATGTAAGAAGTCAGCTTTGTGTCTTCCTGTTGGTGTTCTAATGTAATGAAGTCAGCTTTGTGTCTTCCTGTTGGTGTTCTAATGTAAGAAGTCAGCTTTGTGTCTTCCTGTTGGTGTTCTAATGTAAGAAGTCAGCTTTGTGTCTTCCTGTTGGTGTTCTGCTGTAAGAAGTCAGCTTTATGTCTTCCTGTTGGTGTTCTAATGTAAGAAGTCAGCTTTGTGTCTTCCTGTTGGTGTTCTAATGTAAGAAGTCAGCTTTGTGTCTTCCTGTTGGTGTTCTAATGTAAGAAGTCAGCTTTGTGTCTTCCTGTTGGTGTTCTAATGTAAGAAGTCAGCTTTATGTCTTCCTGTTGGTGTTCTAATGTAAGAAGTCAGCTTTATGTCTTCCTGTTGGTGTTCTAATGTAAGAAGTCAGCTTTATGTCTTCCTGTTGGTGTTCTAATGTAAGAAGTCAGCTTTGTGTCTTCCTGTTGGTGTTCTAATGTAAGAAGTCAGCTTTATGTCTTCCTGTTGGTGTTCTAATGTAAGAAGTCAGCTTTGTGTCTTCCTGTTGGTGTTCTAATGTAAGAAGTCAGCTTTATGTCTTCCTGTTGGTGTTCTAATGTAAGAAGTCAGCTTTGTGTCTTCCTGTTGGTGTTCTAATGTAAGAAGTCAGCTTCAGCTTGTTCTAGTCTTCCTGTCTTCCTGTTGGTGTTCTAATGTAAGAAGTCAGCTTTGTGTCTTCCTGTTGGTGTTCTAATGTAAGAAGTCAGCTTTGTGTCTTCCTGTTGGTGTTCTAATGTAAGAAGTCAGCTTTGTGTCTTCCTGTTGGTGTTCTAATGTTCAGCTTTGTGTCTTCCTGTTGGTGTTCTAATGTAAGAAGTCAGCTTTGTGTCTTCCTGTTGGTGTTCTAATGTAAGAAGTCAGCTTTGTGTCTTCCTGTTGGTGTTCTAATGTAAGAAGTCAGCTTTGTGTCTTCCTGTTGGTGTTCTAATGTAAGAAGTCAGCTTTGTGTCTTCCTGTTGGTGTTCTAATGTAAGAAGTCAGCTTTGTGTCTTCCTGTTGGTGTTCTAATGTAAGAAGTCAGCTTTGTGTCTTCCTGTTGGTGTTCTAATGTAAGAAGTCAGCTTTGTGTCTTCCTGTTGGTGTTCTAATGTAAGAAGTCAGCTTTGTGTCTTCCTGTTGGTGTTCTAATGTAAGAAGTCAGCTTTATGTCTTCCTGTTGGTGTTCTAATGTAAGAAGTCAGCTTTATGTCTTCCCGTTGGTGTTCTAATGTAAGAAGTCAGCTTTGTGTCTTCCTGTTGGTGTTCTAATGTACGAAGTCAGCTTTATGTCTTCCTGTTGGTGTTCTAATGTAAGAAGTCAGCTTTATGTCTTCCTGTTGGTGTTCTAATGTAATGTAAGTCAAAGTCAGCTTTATGTCTTCCTGTTGGTGTTCTAATGTAAGAAGTCAGCTTTGTGTCTTCCTGTTGGTGTTCTAATGTAAGAAGTCAGCTTTGTGTCTTCCTGTTGGTGTTCTAATGTAAGAAGTCAGCTTTGTGTCTTCCTGTTGGTGTTCTAATGTAAGAAGTCAGCTTTGTGTCTTCCTGTTGGTGTTCTAATGTAAGAAGTCAGCTTTGTGTCTTCCTGTTGGTGTTCTAATGTAAGAAGTCAGCTTTGTGTCTTCCTGTTGGTGTTCTAATGTAAGAAGTCAGCTTTGTGTCTTCCTGTTGGTGTTCTAATGTAAGAAGTCAGCTTTGTGTCTTCCTGTTGGTGTTCTTTGTGTCTTCCTGTTGGTGTTCTAATGTAAGAAGTCAGCTTTATGTCTTCCTGTTGGTGTTCTAATGTAAGAAGTCAGCTTTGTGTCTTCCTGTTGGTGTTCTAATGTAAGAAGTCAGCTTTATGTCTTCCTGTTGGTGTTCTAATGTAAGAAGTCAGCTTTGTGTCTTCCTGTTGGTGTTCTAATGTAAGAAGTCAGCTTTGTGTCTTCCTGTTGGTGTTCTAATGTAAGAAGTCAGCTTTGTGTCTTCCTGTTGGTGTTCTAATGTAAGAAGTCAGCTTTGTGTCTTCCTGTTGGTGTTCTAATGTAAGAAGTCAGCTTTATGTCTTCCTGTTGGTGTTCTAATGTAAGAAGTCAGCTTTGTGTCTTCCTGTTGGTGTTCTAATGTAAGAAGTCAGCTTTGTGTCTTCCTGTTGGTGTTCTAATGTAAGAAGTCAGCTTTGTGTCTTCCTGTTGGTGTTCTAATGTAAGAAGTCAGCTTTGTGTCTTCCTGTTGGTGTTCTAATGTAAGAAGTCAGCTTTGTGTCTTCCTGTTGGTGTTCTAATGTAAGAAGTCAGCTTTATGTCTTCCTGTTGGTGTTCTAATGTAAGAAGTCAGCTTTATGTCTTCCTGTTGGTGTTCTAATGTAAGAAGTCAGCTTTGTGTCTTCCTGTTGGTGTTCTAATGTAAGAAGTCAGCTTTGTGTCTTCCTGTTGGTGTTCTAATGTAAGAAGTCAGCTTTGTGTCTTCCTGTTGGTGTTCTAATGTAAGAAGTCAGCTTTGTGTCTTTCTGTTGGTGTTCTAATGTAAGAAGTCAGCTTTGTGTCTTCCTGTTGGTGTTCTAATGTAAGAAGTCAGCTTTGTGTCTTCCTGTTGGTGTTCTAATGTACGAAGTCAGCTTTATGTCTTCCTGTTGGTGTTCTAATGTAAGAAGTCAGCTTTATGTCTTCCTGTTGGTGTTCTAATGTAAGAAATCAGCTTTATGTCTTCCTGTTGGTGTTCTAATGTAAGAAGTCAGCTTTGTGTCTTCCTGTTGGTGTTCTAATGTAAGAAGTCAGCTTTGTGTCTTCCTGTTGGTGTTCTAATGTAAGAAGTCAGCTTTATGTCTTCCTGTTGGTGTTCTAATGTAAGAAGTCAGCTTTATGTCTTCCTGTTGGTGTTCTAATGTAAGAAGTCAGCTTTGTGTCTTCCTGTTGGTGTTCTAATGTAAGATATCTGCTTTGTGTCTTTCTGTTGGTGTTCTAATGTAAGAAGTCAGCTTTGTGTCTTCCTGTTGGTGTTCTAATGTAAGAAGTCAGCTTTGTGTCTTTCTGTTGGTGTTCTAATGTAAGAAGTCAGCTTTGTGTCTTCCTGTTGGTGTTCTGCTGTAAGAAGTCAGCTTTGTGTCTTCCTGTTGGTGTTCTAATGTAAGAAGTCAGCTTTATGTCTTCCTGGTATGAAATGTCGTAACTTCCCGTCTTCATTGCATCAAAAGATCAAGCCCTTTTTTATTTCTCTTTCTCTCCCTCCCTCTCTCATTCTCTGCCTGGCCTTCCCACTCCTCCTTCCCCCTCTCTCTGTTGCCTTTCCCTCACGTTCACCCCTTTGCGTGGCCCCACCAACATACATCCCCCACCAGTCTCAACATTCCACATGCGTAACACCTTCGAACACTGGCTAAACCCGGGGAGTAACAGAGATATCAGCTGCCTCTCTCTCTCGCTGCCTGCCTGCCACCCTCTTCCAACCCAGTACAACAAAGCACTGGGAAGCCTGGGAGAAAAATGTAGCGCAGTATTTTGCCGGACGACATGACATCAAGCCAGCAACTGTTGGACTAGTGGTCTCTCAGAGAGCACACACACAGCAATACATGAGGGGTGGAGGTCAGGGCATGTGGTCCCTGTGTCTATAGCTTGCCGTGTGTTTTGTCTTAAGCCCCCGGGAGAATTCTCTCCTGGTCCCTCTCATGTCTGTGGGACATAGGGGCCAGCTGTGGCGACAGAGACTTAGCTTATGGGATTCCTCTTGTCTGAACACACACATTTACGCAAGGACAAAGGGTGTGCGCACACACACGTAACAACTAACTGGTGTTCACCTGAAGTTACAACCTGTCACCACACGAGGGCGTATTATGATCATTGTCTACAGCCAATCAGAATCAGAATACTTTTTATTCACCAAGTACATCTACTCTTTTTAAAAAATATATATTTTAATTTTTATTAACAACAAATCAATACATAAAGCACATGAGGGAACACAAGCATACATAGATTACAAACAATGGACAATCGAGCTAGGGGGTACAATATCACATTACAATTACACAAGGACCTTAAGGGACATGCATATACTTACAATTCTAACAGCTTTTTTGTTAGTAGAGCATTTAACCGTCTTAAAATACAGTTCAATTTCTTTTTGTAGGATACGAAAATGTGGTTTTCTGTTTGTAAATTTACATTTGTGTATATGAAATTTGGCCAAAAGAATAATGAAATTAATTACATAAATCAAGTACATCTGCTCAGTCAGAATGTGACCTGGTGAAATGATGCTGCTAGTGACAGACAATATAGAGACAGAAAACAGACAGAGGAATTTACACAAAGTCCAATATTTTGATGCACACTTTAAACTCCTGTTGTGAGTGTGCGTGACTCGTTCATACTGCAATACTATATTATATTATTGTTTATAATAGTATTTGCATGATATAATATGTATATATGATATGTTACAGAGTATGTGTGGATACAGTACACTCCTGATTCTGTCTACACTTGCCAGGAGGCAGTGAATGTGCGCCCTCATGTGGTGGAAAGTTCTTACATCCTTAAAGAGAAGTTAAGAGCGGAACACACACACACACACACACACACACACACACACACACACACACACACACACACACACACACACACACACACACACACACACACACACACACACACACACACACACACACACACACACACACACACACACACACACACACACACACACACACACACACACACGTGTTTGTTTTACTATCCTTGTGAGGACCGAACAATTGATTTTCATTCAAAATCCTATTTTCCCAAACTCTTCATGTACCCATGTCACTAACCTTAACCCTAACCTTTACCTCAAACCTCTAACCCCATCAACCTAACCCTCAAACAAACCCCTAAGCCTAAAATACTATTTTTGCCTTGTGGGGACCAGCAAAATGTCACCAGAATTGTCCTTGTTTTACTATCCATGTGAGGACTTCTGGTCCCCACAAGACTTCTGTTTCCAACAAGCATAGTACAAGGAAACACACATGTAATGACTGCCTATCTATGCAGGTTACTGTACACCCCACCCTTGATAAAGTTCAACTCAGGGAGTTTGACAGCTCTCCAGTGACCAAGTCCATCCGACGTACACTGGGACTGAGATTGTTTAGACATAGAGAGATAATAAACCACTGCATAAACCAAAAGGCATAAAAGCTGTGACCAAGTGCTTCTCAACGTTTGGTTGAAAACAAGTGGAGGTTGTTAAAATTGAAAGTCTTTAAAAAATTGTTGTTAAAAGTGAAAGTAATCTTTAGGGGATGACACATTGTGTGAGAAAATGGCTTTCAAATCATCTCTCCCGGAGGAAGATCTGTCCTGTGACATATTCCAGGATCCTGTCATTCTGTTTTGTAGCCACAGTGTCTGCAAACCCTGTCTGGATCTATGGTGTAGAGGGAAGGAATCTCCAGAATGTCCAGTTTTCAGAGGAAGTTCCTCAATGGAGCCACCTATGAACCTGGCTTTGAGGAACCTGTGTGAGGCCTTCTTACAGGAGAGAAGTGGAAAAGCTTTAGCAGGGTCTGAGGTAGGGTTTAATAGCTTCCCCAGAAATGTGCCTCCATCCCGGTACCACCCAGTATTCCTGTTCAAACCTTAAATGATATTTAAAAGAATATAATGACATCTGAAAAAACAGACATAATTATGCCAGTGAAAATGTTGAAATGTACTCATGAACCTAAACGTTTCTTGTTGCTTTTGTTGCAATTTAATAATCAACTCTAAGTTCTCTCAAAGTCAACAAAATATTTCATTGATGTAGGACGCGCGTCGAGCCGTCGCGTGTAGCCTACACATGGAAGCCACGCAATAAAGTTCTGTTTTCTACTGGAGACGTTATGTTGAGCAGCCTAAATAGTAAATTGTGTAGTATTATGTGTAGTAAATGGTGTAGTATTATGTGTAGTAAATGGTGTGGTAAATGGTGTAGTATTATGTGTAGTAAATGGTGTAGTAAATGGTGTAGTATTATGTGTGGTAAATGGTGTAGTATTATGTGTAGTAAATGGTGTGGTAAATGGTGTAGTATTATGTGTAGTAAATGGTGTAGTATTATGTGTGGTAAATGGTGTAGTATTATGTGTAGTAAATGGTGTAGTATTATGTGTAGTAAATGGTGTAGTATTATGTGTGGTAAATGGTGTAGTATTATGTGTAGTATTATGTGTAGTAAATGGTGTAGTATTATGTGTAGTAAATAGTGTAGTATTATGTGTAGTAAATAGTGTAGTAAACACTGTAGTATTATGTGTAGTAAATGGTGTAGTATTATGTGTAGTAAATGTTGTAGTATTATGTGTAGTAAATAGTGTAGTATTATGTGTAGTAAATAGTGTAGTATTATGTGTAGTAAATGTTGTAGTATTATGTGTAGTAAATAGTGTAGTATTATGTGTAGTAAATAGTGTAGTATTATGTGTAGTAAATGTTGTAGTATTATGTGTAGTAAATAGTGTAGTATTATGTGTAGTAAATGGTGTATTATTAGTCTACAGTCCCCATCAGTCTCTCTAGTTTCACAGGAACTTCAAGTAGGACAAACATGATCTGAAAATCTATGATGGAATCAGCATGACAAGGTTGTCCAAAGTTGAAGAAATAGAAATATATATTTTTTTACCTTTATTTAACTCAGCAAGTCAGTTATAAACAAATTATTATTTACAATGACGGCTTTGGAACAGTGGGTGAACTGCCTTGTTCAGGGGAACACTGGGTTAACTGCCTTGTTCAGGGGAACAGTGGGTTAACTGCCTTGTTCAGGGGAACACTGGGTTAACTGCCTTGTTCAGGGGAACACTGGGTTAACTGCCTTGTTCAGGGGAACAGTGGGTTAACTGCCTTGTTCAGGGGAACAGTGGGTTAACTGCCTTGTTCAGGGGAACAGTGGGTGAACTGCCTTGTTCAGGGGAACAGTGGGTTAACTGCCTTGTTCAGGGGAACAGTGGGTTAACTGCCTTGTTCAGGGGAACAGTGGGTTAACTGCCTTGTTCAGGGGAACAGTGGGTTAACTGCCTTGTTCAGGGGAACAGTGGGTTAACTGCCTTGTTCAGGGGAACAGTGGGTTAACTGCCTTGTTCAGGGGAACAGTGGGTTAACTGCCTTGTTCAGGGGAACAGTGGGTTAACTGCCTTGTTCAGGGGAATAGTGGGTTAACTGCCTTGTTCAGGGGAACAGTGGGTGAGCTGCTTTGTTAAGGGGAACAGTGGGTGAACTGCCTTGTTCAGGGGAACACTGGGTGAACTGCCTTGTTCAGGGGAACAGTGGGTTAACTGCCTTGTTCAGGGGAACAGTGGGTTAACTGCCTTGTTCAGGGGAACAGTGGGTTAACTGCCTTGTTCAGGGGAACAGTGGGTTAACTGCCTTGTTCAGGGGAACAGTGGGTTAACTGCCTTGTTCAGGGGAACAGTGGGTTAACTGCCTTGTTCAGGGGAACAGTGGGTTAACTGCCTTGTTCAGGGGAACAGTGGGTTAACTGCCTTGTTCAGGGGAACAGTGGGTTAACTGCCTTGTTCAGGGGCAGAACAACAGATGTTTTACCTTGGCAGCTCGGGGATTCAATCTAGCAACCTTCCGGTCACTGTCCCAACACTCTAACCACTAGGTTACCTGCCGCCAAATAAATGGGGAGGGGGGGGGGGGTGTCGAGAGATATATTGGTCCACGAATCCAGGACTAGTAAAGGCCCAGTACACTACGCTGTGGAAAAAACTTACAACAAAAATGTACAAAAATCCAAATAAAAGGTGTATTTTTCAGGTGCTGCAGAAGCTTCAGAACCAGCACCTTCAGCACCCCTACCTCCTGCAGCTTTGGTGTTATAGATACTGGAGTAGATGGACTGTCTTTTGAACATGTCATCATCATTGTTGCTGTTGGTTTGGTTAGTGATATTTATATTAGTCAACGCACAAACTAACCCATTGTGCTATCTGTAATGTGTAACGTGAAACGGACCTAGCGCTTGTTTGCTAACTAATATGACAACCAATAAAAAGTAATCGCGGGTTGCTTTTGTCGCCGTGCCCATTTAAACAGAGATTTAGCACAACAATCTTCTGTCAATGTTTAATAATAAAACAATGTAAAAATGTCTAATTGTTCAACAGAAGAATATAAGTGATGTTGGACAGTAATATTTCCAGATGCCACATCACCATGATGCTGCGTAGGGTTGCAAAGGTATATGAATGGAAACATTCAAAGTTACCAGTTAACTATCAGATGACATCTAGTGGCCGTTTTGGGTACTTCAGTTTACAGGTGTCTAAGGGCCTCGACACAAAGGATATACAATGTTCCTCATCGCTATAACATCACCCTGCGGTTTGATGGCGCTCCAAACAGTATCATGTCACACAGTCTAATGTTGATATGGCCAAAAACAAATAGAATGATTAACCAGATTTAATTAAAGCACTGATTTGATCTGTTGTTGTTATTTGTGTCTGTTTTACACATTTTCCAGGTTGATGCAACAAGTCAGACATCTTCAGGTAACACTATTCTCTTGTTGATGTTATTTCACAACTGTTCTATGATGGTCTGATGACACAGGGAGAAATTAACATGTATTTACTGGGTATTTAGGGAAATTCTAAGTTTGAGTGTTGAATCATTCATTTTGTGGATATCGAGTGTATTTAAGGACCGATATTTCAGGTGTAGCTCATTTCGGGCCTGGAGATCAGGGTGGTGCTGAGAAGTTTCCTCATAGCACTGCTGTAGTACTGGAGAAGTTTCCTCATAGCACTGCTGTAGTACTGGAGAAGTTTCCTCATAGCACTGCTGTAGTACTGGATAAGTTTCCTCATAGCACTGCTGTAGTACTGGAGAAGATTCCTCATAGCACTGCTGTAGTACTGGAGAAGGTTCCTCATAGCACTGCTGTAGTACTGGAGAAGGTTCCTCATAGCACTGCTGTAGTACTGGAGAAGGTTCCTCATAGCACTGCTGTAGTACTGGAGAAAGTTCCTCATAATAGCACTGCTGTAGTACTGGAGAAGGTTCCTCATAATAGCACTGCTGTAGTACTGGAGAAGGTTCCTCATAATAGCACTGCTGTAGTACTGGAGAAGGTTCCTCATCATAGCACTGTTGTAGTACTGGAGAAGTTTCCTCATAGCACTGCTGTAGTACTGGAGAAGTTTCCTCATAGCACTGCTGTAGTACTGGAGAAGGTTCCTCATAGCACTGCTGTAGTACTGGAGAAGGTTCCTCATAGCACTGCTGTAGTACTGGGGAAGGTTCCTCATAGCACTGCTGTAGTACTGGAGAAGTTTCCTCATAGCACTGCTGTAGTACTGGAGAAGGTTCCTCATAGCACTGCTGTAGTACTGGAGAAGTTTCCTCATAGCACTGCTGTAGTACTGGAGAAGGTTCCTCATAGCACTGCTGTAGTACTGGAGAAGTTTCCTCATAGCACTGCTGTAGCACTGGAGAAGTTCCTCATAGCACTGCTGTAGTACTGGAGAAGGTTCCTCATAGCACTGCTGTAGTACTGGAGAAGTTTCCTCATAGCACTGCTGTAGCACTGGAGAAGGTCCCCAGGCATGCTGGTGTTGTTGGTGGAGACAATCTCTGGCCTAGAGGAAGATAACTTCTCTCTGGAGATCATCAGAGAGACAAACATAGCAGTTGTGACCTTCAACAAACCCAATGGTAGGTCGCAGCTCCATAGTTTCCTTGTCTAATATAAACTATTTAGAGTTTGACTATCAAATAATATAATAATTATAATACCCAAAATGACGTATCGCAGATGAAGGGAACATACAGGAAGGAGCTCTATGATAATGAGGATATGAATGGTTTATCTTAAATTGGCAGAACAGTTCCTCACCAACAGCAAGAGCAAAAAAGACTTCATGAAGCATGATTTGATTGGCCGGGAGCTGCAACGGTGTCACAGTGAGAGAGTGGAGAAGCTTTCCCCGTCCTAATTGAAGATATCTTGGAGCTCTACTTGGAGAGTTGAGGGGCCCAGTGAATAGAATCACTATGATCTCTGAGGAGAAGGCAGCCATCGTCATCTTCCAGGAGCCAAAAGGTCAAAACCTGCTGAGTGAATCAACTATTTTGCTTGGGAGATTGACTTAATAATAATAAAGATAATAATAATAATAATAAAATAGGAATGTGCTCATTTGTTAATATTGTTATTTGTATTTTGGGTACCTTTTAATTAACACAATTTGAGGAATTAAACATACCGTTTGTGTTTAGTTTCTGCACAGCCTTTGCTACTCTGTTTTCTATGTCATTTCAGCTGTGGAGACAATAAAAAAATCAAAACCATGTAATTTGCAAAGTCCAAGTCAACGTATATCTGTACTACGAGTCCTTGGGCACCGTCTTGTATGGCAAGAACAGGCCAATGGGGAAGCTGCATGAACCCTTCACAGAGAGGTTGCATCCTGTTTATGGTCATTCCTCTCCATGAAGAGACCATCAACAACCAGATGAAGGTCCCCTTCAGTCAGGTGGACATTGACAGTGCTGAGGTCAAGCTCAGCCCTCCACCGACTGAAGCAAAAAGGACTAATGAAAACAAAAACACATTGACGGAGTGAAACAGAATGCCTTTGTCACAAACACCAGGAGTGGTGGGTGCAGAGTCAGATGCAGAGAGCAGAGGATACTGGGGAACCAACTTCATTAGAATTCCCAAAACCAATGCCCAAAACCAACGCCCAAAACCAACGCCCAAAACAACGCACAAACACAGGGCACAAACGGACAGGAACATTAACACGCACAACCTGACGAACTGAAAAACAATCCCGCACAAAAATAGGCGGCCTAACAGGCTTAAATGGAAATGAATCAAGAAACAAAATAAGAGACAAGTGCAACCAATAAGACCAAACAAACAGAAAAGGAAAAGGGGATCGGTGGCGGCTAGTAGACCGGCCACAACGACCGCCGAGCGCCGCCCGAACAGGCAGGGGAGCCACCTTCAGTCTTCCATGACATCACGGCCAAATATGCAACTTTTTGAGTGTTGTTGAAGTATCCCAGTGTGGGAGGCGGTGGAGAAGGAAGTCCGCTCGGTGGTGAAAGAGGATGTTGTCCTGCTGATGGATGCATCCAGAGGGGCTCAGACAGCGGCCGGCCTGGCTGAAGACACAAAGCGGCTCAGGCGGACGGTGGAGAGCCTCATGAAGAGGGCCATGAGTCACATACAGAGGGGCTCTGACAGCGGCCGGCCTGGCTGAAGACACAAAGCGGCTCAGGCGAACGGTGGAGAGCCTCATGAAGAGGGCCATGAGTCACATACAGAGGGGCTCTGACAGTGGCCGGCCTGGCTGAAGACACAAAGCGGCTCAGGCGGACGGTGGAGAGCCTCATGAAGAGGGCCATGAGTCACATACAGAGGGGCTCTGACAGCGGCCGGCCTGGCTGAAGACACAAAGCGGCTCAGGCGGACGGTGGAGAGCCTCATGAAGAGGGCCATGAGTCACATACAGAGGGGCTCTGACAGCGGCCGGCCTGGCTGAAGACACAAAGCGGCTCAGGCGAACGGTGGAGAGCCTCATGAAGAGGGCCATGAGTCACATACAGAGGGGCTCTGACAGTGGCTGGCCTGGCTGAAGACACAAAGCGGCTCAGGCGGACGGTGGAGAGCCTCATGAAGAGGGCCATGAGTCACATCCAGAGGGGCTCAGACAGCGGCCGGCCTGGCTGAAGACACAAAGCGGCTCAGGCCGAAGGTGGAGAGCCTCATGAAGAGGGCCATGAGTCACATACAGAGGGGCTCTGACAGTGGCCGGCCTGGCTGAAGACCCAAAGCGGCTCAGGAAGACGGTGGAGAGCCTCATGAAGAGGGCCATGAGTCACATACAGAGGGGCTCTGACAGCGACCGGCCTGGCTGAAGACACAAAGCGGCTCAGGAAGACGGTGGAGAGCCTCATGAAGAGGGCCATGAGTCACATACAGAGGGGCTCAGACAGCGGCCGGCCTGGCTGAAGACACAAAGCGGCTCAGGCGGACGGTGGAGAGCCTCATGAAGAGGGCCATGAGTCACATACAGAGGGGCTCTGACAGTGGCTGGCCTGGCTGAAGACACAAAGCGGCTCAGGCGGACGGTGGAGAGCCTCATGGAGAGGGCCATGAGTCACATACAGAGGGGCTCTGACAGCGGCTGGCCTGGCTGAAGACACAAAGCGGCTCAGGCGGACGGTGGAGAGCCTCATGAAGAGGGCCATGAGTCACATACAGAGGGGCTCTGACAGCGGCCGGCCTGGCTGAAGACACAAAGCGGCTCAGGCGGACGGTGGAGAGCCTCATGAAGAGGGCCATGAGTCACATACAGAAGCAGAGGGACAGGGTCTCACAGGAGATGGACGTGTCCCCTGCCATGTTCTACATCCTGCAGCAGGAAGGACTGCTAAAGCGCACAGCAGATATGGGTCTCTCTTACAGAGACGACACCAAGAAGCTGGTTCTCTCAGGTCTTGTCGCAGAGGTGTAACAAGGTGCAGGACTGGATCCTGGAGAGGAAGCTCAGAATGAGGAAGATGCAGCTGAAGCTGGACCCTCACATCCTGGACTTCCTGAGGGCAGTGGACAGTATGGACATGTCCCAGGACCTGTTTACGCTCGGCACATCAGTGCTGTGTATAGCATGGAGGGTGGAGAAGTGCTTCTGACTGGCAGCTCAGATAAATCCTTGACTGACGCAGAGCAGATGGTGAAGACTGCCCTGTCCATGCAGAGCCTTGTGGTGGAGGATCAGGATGTGTTGAGTATACCTGGGTGGAAGGATCTGAACAGCCACCTGGTGGATACATACAGCTCCCCAAAGAGGAAAACTGTGGTGATAAAGCTCCATCCAGAGAGGAGAGACATAATTATTTTTCTGGCTTTCTGGACCCGGTCATAGAGGTCTGGAGCTTTCTGGACCAGGTCAAAGAGGTCTGGACCTTTCTGGACCAGGTAAAAGAGGTCTGGAGCTTTCTGGACCAGGTCAAAGAGGTCTGGACCTTTCTGGACCAGGTCAAAGAGGTCTGGACCTTTCTGGACCAGGTAAAAGAGGTCTGGACCTTTCTGGACCAGGTAAAAGAGGTCTGGAGCTTTCTGGACCAGGTCAAAGAGGTCTGGACCTTTCTGGACCAGGTAAAAGAGGTCTGGACCTTTCTGGACCAGGTAAAAGAGGTCTGGAGCTTTCTGGACCAGGTAAAAGAGGTCTGGAGCTTTCTGGACCAGGTCAAAGAGGTCTGGACCTTTCTGGACCAGGTCAAAGAGGTCTGGACCTTTCTGGACCAGGTAAAATAGGTCTGGACCTTTCTGGACCAGGTAAAAGAGGTCTGGAGCTTTCTGGACCAGGTCAAAGAGGTCTGGACCTTTCTGGACCAGGTCAAAGAGGTCTGGATCTTTCTGGACCAGGTAAAAGAGGTCTGGACCTTTCTGGACCAGGTCAAAGAGGTCTGGACCTTTCTGGACCAGGTCAAAGAGGTCAGCAACTTTCTGAAGGAATTTGTTGAAAACTACTTACAAGTCGGATGTGGCTGTCTGTGTCAAGTCCAAGTTAAATTCATCCAGGAGAAGAATATCAGAACTGGAGACATTTTGCCAAAAGTGTGATGAGGTGAATGTCCGTTTTGACCCCAGAAGGCTCAGAATCGTCCTCTCAGGGGCCTGTCTCTATGTCAAGATGGCCAAGGGATTCTTTCAGAAGATGGCGGCTGCCTTCTGCACTGATGAGCTCACCATCATGAAGTCTGGAGCAAGAAAGTACTTCCAAGAGCAGGAGAGCATATTTGTATCCATGGCGATGAAGGAGCATGGATGTGTGGTGTTTCTGCAGGAGGATTACATACTGGAGAACAAGTGTGTGAGTGTTATGAGTCAGCTACCAAGGGGACAAGAGAGAATGAAGGAGAACGTTTTCACCAAGGTCAAAGGTCAGTGAATATGAAAGTGTGTGAGGTAGAAGACAATATGACTTCTAAATGTACACAAGTTTTATTATGGTGTTGATGTTTTTTCCACCCAATAGACATCTTTATGGGACCCAGTGATGGAAGCTTTGGCAATGAGAACTTTGTCATTAAGGGGGAGTTTTCTCCAACTGGGTTCCAGCTGTGTGCAGAGATCCCCCAGGCTGTGAGTCATACCCGGCACTGGGTTGAAAACCTTATCATGAAGGAGCAAACTGAGAGAATCATCAAGGACCCACACATCAGCCAGCTGAGCAAGGCGGATGTGGAGCAGCTGCAGGCCATGCAGAGGGAGCTGACTGTCAGGATCCGCCTGGAGATGAAGGGCCCCGACTCCCTGATCTGTCTGGAGGGCCTGAGCCGTGATTTGCTTACTGCAGACGGAATCATCAGGGACATGGTTGTGGAAAGGAAAGAACGTCAGACGATCAGTCTACCTGTTGAGCAGTCTGGGAGGATGTTGATAATGAGGCTTATGTCCTGTACAGCAAAGCTTCCAACACAAAGGGCAGAAGAGAAAAGGAGTTATTGAGAAAAGAACTGAAAGGTGACTATTATATGTTCTCATCTATATGAATTAAATATATAAATAAATTAAAGTATTTACATCAGTGAGATCTGAAATAATTAGTTTAAATAAATATTTAGTCTTTATTTAACTATGCAAGTCAGTTAAGCATAAGTTCTTATTTACAATGACAGCCTACCTCAGCCAAATCCAGATGACCCTGGGCCAATTGTGCACGGTCCTTTGGGACTCCCAATCACAGCTGGATGTGACTCAGCCTGGATTTGAACCAGGGACTGTAGTGACACCCCTTATACTGAGATGCAGTGCCATAGACAGCTGCACCACTCAGGAGCCTGTACTGAAGGAATATGTACAGAATTGATACTTTTTTAATGACAGCATTTGTTGTGTCATGAATTGTTCACTAAAATACCAAACTGTCTCTCACCTGTCCAGGTGACACCTTAGTGCCGACACATTGGGAACACATGAAGGGTTCCCTCTTAAAGTTGGTCAAACTGTCTCTCACCTGTCCAGGTGACACCTTAGTGCCGACACATTGGGAACACATGAAGGGTTCCCTCTTAAAGTTGGTCAAACTGTCTCTCTTCTGTCCACCAGGTGACACCTTAGTGCCGACACATTGGGAACACATGAAGGGTTCCCTCTTAAAGTTGGTCAAACTGTCTCTCTTCTGTCCACCAGGTGACACCTTAGTGCCGACACATTGGGAACACATGAAGGGTTCCCTCTTAAAGTTGGTCAAACTGTCTCTCTTCTGTCCACCAGGTGACACCTTAGTGCCGACACATTGGGAACACATGAAGGGTTCCCTCTTAAAGTTGGTCAAACTGTCTCTCACCTGTCCAGGTGACACCTTAGTGCCGACACATTGGGAACACATGAAGGGTTCCCTCTTAAAGTTGGTCAAACTGTCTCTCACCTGTCCAGGTGACACCTTAGTGCCGACACATTGGGAACACATGAAGGGTTCCCTCTTAAAGTTGGTCAAACTGTCTCTCACCTGTCCAGGTGACACCTTAGTGCCGACACATTGGGAACACATGAAGGGTTCCCTCTTAAAGTTGGTCAAACTGTCTCTCTTCTGTCCACCAGGTGACACCTTAGTGCCGACACATTGGGAACACATGAAGGGTTCCCTCTTAAAGTTGGTCAAACTGTCTCTCTTCTGTCCACCAGGTGACACCTTAGTGCCGACACATTGGGAACACATGAAGGGTTCCCTCTTAAAGTTGGTCCAACTGTCTCTCTTCTGTCCACCAGGTGACACCTTAGTGCCGACACATTGGGAACACATGAAGGGTTCCCTCTTAAAGTTGGTCAAACTGTCTCTCACCTGTCCAGGTGACACCTTAGTGCCGACACATTGGGAACACATGAAGGGTTCCCTCTTAAAGTTGGTCAAACTGTCTCTCACCTGTCCAGGTGACACCTTAGTGCCGACACATTGGGAACACATGAAGGGTTCCCTCTTAAAGTTGGTCAAACTGTCTCTCACCTGTCCAGGTGACACCTTAGTGCCGACACATTGGGAACACATGAAGGGTTCCCTCTTAAAGTTGGTCAAACTGTCTCTCACCTGTCCAGGTGACACCTTAGTGCCGACACATTGGGAACACATGAAGGGTTCCCTCTTAAAGTTGGTCAAACTGTCTCTCTTCTGTCCACCAGGTGACACCTTAGTGCCGACACATTGGGAACACATGAAGGGTTCCCTCTTAAAGTTGGTCAAACTGTCTCTCACCTGTCCAGGTGACACCTTAGTGCCGACACATTGGGAACACATGAAGGGTTCCCTCTTAAAGTTGGTCAAACTGTCTCTCACCTGTCCAGGTGACACCTTAGTGCCGACACATTGGGAACACATGAAGGGTTCCCTCTTAAAGTTGGTCAAACTGTCTCTCACCTGTCCAGGTGACACCTTAGTGCCGACACATTGGGAACACATGAAGGGTTCCCTCTTAAAGTTGGTCAAACTGTCTCTCACCTGTCCAGGTGACACCTTAGTGCCGACACATTGGGAACACATGAAGGGTTCCCTCTTAAAGTTGGTCAAACTGTCTCTCACCTGTCCAGGTGACACCTTAGTGCCGACACATTGGGAACACATGAAGGGTTCCCTCTTAAAGTTGGTCAAACTGTCTCTCACCTGTCCAGGTGACACCTTAGTGCCGACACATTGGGAACACATGAAGGGTTCCCTCTTAAAGTTGGTCAAACTGTCTCTCACCTGTCCAGGTGACACCTTAGTGCCGACACATTGGGAACACATGAAGGGTTCCCTCTTAAAGTTGGTCAAACTGTCTCTCACCTGTCCAGGTGACACCTTAGTGCCGACACATTGGGAACACATGAAGGGTTCCCTCTTAAAGTTGGTCAAACTGTCTCTCTTCTGTCCACCAGGTGACACCTTAGTGCCGACACATTGGGAACACATGAAGGGTTCCCTCTTAAAGTTGGTCAATCCGTCTCCAAGATTCAGGGACCACAAGGATGTGAAGACAGGGACCACAAGGATGTGAAGACAGGGACCACAAGGATGTGAAGACAGGGACCACAAGGATGTGAAGACAGGGACCACAAGGATGTGAAGACAGGGACCACAAGGATGTGAAGACAGGGACCACAAGGATGTGAAGACAGGGACCACAAGGATGTGAAGACAGGGACCACAAGGATGTGAAGACAGGGACCACAAGGATGTGAAGACAGGGACCACAAGGATGTGAAGACAGGGACCAACCTGGTTGAAGTATGTTCACGTTAAGGTTCATGGAAACTTAAGAACACGTTGTTACTGGAGAATATTGGAGATAAAAGCAAGAGGTTGTGTAAATTGATACTTGAATTTCACTACGTAGCTCAACTCCCTAGCTGGGAATTTTGTCTAAACCAGTTGAAGATGTCAGTTGTTATTTCCTTACTGTCCATAAAATCCTCTGTGGCACTTCAGTAAAAAATAAATCACTTTCAAACTTTTTGTTGTACGTTTTCTCATATTGGTAGAATGAACACGTCCAGAACGAGACACTCAAACTCAATCAAATGTATTTCTAAAGCTCTTCTTACATCAGCTGATGTCACAAAGTGCTGTACAGAAACCCAGTCTAAAACCCCAAACAGGATCTTACTTTGCCGTATACTCTTTGTTTTCACCAAGAGGACACGTCCCACCTGATGCACAAGGGTTCAAGTGCATGTACCTGGTCAGGGTTCTGGTTGGAGACGACACTCAGAGACACTCAGACTGGATTATTCCCCCTGACAAACCTTTAGGGAGGTGTAGTGCATGTACCTGGTCAGGGTTCTGATTGGAGACGACACTCAGACTGGATTATTCCCCCTGACAAACCTTTAGGGAGGTGTAGTGCATGTACCTGGTCAGGGTTCTGGTTGGAGACGACACTCAGACTGGATTATTCCCCCTGACAAGCCTTTAGGGAGGTGTAGTGCATCTGGTCAGGGTTCTGGTTGGAGAGACACTCAGACTGGATTATTCCCCCTGACAAACCTTTAGGGAGGTGTAGTGCATGTACCTGGTCAGGGTTCTGGTTGGAGACGACACTCAGAGACACTCAGACTGGATTATTCCCCCTGACAAACCTTTAGGGAGGTGTAGTGCATGTACCTGGTCAGGGTTCTGATTGGAGACGACACTCAGAGACACTCAGACTGGATTATTCCCCCTGACAAACCTTTAGGGAGGTGTAGTGCATGTACCTGGTCAGGGTTCTGGTTGGAGACGACACTCAGACTGGATTATTCCCCCTGACAAACCTTTAGGGAGGTGTAGTGCATGTACCTGGTCAGGGTTCTGGTTGGAGACGACACTCAGAGACACTCAGACTGGATTATTCCCCCTGACAAACCTTTAGGGAGGTGTAGTGCATGTACCTGGTCAGGGTTCTGGTTGGAGACGACACTCAGAGACACTCAGACTGGATTATTCCCCCTGACAAACCTTTAGGGAGGTGTAGTGCATGTACCTGGTCAGGGTTCTGGTTGGAGACGACACTCAGAGACACTCAGACTGGATTATTCCCCCTGACAAACCTTTAGGGAGGTGTAGTGCATGTACCTGGTCAGGGTTCTGGTTGGAGACGACACTCAGAGACACTCAGACTGGATTATTCCCCCTGACAAACCTTTAGGGAGGTGTAGTGCATGTACCTGGTCAGGGTTCTGGTTGGAGACGACACTCAGAGACACTCAGACTGGATTATTCCCCCTGACAAACCTTTAGGGAGGTGTAGTGCATGTACCTGGTCAGGGTTCTGGTTGGAGACGACACTCAGAGCCACTCAGACTGGATTATTCCCCCTGACAAACCTTTAGGGAGGTGTAGTGCATGTACCTGGTCAGGGTTCTGGTTGGAGACGACACTCAGACTGGATTATTCCCCCTGACAAACCTTTAGGGAGGTGTAGTGCATGTACCTGGTCAGGGTTCTGGTTGGAGACGACACTCAGAGACACTCAGACTGGATTATTCCCCCTGACAAACCTTTAGGGAGGTGTAGTGCATGTACCTGGTCAGGGTTCTGGTTGAGACGACACTCAGACTGGATTATTCCCCCTGACAAACCTTTAGGGAGGTGTAGTGCATGTACCTGGTCAGGGTTCTGGTTGGAGAGACACTCAGAGACACTCAGACTGGATTATTCCCCCTGACAAACCTTTAGGGAGGTGTAGTGCATGTACCTGGTCAGGGTTCTGGTTGGAGACGACACTCAGAGACACTCAGACTGGATTATTCCCCCTGACAAACCTTTAGGGAGGTGTAGTGCATGTACCTGGTCAGGGTTCTGGTTGGAGACGACACTCAGAGACACTCAGACTGGATTATTCCCCCTGACAAACCTTTAGGGAGGTGTAGTGCATGTACCTGGTCAGGGTTCTGGTTGGAGATGACACTCAGAGACACTCAGACTGGATTATTCCCCCTGACAAACCTTTAGGGAGGTGTAGTGCATGTACCTGGTCAGGGTTCTGGTTGGAGACGACACTCAGACTGGATTATTCCCCCTGACAAACCTTTAGGGAGGTGTAGTGCATGTACCTGGTCAGGGTTCTGGTTGGAGACGACACTCAGACTGGATTATTCCCCCTGACAAACCTTTAGGGAGGTGTAGTGCATGTACCTGGTCAGGGTTCTGGTTGGAGACGACACTCAGAGACACTCAGACTGGATTATTCCCCCTGACAAACCTTTAGGGAGGTGTAGTGCATGTACCTGGTCAGGGTTCTGGTTGGAGACGACACTCAGAGACACTCAGACTGGATTATTCCCCCTGACAAACCTTTAGGGAGGTGTACAGACATGTACGACAGTGTCACAGATAACACCTTCAATCCAACCACGTTTTCATCTTCAATGATGTGCACGATTATCCAGAGTTCCCGATAACATTTCATTCAATTTAGTTGCAGGCTACACGTGTTTACAATAAACACCAATCCTTCATAGTGAAAAATGTATTTCATATATATATATTTAAATATCTTTAAAGTTACAGCCATGTATAAGCGGCGCAGGTCCTAATCCAGGCACTTGTCATCTCCCGTCTGGATTACTGCAACCTGGTCAGGGTTCTGTTGGCTGGGCTCCAGCCTGGCCATTATTCCCCTGACAACTCTTTAGGAACGTGTAGTGCATGTACCTGGTCAGGGTGTTCAACCTTCCCAAGTTCTCTCAGACTGGTTATTCCCCCTGACTCCTCCGTTCTCTCCACTGGCTTCCAGTTGAAGCTCGACATCCGCTACAAGACCATGGTGCTTGCCTACCGGAGGGTTCTGTTGAGGGAGACTGGATTATTCCCCCTGACACCTCAGTACCTCCAGGCTCTGATTCAGGCCCTACACCCAAACAAGGGCACTGCGTTCATCCACCTCTGGCCTCTCGCCTCCCTACCACTGAGGAAGTACAGCTCCCGCTCAGCCCAGTCAAAACTGTTCGCTGCCCTGTACCCCCCAATGGTGGAACAAACTCCCTCACGACGCCAGGACAGCGGAGTCAATCACCACCTTCAGGGTTCGGAGACACCTGTAACCCCACCTCTTTAGGAATACCTAGGATAGGTTAAGTAATCCCTTCACCCCACCCGTTTTAAGTTTTAGATGCACTATTGTTAAGTGACTGTCCCACTGGATGTCTAACGTGTTTACAATAAACACCAATCCTTCATAGTGAAAAATGTATTTCATATATCGATTTAAATGTCTTTAAATGTAAATGTAAATGATTAGACAACATTAGCCAGCCCTGATACTGACCGTTACTGGTATAACTTTGGTTACAAATCTACTGCTTTGAGGATAATAATAAAATACACTATTTTGTGTGGGTAGTGGGTAACCTATTGTGTCAGCAAAAAAAATCTTAATTTCCATTTTCTCTGTATAATGAATTAATAAATAACTATTCTGTTCAACGGAAAGACCTTCAATCTCCTGTGTTTGATTAATGTTCAGTTACAGTCGGTTTGGTAGACATTTATCTATGCTCTTTTTAATGATTCCCCAGTTACTGAATCTTTTTGTTGCTGTTGAATCTGAATTGCTGATTAAATTAGGATACTTTCACAATCTGATCTGGGGTCTTTGCAGAGCTGTGATAGTACAGCCTCCTAACCTGAAGGGGGCCCCATTGGTCAAATGATGAGTGACAAAACCTTATCTTGTCTATCCATATGGAATTGTATCACACACACACACACACACACACACACACACACACACACACACACACACACACACACACACACACACACACACACACACACACACACACACACACACACACACACACACACACACACACACACACACACACACACACACACACACACACACACACACACACTAGAACTTCAAGTACATAAACTGGTGGTGGTGCAGTGCTGTAGTCATTTGTAATCCTATGACTTCAATTTGCATTTGGTTCCCGGCTGTGGTGGCCGGGAACCAAACCTGGGTTAACTGCTTGGAAGGTAGTGATGCTCACCACTATACCACCACCACCACATGACTGAAGGTAATCAGCAGTGGAGCTGAAGGCATTTGCCAAGTCTTTCCAGTGTGAGGGGGGAATCTTTAGGCAGGAGCCCAGTTGACTGAGCTGACATCCATGTCTACACAACACAGACAGGACGTTCTACAGAGCCCAAGGACAGAATGTCTGTTCTGTTCTGTTCAGTGTGATGGGACACATCAAATAGGGAGACCTAGGAGCATCATCGGGTCCATATCCACCATTACTCATACAGTAGCCTTGGTCTCCGACAGAGGAAGTCACATTGAACAGTGGGTTTAGTGAGGAGGTTTTGGGGAACAAATGCTCAGGTCCACAGTAAACTCCTGACATCCTACAGAACAATACAATTGTTAAATTGCAGTAGTAGAAATCACATGTCTTAGCCCACTGGGCACACACTGGTTGAATCAATGTTGTTTCAATGTAATTTGTCAACGTATTGCGACATGTAATCAACGTGGAAAGTACACTGAATTTGAAAAAGGTCATCGACCAGTACAGCAGAGATCATCAGCTAGATTCAGCAGCAGAGATCCTCAACCAGTACAGCAGAGATCATCAACCAGTACAGCAGAGATCATCAACCAGTACAGCAGAGATCATCAACCAGTACAGCAGAGATCATCAGCTAGATTCAGCAGCAGAGATCATCAACCAGTACAGCAGAGATCATCAACCAGTACAGCAGAGATCATCAACCAGTACAGCAGAGATCATCAGCTAGATTCAGCAGCAGGGATCATCAACCAGTACAGCAGAGATCATCAGCTAGATTCAGCAGCAGGGATCATCAGCCAGTACAGCAGGGATCATCAGCCAGTACAGCAGAGATCATCAACCAGTACAGCAGAGATCATCAACCAGTACAGCAGAGATCATCAGCTAGATTCAGCAGCAGGGATCATCAACCAGTACAGCAGAGATCATCAACCAGTACAGCAGGGATCATCAACCAGTACAGCAGTGATCATCAACCAGTACAGCAGAGATCATCAACCAGTACAGCAGGGATCATCAACCAGTACAGCAGAGATCATCAACCAGTACAGCAGGGATCATCAACCAGTACAGCAGAGATCATCAACCAGTACAGCAGAGATCATCAACCAGTACAGCAGAGATCAAGTACAGTTGAGAACAAGTTCTCATTTACAACTGCGACCTGGCCAAGATAAAGCAAAGCAGTTGAACACATAACAAAACAGAGTTACACATGGAGAAAAACAAACATACAGTCAATAATAGAGTAGAAAAATAAGTCTATATACAATGTGAGCAAATGAGGTGAGAAAAGGGAGGTAAAGGCAATACATAGGCCATGGTGGCGTAGTACATACAATATAGCAATTAAAAACACTGGAATGGTAGATTTGACAGTAGATGAGTGTGAAAAGTAGAAATACTGGGGTGCAAATGAGCAAAATAAATAAATACAGTAGGGGATGAGGAAGTTGTTTGGGCTATTTATAGATGGGCTATGTACAGGTGCAGTGATCTGTGAGCTGCTATGACAGCTGGTGCTTAAAGCTAGTGAGGGAGATAAGTGTTTCCAGTTTCAGAGATTTGTGTATTTCGTTCCAGTCATTGGCAGCAGAGAACTGGAAGGAGAGGCGGCCAAAGTAGGAATTGTCTTTGGGGGATGACAAGTGGAACGCGTGCTACAGCTGGGTGCAGCTACGGTGACGAGCGAGCAGAGATAAAGCGGGACTTTACCTAGCAGGGTCTTGTAGATGACCTGGAGCCAGTGGGTTTGGCGACGAGTATGAAGCGAAGGCCAGCCAACGAGAGCGTACAGGTCGCAGTGGTGGGTAGTATATGGGGCTTTGGTGACAAAACGGATGGCACTGTGATAGACTGCATCCAATTTGTTGAGTAGGGTGTTGGAGGCTTTTTTGTAAATCACATCACCAAAGTCGAGGATCGGTAAGATGGTCAGTTTTACGAGGGTATGTTTGGCAGCATGAGTGAAGGATGCTTTGTGGCAAAATAGGAAGCCAAGTCTAGATTTAACTTTGGATTGGAGATGTTTTATGTGAGTCTGGAAGGAGAGTTTACAGTCTAACCAGACAACTAGGTATTTGTAGTTATACACGTAAGTCAGAGCCGTCCAGAGTAGTGATGCTGGAGGGGCAGGCAGGTGCAGGCAGCGATCGGTTGAAGAGCATGCATTTAGTTTTACTTGTATTTAAGAGCAGTTGGAGGCCACAGAAGGAGAGTTGTATGGCATTGAAGCTCGTCTGGAGGGTTGTTAAAATAGTGTCCAAAGAAGGGCCAGAAGTATTCAGAATGGTGTCATCTGCATAGAGGTGAATCAGAGACTCACCAGCAGCAAGAGCGACATCATTGATATATATAGAGAAGAGAGGCGGCCCAAGAATTTAACCATGTGGCACCCCATAGAGACTGCCAGAGGCCCAGACAACAGGCCCTCAGATTTGACACACTGAACTCTGTCGGAGAAGTAGTTGGTGAACCAGGCGAGGCAATCATTTGAGAATCCAAGGCTGTTGAGTCTGCAGATGAGGATGTGGTGATTGACAGAGTCGAAAGCCTCGGCCAGGTCAATGAATAAGGCTGCACAGTAATGTTTCTTATCGATGGCGGTTATGACATCGTTTAGAACCTTGAGTGTGGCTGAGGTGCACCTATGACCAGCTCTGAAACCAGATTGCATAGCGGAGAAGGTATGGTGGGATTCGAAATGGTCGGTGATCTGTTTGTTAACTTGGCTTTTGAAGACCTTAGAAAGGCAGGGTAGGATAGATATAGGTCTGTACCAGTTTGGGTCAAGAGTGTCATGACCGCAGCTGCTTTCCAATATTTGGGAATCTCAGACGACACGAAAGAGAGGTTGAACAGGCTAGTAATAGGGGTTGCAACAATTTTGGCAGATCATTTTAGAAAGACAGGGTCCAGATTGTCTAGCCCGGCTGATTTGTGGGCGTCCAGATTTTGCAGCTCTTTCAGAACATCAGCTATCTGGATTTGGGAGAAGGAGAAATATGGAATGCTTGGGCGAGTTGTTGTGGGGGGGTGCAGTACTGTTGACCAGGGTATCGGTGGCCAGGTGGAAAGCATGGCCAGCCGTAGAAAAATACTTGTTGAATTTCTCAATTATAGTGGATTTATCGGTGGTGATAGAGTTTTCTATCCTCAGTGCAGTGAGCAGCTGGGAGGAGGTGCATTATTCTCTATGGACTTTACAATGTCCCAGAACTTTTTTGAGTTTGTTTTGCAGGAAGCAAATTTCTGCTTGAAAAAGCTAGCCTTGGCTTTTCTAACTGCCTGTGTTTATTGGTTTCTAACTTTTCTAAAAAGTTGCTTTTCACGGGGGCTGTTCGATGCTAATGCAGAACGCCACAGGATGTTTTTGTGTTGGTTAAGAGCAGTCAGGTCTGGGGAGAACCAAGGGCTATATCTATTCTTGGTTCTAAATTTCTTGAATGGGGCATGCTTATTTAAGATGGTGAGGAATGCATTTTTTAAAAATAACCAGGCGTCCTCTACTGATGGGATGAGGTCGATATCCTTCCAGGATACCCGGGCCAGGTCGATTAGAAAGGCCTGCCCGCAGAAGTGTTTCAGGGAGTGTTTGACAGTGATGAGTGGAAGTTGTTTTTGACCGCTGACCCATTACGGATGCAGGCAATGAGGCAGTGATCGCTGAGATCTTGGTTGAAAACAGCAGAGGTATATTTAGAGGGCAAATTGGTTAGGATGATATCTATCATGGTGCCCGTGTTTACGGCTTTGTTGTTGTACCTGGTAGGTTCATTGATAATTTGGGTGAGATTGAGGGCATCAAGCTTAGATTGTAGGATGGCCGGGGTGTTAAGCATGTCACAGTTTAGGTCACTTAGCAGCACGAGCTCTGAAGATAAATAGGGGGAAATCAGTTCACATATGGTGTCCAGAGCACAGCTGGGGGCAGAGGGTGGTCTATAGCAGGCGGCAACGGTGAGAGACTTGTTTTTAGATTTTCAAATTGATTTTAAAGTTTAGAAGTTCAAATTGTTTGGGTACAGACCTGGATAGTAGGACAGAACTCTGCAGGCTATCTTTGCAGTAGATTGCAACACCGCCCCCTTTGGCCGTTCTATCTTGTCTGAAAATGTTGTAGTTATGGATCATCAAACAGTCTTGCAGGGATCATCAACTAGATTCAGCTGCAGGATGATTTTTTATTGAGTGGCTGGTCAGGAGGCCAGAGCATACAATTACAAATAATTTGTAGACTGTAAATTTGGTTGGGGAACCCTGCAGTACTGTTTTCATCTCATTTCAACCAGTGCTGTGGAGATTGAAATGAGGTTAAACTTAGATACATTGACTCAGGGCCAAATTCAATCAGTTCTGCCTTAACCTGCGATAACCGACAACAGCATAGCAGTTTCTTGTATTTTTATTTCTGCGACGTCAGAGGTGTCCAATCAGCAAACGGCTCCTGGCGTTATACCTCTCGCGGACATTGCCATTGGATGTGCTGAGTCGCATTAGTAATATCCCCATGTAGCCTTGTTACAAGTTGGACCACTAGAATGTGTGTTGTAATAAATATCACTTACCTTTGAAGATCTTCTCCTGTTTGCAATGCCAAGGGTCCCAGCTACACAATGAATGGTCGTTTAGTTCGATAAGGTCCTTCTTTATATCCAAAAGAGTGTGTTTATGTGGCGCCATTGATTTCAGTAATCCACTCGATCAACATACAAACAAATCCAAAAGGTTTCCGGTAAAGTTCATCCAAACAAGTCAAACGATGTTTCTAATTAATCCTCAGGTACTCTAATATCTAAATAAACCATACAATTTAATATGGAGAATAGTATGTTCAATAGGGAAGAAAAATAATGAAAAGCACGCACCTCATTCACGCACACAACAAGACTACTTTTCTAATGAGGGACACCTTGGAAAAACTACAACTACTTGTTCATTGTTCAAGAAACAAGCCTGAAAGTCTTTCTAAAGACTGTTGACATCTAGTGGAAGCCATAGGAACCGCAATTTGGGTCCTTTTTATTTGTATGTCCCATAGGCTAGCATTGAAATGGCCTGTGACCGCCCAAAAAAGATTATCCGGTTGGATTTTCCTTGGGATTTCGCCTGCCAAATCAGTTCTGTTATATCCACAGACATTATTTTAACAGTTTTAGAAGCTTCATAGTGTTTTCTATCCAATGCTACTGATTATATGCATATCCTAGCTTCTGGGCCTGAGTAACAGGCAGTTGACTTTGGGCACGTCAGTCATCCGAACTTCCGAACACTGCCCCCTAGCCCTAAGAGGAGACAGAGGACATCAATACTCTGTTTTGGAATCAGTTAAAAAGCTATTGGGTCTGTCATATTTCTGCAGGAGACATTGAGTCACTGATTAGGGGTCAGTGAAAAAGCTGTTGAGACTAAAGAGGGGGCTTAGTACATGACCAAAAGTATGTCATGTCGAACATCTCATTCCAAAATCATGGGCATTAATATGGAGTTGGTCCCCTCCCTTTGACTCTATAACAGCCTCCACTCTTCTGGGAAGGCTTTCCACTTGATGTTGGAACATTGCTGTGGGGAAAAACACGAACGCTTTTTACAGCTAGCCAAATAGGCTAAGGATAGTAACACTGAAGCTTTTTACAGCAAGCTAAATAGTCTAAGGATAGTAACACTGAAGCTTTTTAACAGCTAGCCAAATAGGCTAAGGCTAATAACACTGAAGCTTTTTACAGCTAGCCAAATAGGCTAAGGCTAATAACACTGAGGCTTTTTACAGCTAGCCAAATAGGCTAAGCCTAATAACACTGAAGCTTTTTACAGCTAGCCAAATAGGCTAAGGCTAATAACACTGAAGCTTTTTACAGCTAGCCAAATAGGCTAAGGCTAATAACACTGAAGCTTTTTACAGCTAGCCAAATAGGCTAAGGCTAATAAAACTGAAGCTTTTTACAGCTGTATTGGTGGGTATGAGGCAGAGTTGAGTGAAGCGGCTTGACCACGCCCTTAAAAATGAAAATGTAATATTACAGGTTGTCACACCCTGACCTTAGTTAACTTAGTTTTCTTTATTATTTTGGTTAGGTCAGGGTGTGACGAGGGTGGTAAATGTGTTTTTGTCTTGTTTAGTTTTTTTTTGTATATCTATGGGGTTTTGCTTTGTCTAGGTAAATGTAGATCTATGGTGGCCTGAATTGGTTCCCGATCAGAGGCAGCTGTTTATCGTTGTCTCTGATTGGGGATCCTATTTAGGTTGCCATTTTGGTTTGGTGGGTTATTGTCTATGTGTAGTTGCATGTCAGCACTCGTGTTTATAGCGTCACGTTGGTCATAACGACGAGACCAAGGCTCAGCATGATATGAATACATTCTTCTTTAATGGAAGAAGGAACACTGAACAGACTATACAAAACAACAAAAGGAACGTGAAGCTATAAACACCAGTGCTGACATGCAGCTACACATAGACAATAACCCACCAAACCAAAATGGAAAAATGGAAACCTAAATAGGAGTGTTCAAAACTATACTGAAAATGGCATTTCTTGATCAACAATTGGCCTTTCCAAACTTCAATGGCACAACGTTTGGGGATATGTTTAGCTCTGACTTCGAGGGCTGTTCGATGTACGGACTCTCTCACACACACACCCACACCAGACACATGCACACTCACGTGCGCACGCACACACACACATGGAAGTAACACATTCAAACTTTCTGGAAATCACCCTCACCAGTGTAAGTTCTGCAGGGCCCTGCCCCAAATATAAGCTTTTGTTGATGGGCTGCGGAGTAGAAAAATGATTTTCTGCTGCAGCTTCCTCCTGGGTGTGTGGAGCGGGCTGTTAAAGAGGATTAAAGAGTGTTGTCTGCTGTTAATGAATCCCTGTCTTCATTAACATAGAGAACCTGTGGAGCCAAAAATCATATAGCCTTTCTCTGTCGGTCTCTCCTTCTGTGTTCTCTCTCATACAGTATGTTTTCTCTGTCGGTCTCTCCTTCTGTCTTCACTCATACAGTATGTTTTCTCTGTCGGTTTCTCCCTCTGTCTTCTCTCTCATACAGTATGTTTTCTCTGTCGGTCTCTCCTTCTGTCTTTCTCTGTCGTCTCTCCTTCTGTCTCTCTCCCTGTTGGTCTTCTCTCTCATACAGTATGTTTTCTCTGTCGGTCTCTCCCTCTGTCTTCTCTCTCATACAGTATGTTTCCTCTGTCGGTCTCTCCTTCTGTCTTCTCTCTCATACAGTATGTTTTCTCTGTCGGTCTCTCCTTCTGTCGTCTCTCTCATACAGTATCTTTTCTCTGTTTTCTCTGTCTTCTCTCTCTCATACAGTATGTTTTCTCTGTCGGTCTCTCCTTCTTCTTCGTCTCTCATACAGTATGTTTTCTCTGTCGGTCTCTCCTTCTGTCTTCTCTCTCATACAGTATGTTTTCTCTGTCTCTCTCATCAGGTTTTCTCTCCTTCTGTCTTTCTCAGTATGTTTTCTCTGTCGGTCTCTCCTTCTGTCGTCTCTCATCATACAGTATGTTTTCTTGTCTCTCCTTCGGTCTCTCCAGTATGTTTTCTCTGTCGGTCTTCTCTCATCATACAGTATGTTTTCTCTGTCGGTCTCTCCTTCTGTCTTCTCTCTCATACAGTATGTTTTCTCTGTCGGTCTCTCCTTCTGTCTTCTCTCTCATACAGTATGTTTTCTCTGTCGGTACAGTATGTTTTCTCTCGGTCTCTCCTTCTGTCTCTCTCTCATACAGTATGTTTTCTCTGTCGGTCTCTCCTTCTGTCTTCTCTCTCATACAGTATGTTTTCTCTGTCGGTCTCTCCTTCTGTCTTCTCTCTCATACAGTATGTTTTCTTTTCTCTGTCTGGTCTCTCATACAGTATGTTTTCTCTGTCTTCTCTCTCATACAGTATGTTTTCTCTGTCGGTCTGTCTTCTCCAGTATGTTTTCTCTCGGTCTTCTCTCTCATACAGTATGTTTTCTCTGTCGGGTCTCTCCAGTATGATTTTCTCTGTCTCTCTCATACAGTATGTTTTCTCTGTCGGTCTCTCCTTCTGTCTTCTCTCTCATACAGTATGTTTTCTCTGTCGGTCTCTCCCTGTGTCTTCTCTCTCATACAGTATGTTTTCTCTGTCGGTCTCTCCCCTGTCTTCATACAGTATGTTTTCTCTCTCATACAGTATGTTTTCTCTGTCGGTCTCTCCTTCTGTCTTCTCTCTCATACTGTCGGTCTCTCCTTCTCTCTCTCATACAGTATGTTTTCTCTGTCGGTCTCTCCTTCTGTCTTCTCTCTCATACAGTATGTTTTCTCTGTCGGTTTGTCTTCTCTCTCATACAGTATGTTTTCTCTGTCGGTCTCTCCTTCTGTCTTCTCTCTCATACAGTATGTTTTCTCTGTCGGTCTCTCCCCTGTCTTCTCTCTCATACAGTATGTTTTCTCTGTCAGTATGTTTTCTCTCCTCTCTGTCTGTCTTCTCTCAGTACAGTATGTTTTCTCTGTCGGTCTCTCCTTCTGTCTTCTCACTCATACAGTATGTTTTCTCTGTCGGTCTCTCCTTCTGTCTTCTCTCTCATACAGTATGTTTTCTCTGTCGGTCTCTCCCTCTGTCTTCTCTCTCATACAGTATGTTTTCTCTGTCGGTCTCTCCCCCTGTCTTCTCTCTCATACAGTATGTTTCCTCTGTCGGTCTCTCCTTCTGTCTTCTCTCTCATACAGTATGTTTTCTCTGTCGGTCTCTCCTTCTGTCGTCTCTCTCATACAGTATGTTTTCTCTGTCGGTCTCTCCTTCTGTCGTCTCTCTCATACAGTATGTTTTCTCTGTCGGTCTCTCCTTCTGTCTTCTCTCTCATACAGTATGTTTTCTTTTTCGGTCTCTCCCCTGTCTTCTCTCTCATACAGTATGTTTTCTCTGTCGGTCTCTCCCCCTGTCTTATCTCTCATACAGTATGTTTTCTCTGTCGGTCTCTCCTTCTGTCTTCTCTCTCATACAGTATGTTTTCTCTGTCGGTCTCTCCTTCTGTCTTCTCACTCATACAGTATGTTTTCTCTGTCGGTCTCTCCTTCTGTCTTCTCTCTCATACAGTATGTTTTCTCTGTCGGTCTCTCCCCGTCTTCTCTCTCATACAGTATGTTTTCTCTGTCGGTCTCTCCCTGTGTCTTCTCTCTCATACAGCATGTTTTCTCTGTCGGTCTCTCCCCCTGTCTTTTCTCTCATACAGTATGTTTTCTCTGTCGGTCTCTCCCCTGTCTTATCTCTCATACAGTATGTTTTCTCTGTCGGTCTCTCCTTCTGTCTTCTCTCTCATACAGTATGTTTTCTCTGTCGGTCTCTCCTTCTGTCTTCTCTCTCATACAGTATGTTTTCTCTGTCGGTCTCTCCCTGTGTCTTCTCTCTCATACAGTATGTTTTCTCTGTCGGTCTCTCCCTGTGTCTTCTCTCTCATACAGTATGTTTTCTCTGTACAGTATGTTTTCTCTGTCTCTCTCCCTGTGTCTTCTCTCTCATACAGTATGTTTTCTCTTTCTCCTGTGTCTTCTCTCTCATACAGTATGCTTTCTCTGTCGGTCTCTCCCTGTGTCTTCTCTCTCATACAGTATGTTTTCTCTGTCGGTCTCTCCCTCCGTCTTCTCTCTCATACAGTATGCTTTCTCCGTCGGTCTCTCCTTCTGTCTTCTCTCTCATACAGTATGCTTTCTCTGTCGGTCTCTCCTTCTGTCTTCTCTCTCATACAGTATGCTTTCTCTGTCGGTCTCTCCTTCTGTCTTCTCTCTCATACAGTATGCTTTCTCTGTCGGTCTCCCCCTCTGTCTTCTCTCTCATACAGTATGCTTTCTCTGTATCTTCCTTGTTCGACACACATAGAACATTGTCACACACACATCTTGTATCCCTCTCTGTGGTGTAAAGTACTTAAGTAAAATTACTTTAAAGTACTACTTAAGGAGTTTCAGGGTATCTGTAATTTCATATTTATATTTATTTGACAACTTTTACTTCACTACAGTGCTAAAGAAAATAATGTTATTTTTACTTGATACATTTTCCCTGACTGCCAAAAGTACTCATTACATTATGAATGCTTAGCAGGACAGGAAAAGGGTCCAATTCACACACTTATTAAGAGAACATTCCTGCTCATTCCTACTGCCTCTGATTTACTAAACACAAATGCTTCATTTGTAAATTATGTGTTGGAGTGTCGGAGTGTGCCCCTGACTATCCGTAAATTCAAAAATCAAGAACATCGGGCCGTCTGGTTTGCTTAATATAAAGAATTTGAAATTACTTATACATTTCCTTTCACTTTTGATACTTAATTATATTTAAAATCAAGCACTGTTAAACCTTTACTCAAGTAGTATTTTACTGGGTGACTTTACTTGAGTCATTTTCTGTTAAGGTATGTTCACTTTTACTCAAGTATGACAATTGGGTACTTTTACATTTACATTACATTACATTTAAGTCATTTAGCAGACGCTCTTATCCAGAGCGACTTACAAATTGGTGCATTCACCTTATGACATCCAGTGGAACAGTCACTTTACAATAGTGCATCTAAATCTTAAAGGGGGGGGGGGATACTTATCCTATCCTAGGTATTCCCACCAGTGATTTCTCCCCATTCAGACAAAATCTCTGTCACATTCACCTGAAGAGTGTAAGGCAATACTTCTCTTGCCGAACAGAGCAGAATGGGTTTGATTGGCTGAACACTCAGCTGGCCAGAAGATGTGTTCTGGTGACACGGAGCACTGAACCAGGCAGTGGACACTAACTGTAGCCTCAAAACCTCCTTCCTCCACCTTCCCCAGCACTGAACCAGGCAGTGGACACTAACTGTAGCCTCAAACCCTCCTTCCTCCACCTTCCCCAGCACTGAACCAGGCAGTGGACACTAACTGTAGCCTCAAACCCTCCTTCCTCCACCTTCCCCAGCACTGAACCAGGCAGTGGACACTAACTGTAGCCTCAAACCCTCCTTCCTCCACCTTCCCCAGCACTGAACCAGGCAGTGGACACTAACTGTAGCCTCAAACCCTCCTTCCTCCACCTTCCCCAGCACTGAACATCAACCCAGAGGGGAGTGGGGGAGAGTGACCTCTATGCCTGGAAGCCCTGTGAGTCATGTCTGCGTGTCATTGTGTCTGGGACAGGGAGGAACACGATAATGAGAGGTGAAAGGGCAAAACCACGCTCTCTCCTTCTCCAGGTGCCGTCTCTGCTCTGTCCTACTGGCAGCTGGGTGAGTGGCCTGCGTCTGGCTTGTAGAGAATTAGAGCCCCTAAGAGGGTCACTCCAATACTCACAATATACACTGAAAATATACATATGTGTGTGTGTGTGTTCAGTATACACAGGGTAACTGTGTGTTCAGTATACACAGGGTAACTGTGTGTTCAGTATACACAGGGTAACTGTGTGTGTGTGTTCAGTATGCACAGGGTAACGGTTTGTGTTCAGTATACACAGGGTAACTGTGTGTGTGTGTTCAGTATGCACAGGGTAACTGTGTGTTCAGTATGCACAGGGTAACTGTGTGTTCAGTATGCACAGGGTAACTGTGTGTTCAGTATGCACAGGGTAACTGTGGGTGTGTGTGTTCAGTATACACAGGGTAACTGTGGGTGTGTGTGTTCAGTATGCACAGGGTAACTGTGGGTGTGTGTGTTCAGTATACACAGGGTAACTGTGGGTGTGTGTTCAGTATACACAGGGTAACTGTGTGTGTGTGTGTTCAGTATGCACAGGGTAACTGTGTGTTCAGTATGCACAGGGTAACTGTGGGTGTGTATGTTCAGTATACACAGGGTAACTGTGGGTGTGTGTGTTCAGTATACACAGGGTAACTGTGGGTGTGTGTTCAGTATACACAGGGTAACTGTGTGTGTGTGTGTTCAGTATGCACAGGGTAACTGTGTGTTCAGTATGCAGGGTAACTGTGGGTGTGTATGTTCAGTATACACAGGGTAACTGTGGGTGTGTGTGTTCAGTATACACAGGGTAACTGTGTGTTCAGTATGCACAGGGTAACTGTGTGTGTGTGTGTGTTCAGTATGCACAGGGTAACGGTTTGTGTTCAGTATACACAGGGTAACTGTGTGTGTGTGTTCAGTATGCACAGGGTAACTGTGTGTTCAGTATGCACAGGGTAACTGTGTGTGTGTGTGTTCAGTATACATAGGGTAACTGTGTGTGTGTGTGTTCAGTATACACAGGGTAACTGTGTGTGTGTGTGTGTTCAGTATACACAGGGTAACTGTGTGTGTTCAGTATACACAGGGTAACTGTGTGTGTGTGTGTGTGTGTGTGTGTGTGTGTGTGTGTGTTCAGTATGCACAGGGTAACTGTGTGTGTGTGTGTTCAGTATACACAGGGTAACTGTGTGTTCAGTATACACAGGGTAACTGTGTGTGTGTGTTCAGTATACACAGGGTAACTGTGTGTTCAGTATACACAGGGTAACTGTGTGTGTGTGTGTTCAGGATGCACAGGGTAACGGTTTGTGTTCAGTATACACAGGGTAACTGTGTGTTCAGTATACACAGGGTAACTGTGTGTGTGTGTGTTCAGTATACACAGGGTAACGGTTTGTGTTCAGTATACACAGGGTAACTGTGTGTGTGTGTGTGTGTGTTCAGTATACACAGGGTAACTGTGTGTTCAGTATGCACAGGGTAACTGTGTGTGTGTGTTCAGTATACACAGGGTAACTGTGTGTGTGTGTTCAGTATACACAGGGTAACTGTGTGTGTTCAGTATACACAGGGTAACTGTGTGTGTGTGTGTGTTCAGTATACACAGGGTAACTGTGTGTGTGTGTGTTCAGTATACACAGGGTAACTGTGTGTGTGTGTGTTCAGTATGCACAGGGTAACGGTTTGTGTTCAGTATACACAGGGTAACTGTGTGTGTGTGTGTGTGTTCAGTATACACAGGGTAACTGTGTGTTCAGTATGCACAGGGTAACTGTGTGTGTGTGTTCAGTATACACAGGGTAACTGTGTGTGTGTGTGTTCAGTATACACAGGGTAACTGTGTGTGTGTGTGTTCAGTATACACAGGGTAACTGTGTGTGTGTGTGTGTGTGTTCAGTATACACAGGGTAACTGTGTGTGTGTGTGTGTGTGTGTGTGTGTGTTCAGTATGCACAGGGTAACTGTGTGTGTGTGTGTTCAGTATACACAGGGTAACTGTGTGTGTGTGTGTGTTCAGTATACACAGGGTAACTGTGTGTGTGTGTGTGTTCAGTATACACAGGGTAACTGTGTGTGTGTGTGTTCAGTATACACAGGGTAACTGTGTGTGTGTGTGTGTGTTCAGTATACACAGGGTAACTGTGTGTGTGTGTGTGTGTTCAGTATACACAGGGTAACTGTGTGTGTGTGTATTCAGTATGCACAGGGTAACTGTGTGTGTGTGTGTTCAGTATACACAGGGTAACTGTGTGTGTGTGTGTTCAGTATACACAGGGTAACTGTGTGTGTGTGTGTGTTCAGTATACACAGGGTAACGGTGTGTGTTCAGTATGCGTGCTGTGCCCTACATGCCCTGCAGTAGTCGGTAGAGCTGTCTGTCAGGGTTGGCATGCCTGTCTCCAGCCTCCTGCTTTATTAGGAGACATTTCGGGTGTTAAAGAAGTTAATCCTATCCTCACCCCTCTCTCTTATCTCCCTTTGTCCAGAAGCTCCTTGGGATCCAAAAGAGTTGTGTTTTTGTAGTTACTGCACTGTGAAATGTGTCTGGAGAGACGGAGGAAGAAGGAGGTATAGAGGGAGGGAGGATGAGAGGAGGGAGGATGAGGGAAGGGAGAGAGGACGAGGAAGGTCTGCTGTATCCTGGTATAATTGTAGAAAGTAAAGCATTTATTTCTCTCTCTCTCTTATTCTCGTTATCGTTTTCTCTCTGTTCATCTCTTTAAACAAAATACAGGCAACAAAAACCTGCAGGTAAAAATGTGTTTGTGTGAAAGAAGAACACATCTCAATGATGACAGCAAGGAGAGGGAAAATTAAAGTTACATGATAATCCTTGTTTTTAAAAAATCTATAACTCATTATACATCCCTTTTAAAGCTATAACTCATTATACAGTATGTCCCTCTTAAAGCTGAGCCGTTGACACAAAAGCTTTCTTCTTTCTTCTTCTTCTTCTTCTTCTTCTTCTTCTTCAGAGAGAAAGTCACCCGACTCCAAACGGTCCAATAAAAGGAGTGTCTGACTCCTAAACGGAGGGAACAGAAAAGGACTCTACGATTGGAATGAGACATTAGCCCTGATGTAAAGATCAGAGTCCTGCCTCTTGCTGCTACTTTTCCCATCGCGGCTCCTAAAGGTTCTGGAAAGTAAGAGCTTGAAGTCGGGGTGATCTGCTCTCTAGAAGGGTCATATCTCTGGTCTGTCTTGGAACATATGGGAATTGGCTCGAATGTCATTAATGTGATTCAAATACTATATGCCAATCCCTCAGCCATGGTTATAACAGGCAATATCTGCTCTACTCCGTTCAGAATCAAAAGAAGCAACAGACAAAGCCATCCGATTTCCTCTTTTTATTTTACACGGAGCCCCTGGCCCAGGCAATTTGTCAATCGAAGGAGATAACACCAATTTTCCTCAAATGTATTTAATCTTATTATACGCAGGCCAATATTTTACTATATCTAGACCATGTCTATATTTAGCCTTCCTTCGATAAAATCGTTGCCAGAGACTTTAACAGAATACTCAAATCAATTCAATCTGACCTCAGTAGATGGACTAACATCCCAGTTTTGACTGGCAGAATATCTATTGTCCAAATGAATATATTTCCACGGTTGAACCTCTGTAGGTCAATGCTTCCTTTGCTCCCTCTTCTGTATCAGGTATCACAGTAAGACCTAAGAGCAGACTGTGTGAAGTAACCATGTTTATTGTAACAGGGGCAGGCAAATGACAGGTCAATCACCTGTTTATTACCTCTCCTACATGTGTCAGTTCCCTGCTCTGTTCACCTGTTTATTACCTCTCCTACATGTGTCAGTTCCCTGCTCTGTTCACCTGTTTATTACCTCTCCTACATGTGTCAGTTCCCTGCTCTGATCACCTGTTTATTACCTCTCCTACATGTGTCAGTTCCCTGCTCTGATCACCTGTTTATTACCTCTCCTACATGTGTCAGTTCCCTGCTCTGATCACCTGTTTATTACCTCTCCTACATGTGTCAGTTCCCTGCTCTGATCACCTGTTTATTACCTCTCCTACATGTGTCAGTTCCCTGCTCTGTTCACCTGTTTATTACCTCTCCTACATGTGTCAGTTCCCTGCTCTGTTCACCTGTTTATTACCTCTCCTACATGTGTCAGTTCCCTGCTCTGATCACCTGTTTATTACCTCTCCTACATGTGTCAGTTCCCTGTTCTGTTCACCTGTTTATTACCTCTCCTACATGTGTCAGTTCCCTGCTCTGTTCACCTGTTTATTACCTCTCCTACATGTGTCAGTTCCCTGCTCTGTTCACCTGTTTATTACCTCTCCTACATGTGTCAGTTCCCTGCTCTGTTCACCTGTTTATTACCTCTCCTACATGTGTCAGTTCCCTGCTCTGTTCACCTGTTTATTACCTCTCCTACATGTGTCAGTTCCCTGCTCTGTTCACCTGTTTATTACCTCTCCTACATGTGTCAGTTCCCTGCTCTGATCACCTGTTTATTACCTCTCCTACATGTGTCAGTTCCCTGCTCTGTTCACCTGTTTATTACCTCTCCTACATGTGTCAGTTCCCTGCTCTGATCACCTGTTTATTACCTCTCCTACATGTGTCAGTTCCCTGCTCTGATCACCTGTTTATTACCTCTCCTACATGTGTCAGTTCCCTGCTCTGTTCACCTGTTTATTACCTCTCCTACATGTGTCAGTTCCCTGCTCTGATCACCTGTTTATTACCTCTCCTACATGTGTCAGTTCCCTGCTCTGATCACCTGTTTATTACCTCTCCTACATGTGTCAGTTCCCTGCTCTGTTCACCTGTTTATTACCTCTCCTACATGTGTCAGTTCCCTGCTCTGTTCACCTGTTTATTACCTCTCCTACATGTGTCAGTTCCCTGCTCTGTTCACCTGTTTATTACCTCTCCTACATGTGTCAGTTCCCTGCTCTGATCACCTGTTTATTACCTCTCCTACATGTGTCAGTTCTCTGCTCTGTTCTCCTGTTTATTACCTCTCCTACATGTGTCAGTTCTCTGCTCTGTTCACCTGTTTATTACCTCTCCTACATGTGTCAGTTCTCTGCTCTGTTCACCTGTTTATTACCTCTCCTACATGTGTCAGTTCCCTGCTCTGTTCTCCTGTTTATTACCTCTCCTACATGTGTCAGTTCCCTGCTCTGTTCACCTGTTTATTACCTCTCCTACATGTGTCAGTTCCCTGCTCTGATCACCTGTTTATTACCTCTCCTACATGTGTCAGTTCTCTGCTCTGTTCACCTGTTTATTACCTCTCCTACATGTGTCAGTTCTCTGCTCTGTTCACCTGTTTATTACCTCTCCTACATGTGTCAGTTCTCTGCTCTGTTCACCTGTTTATTACCTCTCCTACATGTGTCAGTTCCCTGCTCTGATCACCTGTTTATTACCTCTCCTACATGTGTCAGTTCCCTGCTCTGATCACCTGTTTATTACCTCTCCTACATGTGTCAGTTCCCTGCTCTGTTCTCCTGTTTATTACCTCTCCTACATGTGTCAGTTCCCTGCTCTGTTCTCCTGTTTATTACCTCTCCTACATGTGTCAGTTCCCTGCTCTGATCACCTGTTTATTACCTCTCCTACATGTGTCAGTTCTCTGCTCTGTTCTCCACTGCTGCATCCATTGTTATTTGTCTGTATTACTTGTTTTCTGAAACTGTTCCTGTCTCGTTCCACGTCCGTTCTATATGATATGTTTGACTCCCCGTACCTGCTTCTCCTCTCCAGCGTCATCCATGTGACAAGGGGTCATGCAGGGGTCAATAATCCAGAGTAGGAGCAAAGGTACAGGACGGCAGGCAGGCTCAGGCAGAGTCGTCAGGCAGGCAGGCTCAGGGTCAGGCAGAGTGGTCAGGCAGGCAGGCTCAGGGTCAGGCAGAGTGGTCAGGCGGGCAGGCTCAGGGACAGGCAGAGTGGTCAGGCGGGCAGGCTCAGGGACAGGCAGAGTGGTCAGGCGGGCAGGCTCAGGGACAGGCAGAGTGGTCAGGCTGGCAGGCTCAGGGACAGGCAGAGTGGTCAGGCGGGCAGGCTCAGGGACAGGCAGAGTGGTCAGGCGGGCAGGCTCAGGGACAGGCAGAGTGGTCAGGCGGGCAGGCTCAGGGTCAGGCAGAGTGGTCAGGCAGGCAGGCTCAGGGTCAGGCAGAGTGGTCAGGCGGGCAGGCTCAGGGACAGGCAGAGTGGTCAGGCGGGCAGGCTCAGGGACAGGCAGAGTGGTCAGGCGGGCAGGCTCAGGGACAGGCAGAGTGGTCAGGCGGGCAGGCTCAGGGACAGGCAGAGTGGTCAGGCGGGCAGGCTCAGGGACAGGCAGAGTGGTCAGGCAGGCAGGCTCAGGGACAGGCAGAGTGGTCAGGCGGGCAGGCTCAGGGTCAGGCAGAGTGGTCAGGCAGGCAGGCTCAGGGTCAGGCAGAGTGGTCAGGCGGCAGGCTCAGGGTCAGGCAGAGTGGTCAGGCGGGCAGGCTCAGGGACAGGCAGAGTGGTCAGGCGGGCAGGCTCAGGGACAGGCAGAGTGGTCAGGCGGGCAGGCTCAGGGACAGGCAGAGTGGTCAGGCGGGCAGGCTCAGGGTCAGGCAGAGTGGTCAGGCGGGCAGGCTCAGGGACAGGCAGAGTGGTCAGGCGGGCAGGCTCAGGGACAGGCAGAGTGGTCAGGCAGGCAGGCTCAGGGACAGGCAGAGTGGTCAGGCGGGCAGGCTCAGGGACAGGCAGAGTGGTCAGGCGGGCAGGCTCAGGTTCAGGCAGAGTGGTCAGGCGGGCAGGCTCAGGGTCAGGCAGAGTGGTCAGGCGGGCAGGCTCAGGGACAGGCAGAGTGGTCAGGCGGGCAGGCTCAGGGACAGGCAGAGTGGTCAGGCAGGCAGGCTCAGAGTCAGGCAGATTGGTCAGGCGGGTGGGTACAGGGTCAGGACAGGCAGAGTGGTCAGGCGGGCGGGTACAGGCTCAGGACAGGCAGACTGGTCAGGCGGGCGGGTACAGGCTCAGGACAGGCAGACTGGTCAGGCGGGCGGGTACAGGCTCAGGACAGGCAGACTGGTCAGGTGGGCGGGTACAGGGTCAGGACAGGCAGAGTGGTCAGGCGGGCAGGCTCAGGGACAGGCAGAGTGGTCAGGCAGGCAGGCTCAGGGTCAGGCAGAGTGGTCAGCCGGGCAGGCTCAGGGTCAGGCAGAGTGGTCAGGCGGGCAGGCTCAGGGACAGGCAGAGTGGTCAGGAGGACAGGCTCAGGGACAGGCAGAGTGGTCAGGCGGACAGGCTCAGGGACAGGCAGAGTGGTCAGGCGGACAGGCTCAGGGACAGGCAGAGTGGTCAGGCGGACAGGCTCAGGGACAGGCAGAGTGGTCAGGCGGGCAGGCTCAGGCACAGGCAGAGTGGTCAGGCGGGCAGGCTCAGGGACAGGCAGAGTGGTCAGGCAGGCAGGCTCAGAGTCAGGCAGAGTGGTCAGGCAGGCAGGCTCAGGGTCAGGCAGAGTGGTCAGGCGGGCAGGCTCAGGGTCAGGCAGAGTGGTCAGGCGGGCAGGCTCAGGGACAGGCAGAGTGGTCAGGAGGACAGGCTCAGGGACAGGCAGAGTGGTCAGGCGGACAGGCTCAGGGACAGGCAGAGTGGTCAGGCGGACAGGCTCAGGGACAGGCAGAGTGGTCAGGCGGACAGGCTCAGGGACAGGCAGAGTGGTCAGGCGGGCAGGCTCAGGCACAGGCAGAGTGGTCAGGCGGGCAGGCTCAGGGACAGGCAGAGTGGTCAGGCAGGCAGGCTCAGAGTCAGGCAGATTGGTCAGGCGGGCGGGTACAGGGTCAGGACAGGCAGAGTGGTCAGGCGGGCGGGTACAGGCTCAGGACAGGCAGACTGGTCAGGCGGGCGGGTACAGGCTCAGGACAGGCAGACTGGTCAGGCGGGCGGGTACAGGCTCAGGACAGGCAGACTGGTCAGGTGGGCGGGTACAGGGTCAGGACAGGCAGAGTGGTCAGGCGGGCAGGCTCAGGGACAGGCAGAGTGGTCAGGCAGGCAGGCTCAGGGTCAGGCAGAGTGGTCAGCCGGGCAGGCTCAGGGTCAGGCAGAGTGGTCAGGCGGGCAGGCTCAGGGACAGGCAGAGTGGTCAGGAGGACAGGCTCAGGGACAGGCAGAGTGGTCAGGCGGACAGGCTCAGGGACAGGCAGAGTGGTCAGGCGGACAGGCTCAGGGACAGGCAGAGTGGTCAGGCGGACAGGCTCAGGGACAGGCAGAGTGGTCAGGCGGGCAGGCTCAGGCACAGGCAGAGTGGTCAGGCGGGCAGGCTCAGGGACAGGCAGAGTGGTCAGGCAGGCAGGCTCAGAGTCAGGCAGATTGGTCAGGCGGGCGGGTACAGGGTCAGGACAGGCAGAGTGGTCAGGCGGGCGGGTACAGGCTCAGGACAGGCAGACTGGTCAGGCGGGCGGGTACAGGCTCAGGACAGGCAGACTGGTCAGGCGGGCGGGTACAGGCTCAGGACAGGCAGACTGGTCAGGTGGGCGGGTACAGGGTCAGGACAGGCAGAGTGGTCAGGCGGGCAGGCTCAGGGACAGGCAGAGTGGTCAGGCGGGCAGGCTCAGGGACAGGCAGAGTGGTCAGGCGGGCGGGTACAGGCTCAGGACAGGCAGACTGGTCAGGTGGGCGGGTACAGGGTCAGGACAGGCAGACTGGTGAGGTGGGCGGGTACAGGCTCAGGACAGGCAGACTGGTCAGGCGGGCGGGTCCAGGGTCAGGACAGGCAGACTGGTCAAAAACCAGGAGGACGAGAAAAAGAGAGGCTGGGAAAAGACAGGTGCTGACAGGACAACCCTGGTAAACAGACATAAAACATCAGAATAAATACCAAGGAGATAATGGAGAAGATGGGCGACATCTGGAGGAGGGTAGAAACAATCACAAAGACAGGTGAAACAGATCAGGGACATTCTGGCTGTTGGGATAAGATCCATATTGTGGTTTCAAAATAAATATGTCAAGACAAGCGATCCCAAATAAAATGAACAAACTTACAAAGAGGGAAAGACGTACAGTCGGAGGACCATCCGGATCAAACATTACATTGTATTTCCAGGCACTAGCATTTCTCCCCACCCAAACATTTACACTTGATTATTCTGCCCCCTGGCTGAGTATAGAGAGGAATATGCCCTGGAAGAGGTGGTCTCCACTGATATATCCCTTAAACAATGTAATATGGTGTCTCCTATTGGCCTGGAAGAGGTGTTCTCCACTGATATATCCCTTAAACAATGTAATATGGAGTCTCCTATTGCCCTGGAAGAGGTGGTCTCCACTGATATATCCCTTAAACAATATAATATGGTGTCTCCTATTGCCCTGGAAGAGGTGGTCTCCACTGGAATAACCCTTAAACAATGTAATATGGAGTCTCTTATTGCCCTGGAAGAGGTGGTCTCCACTGATATATCCCTTAAGTAATGAACTACACGTTGATCCTGTTATTTGCTCACACAATTTACATTTGATGCAACATTTTTAAACAATGTAACTCGGAATCAAAATATTCAGTATAAAACACTGGTCAAAAGGTTTATAGCAGGGAAACGCAGCTGTTAGATAAGCAAATGTGACCCCTGGATAGAATTTGATGAATTATTAATTATCCTTTAATATCTGTTTTTCCTGTCAAATGTAACGTGGTCCTGTTTTGAATGATGAGTGGTCGTTAATTAAAGAGGGGATTCCAGGAACACTGGATCAAATATTGATAAGAAAGGCGTCCCCAGGTTTGGGATTGAATTATTAAAGACCTGTCTGTGGCTGAGGCTGGGCTACCAGCTGTTCCATGATGAAATAGATGACCACTGTCTCCTCTGTCCACTCCTCTGTCCACTCCTCTGTCCACTCCTCTGTCCACTCCTCTGTCCACTCCTCTGTCCACTCCTTGACGATGGCAGGTTATTTAGAGCACATTCAACAGTAATTGTCTTGTCAGAGCCCTGTGATGAAAGATAAGGAGTGGCTTGTCATTGACTTTGGCTGAATGGAAACCAGTCCCCAACAGCAATGTTCCAACATCCAGTGGAAAGCCTTCCCAGAAGAGTGGAGGCTGTCGTGGGGGGCGACCAACTCCATATTAAAGCCTTCCCACAAGAGTGGAGGCTGTCGTGGGGGGCGACCAACTCCATATTAAAGCCTTCCCAGAAGAGTGGAGGCTGTCGTGGGGGGCGACCAATTCTATATTAAAGCCTTCCCAGAAGAGTGGAGGCTGTCGTGGGGGGCGACCAACTCCATATTAAAGCCTTCCCAGAAGAGTGGAGACTGTAGAGGGGGGGCGACCAACTCCATATTAAAGCCTTCCCCAGAAGAGTGGAGACCGTAGAGGGGGGGCGACCAACTCCATATTAAAGCCTTCCCCAGAAGAGTGGAGACTGTAGAGGGGGGGCGACCAACTCCATATTAAAGCCTTCCCAGAAGAGTGGAGGCTGTCGTGGGGGGCGACCAATTCTATATTAAAGCCTTCCCAGAAGAGTGGAGGCTGTCGTGGGGGGCGACCAACTCCATATTAAAGCCTTCCCAGAAGAGTGGAGGCTGTAGAGGGGGGGCGACCAACTCCATATTAAAGCCTTCCCCAGAAGAGTGGAGACCGTAGAGGGGGGGCGACCAACTCTATATTAAAGCCTTCCCCAGAAGAGTGGAGACTGTAGAGGGGGGGCGACCAACTCCATATTAAAGCCTTCCCCAGAAGAGTGGAGACTGTAGAGGGGGGCGACCAACTCCATATTAAAGCCTTCCCCAGAAGAGTGGAGGCTGTCGTGGGGGGCGACCAACTCCATATTAAAGCCTTCCCCAGAAGAGTGGAGGCTGTAGAGGGGGGGCGACCAACTCCATATTAAAGCCTTCCCCAGAAGAGTGGAGACTGTAGAGGGGGGGCGACCAACTCCATATTAAAGCCTTCCCCAGAAGAGTGGAGGCTGTAGAGGGGGCGACCAACTCCATATTAAAGCCTTCCCCAGAAGAGTGGAGGCTGTAGAGGGGGGGCGACCAACTCCATATTAAAGCCTTCCCCAGAAGAGTGGAGGCTGTAGAGGGGGGCGACCAACTCCATATTAAAGCCTTCCCCAGAAGAGTGGAGGCTGTAGAGGGGGGCGACCAACTCCATATTAAAGCCTTCCCCAGAAGAGTGGAGGCTGTAGAGGGGGGGCGACCAACTCCATATTAATATCTTCCCCAGAAGAGTGGAGGCTGTAGAGGGGGGCGACCAACTCCATATTAAAGCCTTCCCCAGAAGAGTGGAGGCTGTAGAGGGGGGGCGACCAACTCCATATTAAAGTCTTCCCCAGAAGAGTGGAGGCTGTAGAGGGGGCGACCAACTCCATATTAAAGCCTTCCCCAGAAGAGTGGAGGCTGTAGAGGGGGGCGACCAACTCCATATTAAAGCCTTCCCCAGAAGAGTGGAGGCTGTAGAGGGGGGCGACCAACTCCATATTAATATCTTCCCCAGAAGAGTGGAGGCTGTAGAGGGGGCGACCAACTCCATATTAAAGCCTTCCCCAGAAGAGTGGAGGCTGTAGAGGGGGCGACCAACTCCATATTAAAGTCTTCCCCAGAAGAGTGGAGGCTGTAGAGGGGGCGACCAACTCCATATTAATATCTTCCCCAGAAGAGTGGAGGCTGTAGAGGGGGCGACCAACTCCATATTAAAGCCTTCCCCAGAAGAGTGGAGGCTGTAGAGGGGGGCGACCAACTCCATATTAAAGTCTTCCCCAGAAGAGTGGAGGCTGTAGAGGGGGCGACCAACTCCATATTAAAGTCTTCCCCAGAAGAGTGGAGGCTGTAGAGGGGGCGACCAACTCCATATTAAAGTCTTCCCCAGAAGAGTGGAGGCTGTAGAGGGGGGCGACCAACTCCATATTAAAACCTTCCCCAAAAGAATGGAGGCTGTAGAGGGGGGCGACCAACTCCATATTAAAGCCTTCCCCAGAAGAGTGGAGACTGTAGAGGGGGGGCGACCAACTCCATATTAATATCTTCCCCAGAAGAGTGGAGGCTGTAGAGGGGGGGCGACCAACTCCATATTAAAGCCTTCCCCAGAAGAGTGGAGGCTGTAGAGGGGGGCGACCAACTCCATATTAAAGCCTTCCCCAGAAGAGTGGAGGCTGTAGAGGGGGCCGACCAACTCCATATTAAAGCCTTCCCCAGAAGAGTGGAGGCTGTAGAGGGGGGGCGACCAACTCCATATTAAAGCCTTCCCCAGAAGAGTGGAGGCTGTAGAGGGGGGGCGACCAACTCCATATTAAAGCCTTCCCCAGAAGAGTGGAGACTGTAGAGGGGGGGCGACCAACTCCATATTAAAGCCTTCCCCAGAAGAGTGGAGGCTGTAGAGGGGGCGACCAACTCCATATTAAAGCCTTCCCCAGAAGAGTGGAGACTGTAGAGGGGGGGCGACCAACTCCATATTAAAGCCTTCCCCAGAAGAGTGGAGGCTGTAGAGGGGGGCGACCAACTCCATATTAAAGCCTTCCCCAGAAGAGTGGAGACTGTAGAGGGGGGCGACCAACTCCATATTAAAGCCTTCCCCAGAAGAGTGGAGGCTGTAGAGGGGGGCGACCAACTCCATATTAAAGCCTGTGATTTTGGAATGAGATGTCGGACGAGCAGGTGTCCACATATGGTGTACCCCCCCCCCCCATGACATATAAAACATGGTTCCCTGTAAGGAAACCCTGTACGTCTCTTTGTCAGATCTAAATAACGAATAACGAGGTCACCAGCCAGCCGACATCCTCCGAGAGCGAACAGAGAAAGGGAAATGTCCAACTTTCAGAAAGTGCAGGAGGAGATTACATAAAGGTGGTGTCCCGTAGCCGTCTTTTACCTCACCTTTCAGAAAGTGCAGGAGGAGATTACATAAAGGTGGTGTCCCGTAGCCGTCTTTTACCTCACCTTTCAGAAAGTGCAGGAGGAGAATACATAAAGGTGGTGTCCCGTAGCCGTCTTTTACCTCACCTTTCAGAAAGTGCAGGAGGAGATTACATAAAGGTGGTGTCCTGTAGCCGTCTTTTACCTCACCTTTCAGAAAGTGCAGGAGGAGAATACATAAAGGTGGTGTCCTGTAGCAGTCTTTTACCTCACCTTTCAGAAAGTGCAGGAGGAGATTACATAAAGGTGGTGTCCCGTAGCCGTCTTTTACCTCACCTTTCAGAAAGTGCAGGAGGAGATTACATAAAGGTGGTGTCCCGTAGCCGTCTTTTACCTCACCTTTCAGAAAGTGCAGGAGGAGCTTACATAAAGGTGGTGTCCTGTAGCCGTCTTTTACCTCACCTTTCAGAAAGTGCAGGAGGAGATTACATAAAGGTGGTGTCCTGTAGCCGTCTTTTACCTCACCTTTCAGAAAGTGCAGGAGGAGAATACATGAAGGTAGAAAAGGATGAAGAAGTTATGTATCTGTGGACGTAGAAACAACAACCTTGAGATCTGTTGTGTTTGCAGAGTTTCAGAGGAATTTTCTGCCTGTTTATTTGACCTTCAGTTTGCGTTGCAGTGTTTGTATAAGTGCGGGACACTTCTCTAAAACCTCTCCTATCATTCCCTTATTCTTTTTATTCATTCCTTTTCCATCTGACTATATTATATACAGTAGACTATATCTGTCTGAATCTCTAATCATTCCCATTAGGACAATATATATATAGTAGACTATATCTGTCTGTATCTCTAATCATTCCCATTAGGACAGTATATATACAGTAGACTATATCTGTCTGAATCTCTAATCATTCCCAGTAGGACAGTATATATACAGTAGACTATATCTCTAATCATTCCCATTAGGACAGTATATATACAGTAGACTATATCTGTCTGTATCTCTAATCATTCCCAGTAGGACAGTATATATACAGTAGACTATATCTCTAATCATTCCCAGTAGGACAGTATATATACAGTAGACTATATCTGTCTGAATCTCTAATCATTCCCATTAGGACAATATATATATAGTAGACTATATCTGTCTGTATCTCTAATCATTCCCAGTAGGACAGTATATATACAGTAGACTATATCTGTCTGTATCTCTAATCATTCCCATTAGGACAGTATATATACAGTAGACTATATCTGTCTGAATCTCTAATCATTCCCATTAGGACAATATATATATAGTAGACTATATCTGTCTGTATCTCTAATCATTCCCATTAGGACAGTATATATACAGTAGACTATATCTGTCTGAATCTCTAATCATTCCCAGTAGGACAGTATATATACAGTAGACTATATCTCTAATCATTCCCATTAGGACAGTATATATACAGTAGACTATATCTGTCTGTATCTCTAATCATTCCCAGTAGGACAGTATATATACAGTAGACTATATCTCTAATCATTCCCAGTAGGACAGTATATATACAGTAGACTATATCTGTCTGAATCTCTAATCATTCCCATTAGGACAATATATATATAGTAGACTATATCTGTCTGTATCTCTAATCATTCCCAGTAGGACAGTATATATACAGTAGACTATATCTGTCTGTATCTCTAATCATTCCCATTAGGACAGTATATATACAGTAGACTATATCTGTCTGAATCTCTAATAATCATTCCCATTAGGACAATATATATA
>NC_060177.1:7524387-7535003 GCF_021184085.1 Oncorhynchus gorbuscha
TGATAGATTGATAGGATCCTGATAGATTATTAGGAACATGATGGGATCCTGATGGATTGCTAGGAAGATGATAGGTTGATAGGAACATGATAGAATGATAGGAACATGATAGAATGATAGGAACATGATAGAATGATAGGAACATGATAGAATGATAGGAACATGATAGAATGATAGGAACATGATAGAATGATAGGAACATGATAGAATGATAGGAACATGATAGAATGATAGGAACATGATAGAATGATAGGAACATGATAGAATGATAGGAACATGATAGAATGATAGGAACATGATAGAATGATAGGAACATGATAGAATGATAGGAACATGATAGAATGATAGGAACATGATAGAATGATAGGAACATGATAGAATGATAGGAACATGATAGAATGATAGGAACATGATAGAATGATAGGAACATGATAGAATGATAGGAACATGATAGAATGATAGGAACATGATAGAATGATAGGATCCTGATAGATTGATAGGATCCTGATAGATTATTAGGAACATGATGGGATCCTGATGGATTGCTAGGAACATGATAGGTTGATAGGAACATGATAGAATGATAGGAACATGATAGAATGATAGGAACATGATAGAATGATAGGAACATGATAGAATGATAGGATCCTGATAGATTGATATGATCCTGATAGATTATTAGGAACATGATGGGATCCTGATGGATTGCTAGGAACATGACAGGTTGATAGGAACATGATAGGTTGATAGGGACATGATAGATTCCTGATAGATTGATAGGAGCATGGTAGATTGATAGGAACATGATAGGTTCCTGATAGATTGATAAGAGCATGGTAGATTGATAGGAACATGATAGGTTCCTGATAGATTGATAAGAGCATGGTAGATTGATAGGAACATGATAGGTTCCTGATAGATTGATAGGAACACGATAGATTAACACGTCTGCTCTTCAGTAATATGATCAGATTTTCTTGAGTGTTCTCCACTTCCGATGCTTGAAGAGATTATTTACTCTGATATAGAAGTGGCCTGTCAATACTACAGGAGCTCAATATGAGCTGAGCAAAGTCATTTAAGGCAAATATGAACACCAACACCCCATTCTGTCTCTGGAGTGCTGTACAACAACAACCTCCAGTACATTGGAATCACATAAAGATCCACCTGTTGCACACATGTTTATCCTTACCGTACCGCTGCATGATAAACGTGGCGGGTGAATGTCTGCTTACCAGGCTTCATTTCTCACTGTACCAGTCCGTACTGAGCTCTGTGTTCATTACCATACCAGTCCTGTACTGAGCTCTAAATTATTACTATACCAGTCCTGTACTGAGCTCTGTGTTCATTACCATACCAGTCCTGTACTGAGCTCTGTGTTCATTACCATACCAGTCCTGTGTACTGAGCTCTGTGTTCATTAATATACCAGTCCCTACTGAGCTCTGTGTTCATTACCATACCAGTCCTGAAGCTCTGTGTTCATTACTATACCAGTCTGGAGCTCTGTGTTCTTACCATACCAGCTCCCTACTGAGCTCTGTGTTCATTACTATACCAGTCCCCTACTGAGCTCTGTGTTCATTACCATACCAGTCCTGTTCACTCTGTGTTCATTACCATACCAGTCCCCCTACTGAGCTCTGTGTTCATTAATATACCAGTCCTGTACTGAGCTCTGTGTTCATTACCATACCAGCTCTGTGTTCATTACTATACCAGTCCGTGCCAGGCTCTGTGCTCGTACCATACCAGTCCTGTACTGAGCTCTGTGTTCATTACCATACAGTCCTGTACTGAGCTCTGTGTTCATTACTATACCAGTCCTGTACTGAGCTCTGTGTTCATTACCATACCAGTCCTGTACTGAGCTCTGTGTTCATTACCATACCAGTCCTGTACTGAGCTCTGTGTTCATTACTATACCAGTCCTGTTCTGAGCTCTGTGTTCATTACTATACCAGTCCTGTACTGAGCTCTGTGTTCATTACTATACCAGTCCTGTACTGAGCTCTGTGTTCATTACCATACCAGTCCTGTACTGAGCTCTGGCTCATTACTATATACCAGTCCTCTGAGCTCTGTGCTCATTACTATACCAGTCCTGTTCTGAGCTCTGTGCTCATTACTATACCAGTCCCGTATTGAAGCTCTGTGTTCATTACCGTACCAGTCCTGTTCTGAGCTCTGTGTTCATTACTATACCAGTCCCGTACTGAGGTCTGTGTCCATCATTTTTGATGGCAAGAACCTGGAATGATGAAGGCACTGCTGTCCGTTTGCTTTTGATGAGGTGAAATAATGTTTTATTTGTCTGTGTCAAGTGATGGCAGGCTGCTCCTCGGCGTCAAACTACTGTGTGACAGCGGGGCCTCTGTAAACGCAAGTGATTTTGTGAGTATTGTTGTCCAATTCATTCACACCTATGCTGCTCTCGTTTATCCTTAATGCAGATTCTGCTGTAGTAATGAGATAATCATCACAGCCGTGAATCACTAGCTCTGTTCTCTGTTCTCTCTCTGTTTGTGTGTGTGTGTGTGTGTGTGTGTGTGTGTGTGTGTGTGTGTGTGTGTGTGTGTGTGTGTGTGTGACAAATGTAAGTGTGTGTGTGTGTGTGTGTGTGTGTGTGTGTGTGTGTGTGTGTGTGTACTGCAGGATGGGCGGACTCCTCTGGTGCTGGCTACCCAGATGTACCCATCCCACATCTGCCAGCTGCTGTTGAGCGAGGGGACGACATCGCCATCCGTGACAAACAGAACAAGTAGCTGGTCCACCCAGGGTCCACAAAGCATCACAGCAAGCTATTAAATGAAATGTATTCAAAGCTTCACTTGTTATTCACTTGGATGGGGTTGTTGTGTATTGATGGGGTTCAGTTACAGTGTGTATTGGCGGGGTTCAGTCAGTGTGTATTGATGGGGTTCCGGGTACAGTGTGTATTGATGGGGTTCAGTTACAGTGTGTATTGATGGGTTCAGTCAGTGTGTATTGATGGGGTTCACTGCAGTGTGTATTGGGGGTTCATAGTGTGTATTGATGGGGTTTCAGTTACAGTGTGTATTGATGGGGTTCAGTTACAGTGTGTATTGATGGGGTTCAGTTACAGTGTGTATTGATGGGGTTCAGTTACAGTGTGTATTGATGGGGTTCATTGGCGGGGTTACAGTGTATTGATGGGGTTCAGTTACAGTGTGTATTGATGTTACAGTGTGTATTGATGGGGTTCAGTCAGTGTGTATTGATGGGGGTTCAGTTACAGTGTGTATTGATGGGGTTCACTTACAGTGTGTATTGATGGGGTTCAGTCAGTGTGTATTGATGGGGTTCACTTACAGTGTGTATTGATGGGGTTCAGTCAGTGTGTATTGATGGGGTTCACTTACAGTGTGTATTGATGGGGTTCACTTAGTGTGTATTGATGGGGTTCACTCAGTGTGTATTGATGGGGTTCAGTTACAGTGTGTATTGATGGGGTTCACTTACAGTGTGTATTGATGGGGTTCAGTTACAGTGTGTATTGATGGGGTTCAGTTACAGTGTGTATTGATGGGGTTCAGTTACAGTGTGTATTGATGGGGTTCAGTTACACTGTGTATTGATGAGGGTTCACTCAGTGTGTATTGATGGGGTATTGATGGGGTTCGGTTACAGTGTGTATTGATGGGGTTCAGTTACAGTGTGTATTGATGGGGTTCAGTTACAGTGTGTATTGATGGGGTTCAGTCAGTGTGTATTGATGGGTTCAGTCAGTGTGTATTGATGGGGTTCAGTCAGTGTGTATTGATGGGGTTCAGTAAGTGTGTATTGATGGGGTTCACTTACAGTGTGTATTGATGGGGTTCACTTACAGTGTGTATTGATGGGGTTCACTTACAGTGTGTATTGATGGGGTTCACTACAGTGTGTATTGATGGGGTTCACTTACAGTGTGTGTATTGATGGGGTTCACTTACAGTGTGTATTGATGGGTTCACTTACAGTGTGTGTATTGATGGGGTTCACTTACAGTGTGTATTGATGGGGTTCAGTCAGTGTGTATTGATGGGGTTCACTTACAGTGTGTATTGATGGGGTTCACTTCAGTGTGTATTGATGGGGTTCACTCGGTGTGTATTGATGGAGTTCAGTTACAGTGTGTATTGATGGGGTTCACAGTGTGTATTGATGGGGTTCAGTTACAGTGTGTATTGATGGGGTTCACTTACAGTGTGTATTGATAGAGGTTCAGTCAGTGTGTATTGATGGGGTTCAGTTACAGTGTGTATTGATGGGGTTCAGTTACACTGTGTATTGATGGGGTTCACTCAGTGTGTATTGATGGGGTTCACTCAGTGTGTATTGATGGGGTTCAGTTACAGTGTGTATTGATGGGGTTCAGTTACAGTGTGTATTGATGGGGTTCAGTTACAGTGTGTATTGATGGGGTTCAGTTCAGTGTGTATTGATGGGGTTCAGTTCAGTGTGTATTGATGGGGTTCAGTCAGTGTGTATTGATGGGGTTCAGTAAGTGTGTATTGATGGGGTTCACTTACCGTGTGTATTGATGGGGTTCACTTACAGTGTGTATTGATGGGGTTCACTTACAGTGTGTATTGATGGGGTTCACTTACAGTGTGTATTGATGGGGTTCACTTACAGTGTGTATTGATGGGGTTCACTTACAGTGTGTATTGATGGGGTTCACTTACAGTGTGTATTGATGGGGTTCACTTACAGTGTGTATTGATGGGGTTCAGTCAGTGTGTATTGATGGGGTTCACTTACAGTGTGTATTGATGGGGTTCACTTACAGTGTGTATTGATGGGGTTCACTTACGGTGTGTATTGATGGAGTTCACTTACAGTGTGTATTGATGGGGTTCAGTCAGTGTGTATTGATGGAGTTCACTTACAGTGTGTATTGATGGGGTTCACTTACAGTGTGTATTGATGGGGTTCAGTCAGTGTGTATTGATGGGGTTCAGTCAGTGTGTTTTGATGGGGTTCAGTTACAGTGTGTATTGATGGGGTTCAGTTACGGTGTGTATTGATGGGGTTCAGTTACAGTCTGTATTGATGGGGTTCAGTTACAGTCTGTATTGATGGGGTTCACTTACAGTGTGTATTGATGGGGTTCACTTACAGTGTGTATTGATGGGGTTCACTTTCAGTGTGTATTCACGGGGTTCAGTTAAGGTGTGTATTGACGGGGTTCAGTTACGGTGTGTATTGACGGGGTTCAGTTACGGTGTGTATTGATGGGGTTCAGTTACAGTGTGTATTGATGGGGTTCAGTTACAGTGTGTATTGATGGGGTTCACTCAGTGTGTATTGACGGGGTTCAGTTACAGTGTGTTTTGATGGGGTTCAGTTACGGTGTGTATTGACGGGGTTCAGTTACGGTGTGTATTGATGGGGTTCAGTCAGTGTGTATTGATGGGGTTCAGTCAGTGTGTATTGACGGGGTTCAGTTACTGTGTGTATTGACGGGGTTCAGTTACGGTGTGTATTGACGGGGTTCAGTTACAGTGTGTTTTGATGGGGTTCAGTTACGGTGTGTATTGACGGGGTTCAGTTACGGTGTGTATTGACAGGTTCGGTTACGGTGTGTATTGATGGGGGTTCCCAGTTACGGTGTGTATTGATGGGGTTCCAGTCAGTGTGTATTAGCCAGGAGTTCAGTGCAGTGTGTATTGACGGGGTTCCAGGTGCAGTGTGTATTGGCGAGGGAGGTTCAGTACGGTGTGTATTACGGGTGTATTGACGGGGTTCAGTTACGGTGTGTATTGACGGGGTTCAGTTACAGTGTGTATTGACGGGGTTCAGTTACAGTGTGTTTTGACGGGGTTCAGTTACAGTGTGTATTGATGGGGTTCAGTTACAGTGTGTATTGATGGGGTTCAGTTACAGTGTGTATTGATGGGGTTCAGTTACAGTGTGTATTGATGGGTTCACTCAGTGTGTATTGATGGGGTTCAGTTACGGTGTGTATTGATGGGGTTCAGTTACGGTGTGTATTGATGGGGTTCAGTTACAGTGTGTATTGAAGGGGTTCAGTTACAGTGTGTATTTTGTGCGGGTGTGTATTCAGTTCAGTTACGGTGTGTTTTTGACGGGGTTCAGTTACGGTGTGTATTGACGGGGTTCAGTTACGGTGTGTATTGATGGGGTTCAGTTAGTGTGTATTGATGGGGTTCAGTTACGGTGTGTATTGATGGGGTTCAGTTACGGTGTGTATTGATGGGGTTCAGTTACAGTGTGTATTGAGGGTTCAGTTACGGTGTGTATTGACGGGGTTCAGTTACGTGTGTATTGTAGAGTTCAGTTGTGTGTATTGACGGGGTTCACGGTGTGTATTGATAGGGTTCAATTCACGGTGTGTGTATTGACGGGGTTCAGTTACGGTGTGTATTGACGGGGGTTCAGTTGGACGGGTGTGTATTGACGGGGTTCAGTTAGTGTTTATTGATGAGGTTCAGTTACAGTGTGTATTGATGGGGTTCAGTTACGGTGTGTATTGATGGGGTTCACTCAGTGTGTATTGATGGGGTTCACTCAGTGTGTATTGATGTGTCAGTGATGCATCTGTCTGGCCTCTATAGACTTTGCTTTGTAGCCTACTCTTCAATACATTTCATTATGGAGGCAATTGAATTATTCATATGTCTGTGTGTGTCCAGGACCGCTCTGACCCTGGGCTGTGAGTATGGCTGCAAGGACGCAGTGGAGGTCCTTCTGAAGAGCGGCGCCGACGTGACGGCCGTGGACAGCTTTGGCCACGACTGTTTCCCACTACGCCCGCCTCAAGAACCAGGAGCTTGTCAGCCTTTTCAAGACCTACCTCGACAACGTCACCAAAGGTCAGAGCACGGCTGTTTCCCGATTTGACCTATGACCTATGCCCTAGGTACTCCCTGTAGATGTGTTTTCACCCTGTGTGAGGGCTGCCCTGTGGACAAAAGGCCACATTTCATTTCCTGTTTAAACCTTCAGCGATGTTCAAAACTGTGAAAACGAGTTTCATCGACTTCTAAAATACTGTAATCATCGTCCATGCCTGGCAGGGAGAGGAGGTTTGATGTTTTTCTGTGTCTTTCAAATGAGAACTGATGTTTTCTTAGCCTCAGTAGGGGAGACAGGAGCAGCTAGCCCAGAATGAAGAGTTCTGAGATGTTTCTATCTGCAGTGTAAGCTGTAACTCAGCCGGTGCCTCAGAAATACAGAAACCACAGGGAGACTGCTGGAAAACACCCATTCAACCAGAAGATCAAAATGAGAGCAAGGAAAAAAAAGTAAAAAATAACATGTCTATTGAAAACACTGGGTTAAAAAGTCACGCTGCAGAGAAAGTAGTTATTAACAGAATGAAATGGACTGGGGGAAATTAGCAGCAAAGGTGAAAAAAGGATTGTGCTTTTAGGGAAGGTAACCTGAGTTCAAGTGTGTCAGCTTTCTTCTTTCAGAGAATTTAAGGTTCTTCATTCAGTTCAGCATGTGGCTTTGCAGAGTGTTTTTTAATGTGTTTTAAAAATAAATCAGGCTATGTGAAATAGGTACATAAAATGTCCCAACAGATCCTTCATGTGAACTTTGTGTATAGAGCCATGCATTTATCGAAGTTAGGCCGTCATTGAAAATAAGAATTTGTTCTTAACTGACTTGCCTAGTTAAATAAAAGGTACAATTTAAAATTTAAAAGGCCCACTCAACTAGAACCCTAGGCAGGCCCACTCCACCCTAGAACCCTAGGTAAAAGGCCCACTCAACTAGAACCCTAGGTAAAGGGCCCACTCTAGAACCCTAGGTAAAGGGCCCATCAAATCAAATCAAATTTATTATATAGCCCTTCGTACATCAGCTGATATCTCCAAAGTGCTGTACAGAAACCCAGCCTAAAACCCCAAACAGCAAACAATGCAGGTGTGTGCCACGGTGGCTAGGAAAAACTCCTAGAAAGGCCAAAACCTAGGAAGAAACCTAGAGAGGAACCGGGCTATGTGGGGTGGCCAGTCCTCTTCTGGCTGTGCGAGGTAGAGATTATAACAGAACATGACCAAGATGTTCCAAATGTTCATAAATGACCAGCATGGTCAAATAATAATAAGGCAGAACAGTTGAAACTGGAGCAGCAGCACAGTCAGGTGGACTAAGGACAGCAGGAGCCATCATGTCAGGTAGTCCTGGGGCACGGTCCTAGGGCTCAGGTCCTCCGAGAGAGAGAAAGAAAGAGAGAATTAGAGAGAGAGCATGTGGGGTGGCCAGTCCTCTTCTGGCTGTGCGGGTGGAGATTATAACGAACGTGGCCAAGATGTTCAAATGTTCATAAATGACCAGCATGGTTGAATAGTAAGGCAGGCCAGTTGAAACTGGAGCAGCAGCATGGCCAGGTGGACTGGGGACAGCAAGGAGTCATCATGTCAGGTAGTCCTGGGGCATGGTTCTAGGGCTCAGGTCCTCCGAGAGAGAGAAAGAAAGAGAGAAGGAGAGAATTAGAGAACGCACACTTAGATTTACACAGGACACCGAATAGGACAGGAGAAAGTACTCCAGATAAACAAACTGACCCTAGCCCCCGACATAAACTACTGCAGCATAAATACTGGAGGCTGAGACAGGAGAGGGGTCAGGAGACACTGTGGCCCCATCCGAGACACCCCGGACAGGGCCAAACAGGAAGGATATAACCCCACCCACTTTGCCAAAGCACAGCCCCCACACCACTAGAGGGAAATCTTCAACCACCAACTTACCAACTAGAACCCTAGGTAAAGGGCCCACTCAACTAGAACCCTAGGTAAAGGGCCCACTCAACTAGAACCCTAGGTAAAGGGCCCACTCAACTAGAACCCTAGGTAAAGGGCCCACTCAACTAGAACCCTAGGTAAAGGGCCCACTCAACTAGAACCCTAGGTAAAGGGGCCCACTCAACTAGAACCCTAGGTAAAGGGTCCCACTCAACTAGAACCCTAGGTAAAGGGGCCCACTCAACTAGAACCCTAGGTAAAGGGACCCACTCAACTAGAACCCTAGGTAAAGGGGCCCACTCAACTAGAACCCTAGGTAAAGGGGCCCACTCAACTAGAACCCTAGGTAAAGGGGCCCACTCAATTAGAACCCTAGGTAAAGGGGCCCACTCAATTAGAACCCTAGGTAAAGGGGCCCACTCAATTAGAACCCTAGGTAAAGGGGGCCCACTCAACTAGAACCCTAGGTAAAGGGGCTCCACTCAACTAGAACCCTAGGTAAAGGGACCCACTCCACTAGAACCCTAGGTAAAGGGGCCCCACTCAACTAGAACCCTAGGTAAAGGGGCCCACTCAACTAGAACCCTAGGTAAAGGGGCCCCACTCAACTAGAACCCTAGGTAAAGGGGCCCACTCAACTAGAACCCTAGGTAAAGGGGCCCACTCAACTAGAACCCTAGGTAAATTGCATCTAATCAAATTCCATTCTTTAGCACTTTAGTCTACATTTGTCAGAAACTAGAATTGCCTTTTCTCCTAGTATCTGGTGCACCATCAGTCATTTACCCTACTTAACAATTATCTTGTTGTGGCAAATTGATGTCCTTGGTTTGTGGGAGGCAGCTTTAGATGGCTTCATCGGATTTCTTCCACACCTGTTGTTTGTTTTCACGCTCAGTGCTCATTTGAGATTGGTTTCTCATCAAGCCTTTAATCATCATTATTGTGGCATAATTGCTTCTTTTTTGTTGCATAAAGTCTTTGTGCCCGTGTGAAAGTACTGTCCTTGCATCACCTCATTTCAACTTCTCTCTTCAGTCTCCTGAAGACTTGGTGATGAGAACACATTGTATAGATTTAAATCCTGAACGACATGAGTGACGGGCTGCTCTGACGTGTGTAAACGGACCCTTTAATTGTTTCTCATTGTATCCACAGCAAAAGAAGCTGCCAAGATGGAGCAGAAAAAGCGACAGGTAACATCGCATCGCTCACTTTAATTGCCAACCTTCATACTGATTTCTGTGCACGGAGATGCACTATCAGATTTAAAACAACACACTTCACCACAGACAATGTCTCCTAGATCCGAGGGCAATGCCTCTCCTGCTATGTTGCCTCTGAGCTGTTGATTAGACTGTAGTTGTTATTGTTGAGCTGTATAGTAATCACTTGACATTTCTACTGTTATTTCCTCTGGGTGAATCCATTGTTGTAAAGGTGAGCCGGCTCATAGGCTTATACCAAAGGTTTGACGTGAGCTCCATCAAGCAAATAGGATGGGTTTTTAGTATCGATTCTGTTAACGCTTCCTCGTCAAGGCACTTCCTGGGTCATGTGTTCTGTATACATGGAGCGATAGACGGTATCTGTGAGTTCTGAACAAGCCGATCGCAACAATACCACTTAAGTTCAGTTTCTGCTCTATTGAATCTGACCACATTCACTACTCATTGATTTAATATTGAATCTGATCACATTCACCACTCATTGATTTAATATTGAATCTGACCACATTCACCACTCATTGATTTAATATTGAATCTGACCACATTCACCACTCATTGATTTAATATTGAATCTGATCACATTCACCACTCATTGATTTAATATTGAATCTGACCACATTCACCACTCATTGATTTAATATTGAATCTGACCACATTC
>NC_060177.1:7535103-7552083 GCF_021184085.1 Oncorhynchus gorbuscha
GGCTAACGATAAAGTGGGATAAGATATGTGATGTGGATTGAAATGTTTGAAATATTCCTAAAATGTGCAGGATACACCTACCAATTAGGATGCGCACTGCGGAGAACACCGGAAGAAGAATGATATTTGAATTACCATAGTGAATTATTGTGATGTTTGTTTATGTGTCAATTTAATGGGTTATCACCTGGCGATTTGACACAAAAATAAAATGTCATTCCTTCAATTTCATTCATGAGTGTTTTGTTAACTTTTAAATGTCCCATGTTAGTTTTACTTTCTGAAAAGCAGTGAGCGATATCCAAATGAAGCATCAACACTATTACAGTTTACGATAACAACTTTGGGTTTAAAAGAAGAGGTCTTAACTCAAAATGTAATTTTAGGATGTACAAAAGTATATAGCTACCTGCCAACACAAAAGGGTTCTCCTGACCTATCAACGTGGTCTCATGACAATCCGTATCATTCTGGATGTAAATCTGTAACACTCCATTCAGTAAGATGTGTATTAAATTCTTAATTTTAGTATTGTATATATATATTTTTGTATATACATTTTTTTAAACTGCGTTGTTGATTAGGGCTTGTAAGTAAGCATTTCACTCTAAGGTCTACTACACCTGTTGTATTCAGCGCATGTGCCAAATAAAATTTGATTTAGATTGGATTTTATATTACGTTAGGTTACATTACGAATTATAAGACATATAGGATCATACGTCTTACCCGGTCATACAGTAGCATATGAATTGGACGATGCAACTTATCATACGTCTTGGAGGACCAGGTCACACTTCTCTGAGACCAGGTTGCTTGTTGCGCCTTAACAACAAAGGATAATTGCGGTTTGGGGAACAAACGACAAAGGTTACGTAAAGGTTCGGAGAACTAAAAGGACAAAGGTTAGGTGAATTGGGTAAACTTTAGAATACGATTTAGGGGAAGGGTTAGCTACAATGCTACAGCTGTCCCCGATGCGACTCAACCACACAACCTTTAGATTGCTAGACGGACGCAGATTATGCCCACCCATCCTGCCTGACCAACCTCCCTACTTTTGTTTCTTTCTAAAGTAACTAAACCATTTTTAAGCAGCATACGTCTTGGATGCGCGCAGTAATAAGTATGTCTGGACTTATGGGGACAAACAAAGAACCCGTTCTGTCTTCTGATGCCTTTGTATTCAACCCTGTTTGTGTCTGGTACCTGCCTGTCTTCTGATGCCTTTGTATTCAACCCTGTTTGTGTCTGGTACCTGCCTGTCTTCTGATGCCTTTGTATTCAACCCTGTTTGTGTCTGGTACCTGCCTGTCTTCTGATGCCTTTGTATTCAACCCTGTTTGTGTCTGGTACCTGCCTGTCTTCTGATGCCTTTGTATTCAACCCTGTTTGTGTCTGGTACCTGCCTGTCTTCTGATGCCTTTTTATTCAACCCTGTTTGTGTCTGGTACCTGCCTGTCTGTTGGTGTTTGTTACATGTGCCGAATACAACAGGTACCGTGAAATGCTTACTTACAAGCCCTTAACCAACAATGCAGAGTTTAAAAAAATAACTAAAAATATGGACACATTTTCATTTATTTTTTAATAGTAATAAATGTAACACAATAAAAGAACAATGAGGTTATATACAGGGGGTACCGGTACTGAGTCTGTACAGGGCTACAGGTTAGTCGAGGGAATTGAGGTAATATGTTGATGTAGGTCGGGGTAAAGTGACCATGCATAGGTAATAAACATCGAGTAGTGTAAAAACAATAAAGGGTTAATTCAAACAAATAGTCCAAGTAGCCATTTGATGAACTGTTTAGCAGTCAAACAACGGGAATGACTTACTGTGTAAAATGTCCAAATGACATCAGTTTGACCGGTTGTAAGGAAAAAGAAAGCTGAGAAAACGACCCTAAGTGTTTAAAGATAAGATTTCAGTTCGGCTTCAATGTATATTTTCATGATGATTCTATGATGAAGACAGAACCTCTACAGATCGTATCTAACTGAGCATTGGATTCTCTCAAGATGCAGGAAGAAATCATATCTCCACTCCTTACTGAGAGAAATGCTTCATTCGGACGGAGTGATTATCAAGGCCCTATTTACACGGGACGTGTTAGTTATTTATTTACCCTAGAATGTCTGTTATTCCAGAGGACGATTCGGAAGGGATACGTGTTTCCTTTATATATATGTATAAATGGACAGTTATGACGGAAGCCTGGAGGGGGTTTTCTAGGTGTGAAGATAGTGCAACAAGTCCAGGCCATAACAGGCTTTTAACTCGAGCTCGGTTCCCAAGTTTCTAAACCATCTTTGGTATCTGCCGCCATAATATTTGAATTGAGGAAGTGTGATTATAATTATTAGGATATTTTAGCTATCAGCAGTAGAAGCCTGGCCTAAATGCACCCCAGCCTTCAGATTTGAGCTAAACGGCTAACTTGCACTTGATATGTTTTTAGACTATGGATAAGATGGTGAACTTGTTCCAAACATTTAACTCAGTTGTATGCTGCTTTGTGATCTATTAACTACAAGGGTTTTGCATTAAAACGGCTACACATTTAACTCAGTTGTATGCTGCTTTGTGATCTATTAACTACAAGGGTTTCCATTAAAACGGCACAACATTTAACTCAGTTGTATGCTGCTTTGTGATCTATTAACTACAAGGGTTTCCATTAAAACGGCACAACATTTAACTCAGTTGTATGCTGCTTTGTGATCTATTAACTACAAGGGTTTTGCATTAAAACGGCACAACATTTAACTCAGTTGTATGCTGCTTTGTGATCTATTAACTACAAGGGTTTGCATTAAAACGGCACAACATTTAACTCAGTTGTATGCTGCTTTGTGATCTATTAACTACAAGGGGTTTGGCATTAAAACGGCTAAACATTTAACTCAGTTGTATGCTGCTTTGTGATCTATTAACTACAAGGGTTTCCATTAAAACGGCAAAACATTTAACTCAGTTGTATGCTGCTTTGTGATCTATTAACTACAAGGGTTTGCATTAAAACGGCACAACATTTAACTCAGTTGTATGCTGCTTTGTGATCTATTAACTACAAGGGTTTACATTAAAACGGCTAAATATTTAACTCAGTTGTATGCTGCTTTGTGATCTATTAACTACAAGGGTTTACATTAAAACGGCACAACATTTAACTCAGTTGTATGCTGCTTTGTGATCTATTAACTACAAGGGTTTCCATTAAAACGGCACAACATTTAACTCAGTTGTATGCTGCTTTGTGATCTATTAACTACAAGGGTTTCCATTAAAACGGCACAACATTTAACTCAGTTGTATGCTGCTTTGTGATCTATTAACTACAAGGGTTTCCATTAAAACGGCACAACATTTAACTCAGTTGTATGCTGCTTTGTGATCTATTAACTACAAGGGGTTTGGCATTAAAACGGCTAAACATTTAACTCAGTTGTATGCTGCTTTGTGATCTATTAACTACAAGGGTTTCCATTAAAACGGCAAAACATTTAACTCAGTTGTATGCTGCTTTGTGATCTATTAACTACAAGGGTTTGCATTAAAACGGCACAACATTTAACTCAGTTGTATGCTGCTTTGTGATCTATTAACTACAAGGGTTTACATTAAAACGGCTAAATATTTAACTCAGTTGTATGCTGCTTTGTGATCTATTAACTACAAGGGTTTACATTAAAACGGCTAAATATTTAACTCAGTTGTATGCTGCTTTGTGATCTATTAACTACAAGGGTTTCCATTAAAACGGCACAACATTTAACTCAGTTGTATGCTGCTTTGTGATCTATTAACTACAAGGGTTTCCATTAAAACGGCACAACATTTAACTCAGTTGTATGCTGCTTTGTGATCTATTAACTACAAGGGTTTGCATTAAAACGGCACAACATTTAACTCAGTTGTATGCTGCTTTGTGATCTATTAACTACAAGGGTTTGCATTAAAACGGCAAAACATTTAACTCAGTTGTATGCTGCTTTGTGATCTATTAATTACAAGGGTTTGCATTAAAACGGCAAAACATTTAACTCAGTTGTATGCTGCTTTGTGATCTATTAACTACAAGGGTTTTGCATTAAAACGGCAAAACATTTAACTCAGTTGTATGCTGCTTTGTGATCTATTAACTACAAGGGTTTGCATTAAAACGGCAAAACATTTAACTCAGTTGTATGCTGCTTTGTGATCTATTAACTACAAGGGTTTTGCATTAAAACGGCACAACATTTAACTCAGTTGTATGCTGCTTTGTGATCTATTAACTACAAGGGTTTCCATTAAAACGGCTAAACATTTAACTCAGTTGTATGCTGCTTTGTGATCTATTAACTACAAGGGTTTCCATTAAAACGGCTAAATATTTAACTCAGTTGTATGCTGCTTTGTGATCTATTAACTACAAGGGTTTGCATTAAAACGGCAAAACATTTAACTCAGTTGTATGCTGCTTTGTGATCTATTAACTACAAGGGTTTTGCATTAAAACTGCACAACATTTAACTCAGTTGTATGCTGCTTTGTGATCTATTAACTACAAGGGTTTGCATTAAAACGGCAAAACATTTAACTCAGTTGTATGCTGCTTTGTGATCTATTAACTACAAGGGTTTTGCATTAAAACGGCACAACATTTAACTCAGTTGTATGCTGCTTTGTGATCTATTAACTACAAGGGTTTCCATTAAAACGGCTAAACATTTAACTCAGTTGTATGCTGCTTTGTGATCTATTAACTACAAGGGTTTTGCATTAAAACGGCACAACATTTAACTCAGTTGTATGCTGCTTTGTGATCTATTAACTACAAGGGTTTCCATTAAAACGGCTAAACATTTAACTCAGTTGTATGCTGCTTTGTGATCTATTAACTACAAGGGTTTGCATTAAAACGGCAAAACATTTAACTCAGTTGTATGCTGCTTTGTGATCTATTAACTACAAGGGTTTTGCATTAAAACGGCAAAACATTTAACTCAGTTGTATGCTGCTTTGTGATCTATTAACTACAAGGGTTTGCATTAAAACGGCAAAACATTTAACTCAGTTGTATGCTGCTTTGTGATCTATTAACTACAAGGGTTTTGCATTAAAACGGCACAACATTTAACTCAGTTGTATGCTGCTTTGTGATCTATTAACTACAAGGGTTTCCATTAAAACGGCTAAACATTTAACTCAGTTGTATGCTGCTTTGTGATCTATTAACTACAAGGGTTTCCATTAAAACGGCTAAATATTTAACTCAGTTGTATGCTGCTTTGTGATCTATTAACTACAAGGGTTTGCATTAAAACGGCAAAACATTTAACTCAGTTGTATGCTGCTTTGTGATCTATTAACTACAAGGGTTTTGCATTAAAACTGCACAACATTTAACTCAGTTGTATGCTGCTTTGTGATCTATTAACTACAAGGGTTTGCATTAAAACGGCAAAACATTTAACTCAGTTGTATGCTGCTTTGTGATCTATTAACTACAAGGGTTTTGCATTAAAACGGCACAACATTTAACTCAGTTGTATGCTGCTTTGTGATCTATTAACTACAAGGGTTTCCATTAAAACGGCTAAACATTTAACTCAGTTGTATGCTGCTTTGTGATCTATTAACTACAAGGGTTTTGCATTAAAACGGCAAAACATTTAACTCAGTTGTATGCTGCTTTGTGATCTATTAACTACAAGGGTTTCCATTAAAACGGCACAACATTTAACTCAGTTGTATGCTGCTTTGTGATCTATTAACTACAAGGGTTTGCATTAAAACGGCAAAACATTTAACTCAGTTGTATGCTGCTTTGTGATCTATTAACTACAAGGGTTTCCATTAAAACGGCACAACATTTAACTCAGTTGTATGCTGCTTTGTGATCTATTAACTACAAGGGTTTCCATTAAACGGCACAACATTTAACTCAGTTGTATGCTGCTTTGTGATCTATTAACTACAAGGGTTTCCATTAAAACGGCACAACATTTAACTCAGTTGTATGCTGCTTTGTGATCTATTAACTACAAGGGTTTCCATTAAAACGGCACAACATTTAACTCAGTTGTATGCTGCTTTGTGATCTATTAACTACAAGGGTTTCCATTAAAACGGCACAACATTTAACTCAGTTGTATGCTGCTTTGTGATCTATTAACTACAAGGGTTTCCATTAAAACGGCACAACATTTTGTTCATGATGCATTTGGTGTTGTTCAATTCACTCCCTTCTCTTTATTTTCAACTCTCCTTTTTGCAGATCTTGTCTTATTGAATTAAACTTCGACGACGTCCATATTGCCTCTCTGGATTGATGTGAACTTTTTCTGCCGGTTCCCAAAAGCATTATTTGTAGATGGGCTGTGTAGGCGATTTGGCGGTTGTACAGTTAAGCCCTGAACCTTAGGTTCATGCACTAATAACACCTGTAGTAGTCTCTTGACGCCTGTAGTAGTCTCTTCACGCCTGTTGGAACCACTTGACGCCTGTTGGAGCCTCTTGAAGCCTGTAGTAGCCCCTTGATGCCTGTAATAGTCTTTTGATGACTGTAGTAGCCTCTGTAGTAGTCTCTTGAAGTCAGTAGTAGTCTCTTGACACCTGTAGTAGTCTCTTGACGCCTGTAGTAGTCTCTTGAAACCTGTAGTAGTCTCTTGATGCTGTAATCATCTCTTAACGCCTGTAGTAGTCTCTTGACGCCTGTAGTAGCCACTTGACGCCTGTAGTAGCCACTTGACGCCTGTAGTAGTCTCTTGACGCCTGTAGTAGTCTCTTGACGCCTGTAGTAGTCTCTTGACGCCTGTAGTAGCCACTTGACGCCTGTAGTAGCCTCTTGACGCCTGTAGTAGTCTCTTGACGCCTGTAGTAGTCTCTTGACGCCTGTAGTAGTCTCTTGACGCCTGTAGTAGTCTCTTGACGCCTGTAGTAGTCTCTTGACGCCTGTAGTAGTCTCTTGACGCCTCTAGTAGTCTCTTGACGCCTCTAGTAGTCTCTTGACGCCTGTAGTAGTCTCTTGACGCCTGTAGTAGTCTCTTGACGCCTGTAGTAGTCTCTTGACGCCTGTAGTAGTCTCTTGACGCCTGTAGTAGTCTCTTGACGCCTGTAGTAGCCTCTTGACAGTTGTTGATGGTGCTTTTTGCGGTTTCTGTTATTGTCTATGGATGTTGTGTGTTGTCTGGCATTACCATTAGTTATTTTTTTGACATCTGGGATTGTCTGATGTTGTTGTAAGGATTTCTGTAGAGATCTGTGGCTCTATGTTGACGTCTGATGATTTTTGTCAATATTTACTCATCAAGGCAGAAAGGGACCTCTCTCGGCTTATGAAGTTTCTGATGTTGACGGGGTAGGGTAGAGTTCAGCTCTGTTTGTGAAGACCGTGACCAGGTCATTCCCAGACAGACACAGGATGTGACAGGGTGTGTTTGCCCAGGCCAGACAAGGCCCTGTGAGTCTCTCTCTCTCCCTCCATAGCTATCTCTCTCTCTTTTCAGTAGTACTGGCTGTGTAACTTGGCGTGTTGTCTCCCCAAAGATTACAATGTCCCACATAAAGGTTCAGCTGTAACATGGTACTTTTACTCATCACAGTACTCCCTGTATACGATCTCTAGAATATAATGAATGAGTGATGACACTGTCGAATAACTGACACAGTTCTTTCTGCTCAGTAATGACACTAGTATCACTGACACAGTTCTCTCTGCTCAGTAATGATACTGTGGAATAACTGACACAGTTCTCTCTGCTCAGTAAGGATACTGTGGAATAACTGACACAGTTCTCTCTGCTCAGTAATGATACTGTGGAATAACTGACACAGTTCTTTCTGCTCAGTAATGACACTAGTATCACTGACACAGTTCTCTCTGCTCAGTAATGACACTAGTATCACTGACACAGTTCTCTCTGCTCAGTAATGACACTAGTATCACTGACACAGTTCTCTCTGCTCAGTAATGACACTAGTATCACTGACACAGTTCTCTCTGCTCAGTAATGACACTAGTATCACTGACACAGTTCTCTCTGCTCAGTAATGACACTAGTATCACTGACACAGTTCTCTCTGCTCAGTAATGACACTAGTATCACTGACACAGTTCTCTCTGCTCAGTAATGACACTAGTATCACTGACACAGTTATCTCTGCTCAGTAATGACACTAGTATCACTGACACAGTTCTCTCTGCTCAGTAATGACACTAGTATCACTGACACAGTTCTCTCTGCTCAGTAATGACACTAGTATCACTGACACAGTTCTCTCTGCTCAGTAATGACACTAGTATCACTGACACAGTTCTCTCTGCTCAGTAATGATACTGTGGAATAACTGACACAGTTCTCTCTGCTCAGTAAGGATACTGTGGAATAACTGACACAGTTCTCTCTGCTCAGTAATGATACTGTGGAATAACTGACACAGTTCTCTCTGCTCAGTAAGGATACTGTGGAATAACTGACACAGTTCTCTCTGCTCAGTAATGATACTGTGGAATAACTGACACAGTTCTCTCTGCTCAGTAATGATACTGTGGAATAACTGACACAGTTCTCTCTGCTCAGAAAGGATACTGTGGAATAACTGACACAGTTCTCTCTGCTCAGTAATGATACTGTGGAATAACTGACACAGTTCTCTCTGCTCAGTAATGATACTGTGGAATAACTGACACAGTTCTCTGCTCAGTAAGGATACTGTGGAATAACTGACACAGTTCTCTCTGCTCAGTAATGATACTGTGGAATAACTGACACAGTTCTCTCTGCTCAGTAATGATACTGTGGAATAACTGACACAGTTCTCTGCTCAGTAAGGATACTGTGGAATAACTGACACAGTTCTCTGCTCAGTAATGATACTGTGGAATAACTGACACAGTTCTCTGCTCAGTAAGGATACTGTAGAATAACTGACACAGTTCTCTCTGCTCAGTAATGATACTGTGGAATAACTGACACAGTTCTCTCTGCTCAGTAAGGATACTGTAGAATAACTGACACAGTTCTCTCTGCTCAGTAATGATACTGTGGAATAACTGACACAGTTCTCTCTGCTCAGTAAGGATACTGTGGAATAACTGACACAGTTCTCTCTGCTCAGTAAGGATACTGTAGAATAACTGACACAGTTCTCTCTGCTCAGTAAGGATACTGTAGAATAACTGACACAGTTCTCTCTGCTCAGTAAGGATACTGTAGAATAACTGACACAGTTCTCTCTGCTCAGTAATGATACTAGTATCACTGACACAGTTCTCTCTGCTCAGTAATGATACTGTGGAATAACTGACACAGTTCTCTCTGCTCAGTAAGGATACTGTAGAATAACTGACACAGTTCTCTGCTCAGTAAGGATACTGTAGAATAACTGACACAGTTCTCTGCTCAGTAAGGATACTGTAGAATAACTGACACAGTTCTCTCTGCTCAGTAATGATACTAGTATCACTGACACAGTTCTCTCTGCTCAGTAAGGATACTGTGGAATAACTGACACAGTTCTCTCTGCTCAGTAATGATACTGTGGAATAACTGACACAGTTCTCTCTGCTCAGTAAGGATACTGTGGAATAACTGACACAGTTCTCTCTGCTCAGTAATGATACTGTAGAATAACTGACACAGTTTTCTCTGCTCAGTAATGACACTAGTATCACTGACACAGTTTTCTCTGCTCAGTAATGATACTGTGGAATAACTGACACAGTTCTCTGCTCAGTAATGATACTGTGGAATAACTGACACAGTTTTCTCTGCTCAGTAATGATACTGTGGAATAACTGACACAGTTCTCTCTGCTCAGTAATGACACTAGTATCACTGACACAGTTCTCTCTGCTCAGTAATGATACTGTGGAATAACTGACACAGTTTTCTCTGCTCAGTAATCATACTGTGGAATAACTGACACAGTTCTCTCTGCTCAGTAATGACACTAGTATCACTGACACAGTTCTCTCTGCTCAGTAAGGATACTGTGGAATAACTGACACAGTTCTCTCTGCTCAGTAATGATAATAGTATCACTGACACAGTTATCTCTGCTCAGTAAGGATACTGTGGAATAACTGACACAGTTCTCTCTGCTCAGTAATGATACTGTGGAATAACTGACACAGTTCTCTCTGCTCAGTAAGGATACTGTAGAATAACTGACACAGTTCTCTCTGCTCAGTAAGGATACTGTGGAATAACTGACACAGTTCTCTCTGCTCAGTAATGATACTAGTATCACTGACACAGTTCTCTCTGCTCAGTAATGATACTGTGGAATAATGGACACAGTTCTCTGCTCAGTAAGGATACTGTGGAATAACTGACACAGTTCTCTCTGCTCAGTAATGATACTGTAGAATAACTGACACAGTTTTCTCTGCTCAGTAATGATACTAGTATCACTGACACAGTTCTCTCTGCTCAGTAATGATACTGTGGAATAACTGACACAGTTCTCTCTGCTCAGTAAGGATACTGTGGAATAACTGACACAGTTCTCTCTGCTCAGTAATGACACTAGTATCACTGACACAGTTTTCTCTGCTCAGTAATGACACTGTGGAATAACTGACACAGTTTTCTCTGCTCAGTAATGATACTGTGGAATAACTGACACAGTTTTCTCTGCTCAGTAATGATACTGTGGAATAACTGACACAGTTCTCTGCTCAGTAATGACACTAGTATCACTGACACAGTTCTCTCTGCTCAGTAATGATACTGTGGAATAACTGACACAGTTTTCTCTGCTCAGTAATGATACTGTGGAATAACTGACACAGTTCTCTCTGCTCAGTAATGACACTAGTATCACTGACACAGTTCTCTCTGCTCAGTAATGATACTGTGGAATAACTGACACAGTTCTCTGCTCAGTAATGACACTAGTATCACTGACACAGTTCTCTCTGCTCAGTAATGATACTGTGGAATAACTGACACAGTTCTCTGCTCAGTAATGACACTAGTATCACTGACACAGTTCTCTCTGCTCAGTAATGATACTGTGGAATAACTGACACAGTTTTCTCTGCTCAGTAATGATACTGTGGAATAACTGACACAGTTCTCTCTGCTCAGTAATGACACTAGTATCACTGACACAGTTCTCTGCTCAGTAATGATACTGTGGAATAACTGACACAGTTCTCTCTGCTCAGTAATGACACTAGTATCACTGACACAGTTCTCTCTGCTCAGTAATGATACTGTGGAATAACTGACACAGTTCTCTCTGCTCAGTAATGATACTAGTATCACTGACACAGTTCTCTCTGCTCAGTAATGATACTGTGGAATAACTGACACAGTTCTCTCTGCTCAGTAAGGATACTGTGGAATTTTACACACCAGACTTTCACAACTCCGCTCCCCAGAATATGAGAACTTTCCAAAAGTTCAGCTTGTTGACAACCGAGGGGGCATCCGCTCAGAGATGCCATGGCTGTGTTAACGGCTGCCCTCACCCATCAGCCTCTGCTCCAGCCCACCCGCTCAGCGCCAGGGGTCACCCCACGCCCCCAGAGCTGTGGTGGGGGGCCCTGCTCTCATTATCCTGTTAACTGGACATTTATCTGACAAGAAGAAGGAGGCAGCACCCCAACCATCGTTAAAGATTAATAGAAAGGTCTGGAATAATAAATAAAAAAACAGGGAGAAGAAGAGTATAAAAAAGCTGGGGCCTTAACCAGTCTCTCTTTAATGTGTGTGATAGGTCTGACAGGATTATTAATCAGGAACTAAAAAATGCAGACCTTTGCTCTCGGCTGCCTCACTTAGAGTCTTTATACTGCCATTACATAGCAACCGAGGGTCGGGAGGTCTGCCACAGGTTCTTCAGGGTTTTGAATAACAATGAGCCGGGCCCAATTATAAAATCACTGAGAGACACTGCGGAGAAGAGGGAGGGTGGTTAGAGAGAGGAGGGAGGGGCGGGAGGGAGGGGATGGAGGGGAGGGAGGGGGCAGGGAGGGAGGGAGGGAGGGAAGGGGGAACCTGCTGGACCAGAGGAGGGAGAAAGGGAGAGAAGAAGTGAGGCTGTTTCATCACTTTTCTTCTCCTCGGCTATTAATAAGATTTATAAATCAGTGGCGGCATTAATTTTAATAGAGGGCTGTGGAAAACAGTCAAGGTCCCTGAAGATAGCTTCACCTCATTTGAAATTCCATTTGCATAAAAGATTCACGTAACATAGGCAGATTTGAGGGGGAATTTATTTTTTATTTTAATTTTTTTATCATGTGTTCATCTATTAATAATGGACTCCTTTTTATATTCCTGAATCTGACACGAGTGATTTGAAATATAAATCCGTTTCTGTCCATATCAAGCATCTCCTTTTCGTTTTGTACGATAGCTCTCTGTATACACTATCTGGAGTGAGTGACTGAGTGAGGGAGTGTGCATTGGACAGTGAACAGTACACACTATCATTGGCCACCTGGTGGCTCTGTGCCTCCTGAGAACAAAGGAAAATGTCCCTTTCTAATGATCACCAGTTAGAGATGTAGTTTAGTCTGGTCAGGTGTAACAACAGCCTCTCTACTGCTAACACACAACACACCTGTTAGAGATGTAGTTTAGCCTGGTCAGGTGTAACAACAGCCTCTCTCTACTGCTAACACACAACACACCTGTTAGAGATGTAGTTTAGCCTGGTCAGGTGTAACAACAGCCTCTCTACTGCTACCACACAACACACCTGTTAGAGATGTAGCTTAGCCTGGTCAAGTGTAACAACAGCCTCTCTACTGCTAACAGTAACACACCTGTTAGACCTGAACAGGCTAAACTACACTCTATCAACAGCCTCTACTGCTACCAGTTAGATGTAGTTTAGCCTGGTCAGGTGTAACAACAGCCTCTCTACTGCTACCACACAACACACCTGTTAGAGATGTAGCTTAGCCTGGTCAAGTGTAACAACAGCCTCTCTACTGCTAACACACAACACACCTGTTAGACCTGAACAGGCTAAACTACATCTCTATCAACAGCCTCTCTACTGCTACCACACAACACATCTGTTAGAGATGTAGTTTAGCCTGGTCAAGTGTAACAACAGCCTCTCTACTGCTAACACACAACACACCTGTTAGACCTGAACAGGCTAAACACATCATCAGCCCTCTACTGCTACCACACAACACATCTGTTAGAGATGTAGTTTAGCCTGGTCAGGTGTAACAACAGCCTCTCTACTGCTAACACACAACACATCTGTTAGAGATGTAGTTTAGCCTGGTCAGGTGTAACAACAGCCTCTCTACTGCTAACACACAACACACCTGTTAGAGATGTAGTTTAGTCTGGTCAGGTGTAACAACAGCCTCTCTACTGCTAACACACAACACACCTGTTAGACCTGAACAGGCTAAACTACATCTCTATTAACAGCCTCTCTCTACTGCTAACACACAACACACCTGTTTGAGATGTAGCTTAGCCTGGTCAGGTGTAACAACAGCCTCTCTCTACTGCTAATACACAACACACCTGTTAGAGATGTAGCTTAGCCTGGTCAGGTCTATCAACAGCCTCTCTCTACTGCTAACACACAACACACCTCTTAGAGATGTAGCTTAGCCTGGTCAGGTGTAACAACAGCCTCTCTACTGCTAACACACAACACACCTCTTAGAGATGTAGCTTAGCCTGGTCAGGTCTATCAACAGCCTCTCTCTACTGCTAACACACAACACACCTCTTAGAGATGTAGCTTAGCCTGGTCATGTGTAACAACAGCCTCTCTACTGCTAACACACAACACACCTCTTAGAGATGTAGCTTAGCCTGGTCAGGTGTAACAACAGCCTCTCTACTGTTAACACACAACACACCTCTTAGAGATGTAGCTTAGCCTGGTCAGGTGTAACAACAGCCTCTCTACTGCTAACACACAACACATCTGTTAGAGATGTAGCTTAGCCTGGTCAGGTGTAACAACAGCCTCTCTACTGCTAACACACAACACATCTGTTAGAGATGTAGCTTAGCCTGGTCAGGTGTAACAACAGCCTCTCTACTGCTAACACACAAACACACCTGTTAGAGATGTAGCTTAGCCTGGTCAGGTGTAACAACAGCCTCTGTACTGCTAACACACAACACATCTGTTAGAGATGTAGCTTAGCCTGGTCAGGTGTAACAACAGCCTCTCTACTGCTAACACACAAACACACCTGTTAGAGATGTAGTTTAGCCTGGTCAGGTGTAACAACAGCCTCTCTACTGCTAACACACAACACATCTGTTAGAGATGTAGCTTAGCCTGGTCAGGTGTAACAACAGCCTCTTACTGCTAACACACAAACACACCTGTTAGAGATGTTTTATGGTCAGGTGTAACAACAGCCTCTCTACTGCTAACACACAACACATCTGTTAGAGATGTAGCTTAGCCTGTAGGTATTCTACTGCTAACACACAACACATCTGTTAGAGATGTGCTTAGCCTGGTCAGGTGTAAAACAGCCTTTACTGCTAACCACAACACACCTGTTAGAGATGTAGTTTAGCTGGTTGTAACAACAGCCTCTCTACTGCTAACACACAACACATCTGTTAGAGATGTAGTTTAGCCTGGTCAGGTGTAACAACAGCCTCTCTACTGCTAACACACAACACATCTGTTAGATATGTAGTTTAGCCTGGTCAGGCTAACAACAGCCTCTCTACTGCTAACACACAACACACCTGTTAAGATGTAGTTTAGTCTGGTCAGGTGAACAACAGCCTTCTACTGCTAGATGTAACACACCTGTTAGTCTGGTCAGGCTAAACTACATCTCTATTAACAGCCTCTACTGCTAACACACAACACACCTGTTTGAGATGTAGCTTAGCCTGGTCAGGTGTAACAACAGCCTCTCTCTACTGCTAATACACAACACACCTGTTAGAGATGTAGCTTAGCCTGGTCAGGTCTATCAACAGCCTCTCTCTACTGCTAACACACAACACACCTCTTAGAGATGTAGCTTAGCCTGGTCAGGTCTATCAACAGCCTCTCTCTACTGCTAACACACAACACACCTCTTAGAGATGTAGCTTAGCCTGGTCATGTGTAACAACAGCCTCTCTACTACTAACACACAACACACCTCTTAGAGATGTAGCTTAGCCTGGTCAGGTGTAACAACAGCCTCTCTACTGTTAACACACAACACACCTCTTAGAGATGTAGCTTAGCCTGGTCAGGTGTAACAACAGCCTCTCTACTGCTACCACACAACACATCTGTTAGAGATGTAGCTTAGCCTGGTCAGGTGTAACAACAGCCTCTCTACTGCTAACACACAACACATCTGTTAGAGATGAACAGGCCTGGTCAGGTGTAACAACAGCCTCTCTACTGCTAACACACAAACACACCTGTTAGAGATGTAGCTTAGCCTGGTCAGGTGTAACAACAGCCTCTCTACTGCTAACACACAACACATCTGTTAGAGATGTAGCTTAGCCTGGTCAGGTGTAACAACAGCCTCTCTACTGCTAACACACAACACACCTGTTAGAGATGTAGTTTAGCCTGGTCAGGTGTAACAACAGCCTCTCTACTGCTAACACACAACACATCTGTTAGAGATGTAGCTTAGCCTGGTCAGGTGTAACAACAGCCTCTCTACTGCTAACACACAAACACACCTGTTAGAGATGTAGTTTAGCCTGGTCAGGTGTAACAACAGCCTCTCTACTGCTAACACACAACACATCTGTTAGAGATGTAGCTTAGCCTGGTCAGGTGTAACAACAGCCTCTCTACTGCTAACACACAACACATCTGTTAGAGATGTAGCTTAGCCTGGTCAGGTGTAACAACAGCCTCTCTACTGCTAACACACAACACACCTGTTAGAGATGTAGCTTAGCCTGGTCAGGTGTAACAACAGCCTCTCTACTGCTAACACACAAACACACACACCATTACGTCACTGACACACAACTACCACGTCAATCATCCTTCGGATTGACTCACTGTTGCTGTCTACGGAGCTTTTTGATTTCATGCGACTCCATCTCTTGGCTGACTGAACTGAGTATAATGTAAGGCTGTATGATGTTTTGATGAAAGGGATGTTTGATAGGTCGTTCGACACATCCACAGATCTTATTTACCCTCTCTTACCTCTCCTGTCCATCTAACACACCCGACATGTATATCCTGCTGGCTGAGGACAGCATACATGCACCCTGTGTGATCAAAGAGCTGTGCTGGAATAGACGAGATGCCTGCAGATCTGTCTGTGTTCGGATGGTTTGTAGTGCCGTGTTGAAAGAGGAGCCATGTTTTGCTTCCTGCTGATGTACATTGATTGTTAGAGGGAGACGCCGGCCTATAAGGACAATGATAAGACTCTCTCTTTAATAGATCTGACCTAAAAGGTTACAACCTACTGTCACCCAGGCCTTTATCCGTCTGTCTCTATTGGCAGTATTGATGCAGGTCTTTGAACACTAGTCCTGTACACACACACACACACACACACACACACACACACACACACACACACACACACACACACACACACACACACACACACACACTCACTCACTCACTCACTCACTCACTCACTCACTCACTCACTCACTCACCACCACTCACCACTCACTCACTCACTCACCACCACCACTCACTCACTCACTCACCACTCACTCACTCACTCACTCACTCACTCACCACCACTCACTCACCACTCACTCACTCACTCACCACCACTCACCACCACCACTCACTCACTCACTCACTCACTCACTCACTCACTCACTCACTCACTCACACACACACTCACGGGCACAATCATTGATCATTTCTCGATTTCCAACCATTCAGTTAGATTCGATCAGTGGACAGAAGTATGTTTTCTGTTTGTTACCGTGTCTCCAGAAAGGATTCAAACCCCTTTGACTTTTCCCACGTGTTTTTTTGTTTACAGCCTGAATTAAAAATGGATTCAAATGAGATGTTTTGTTTGT
>NC_060177.1:7557183-7559272 GCF_021184085.1 Oncorhynchus gorbuscha
TGTGATAATGTGTTTTACTAGTCAGGACTCATGTTTAGGTCCAGGGATGTGATAATGTGTTTAACTAGCGTTCAGGACTCATGTTTAGGTCCAGGGAGTTGGATGCAGATTAAAGGGAAACGAGGGTTAAGAAGGACCACCATCTTGGATATGATAACGTGTTTTACTAGTCAGGACTCATGTTTAGGTCAGGGAGGGATGCAGATTAAGGAGGGAGGGATGCAGATTAAAGGGAAACTCCAGGGTTAAAGAAGGACCACCATCTTCAAAGTTAGGGCTCTGACAGGCCAGTCTTTAATAGAGGTGTATGTGGCCCCACAGGGTTCTAATGAACTGGCACTAGTCGATTGGATTATGTTCAGCTCAACACTCAAATTGTCACTGGAGTTTTGGGGGCAAGCGGTTCAGTTATTTTAGGATTTGGTCGTTGGTTTCTGTTTGTCCCTCTCGCCCCCTGTCTCTCAATACATGTTCTATTTGTCTCTCTCTCCTGTCTCTCTCTCCTGTCTCTCTCTCCCTGTCTCTCTCTCCCTGTCTCTCTCTCCCTGTCTCTCTCTCCTGTCTCTCCGACTCATTGGTATTTTTTTTCATTGTCTTTATTTCCTGTCTCTTGGTAGCCTTGGGTGGGGTTGTCAAAGCCAGCCGATTGCAAGGCTCAAAGTCAGCCGATCAGCCTGATTTCAGCCAGCCGACTCAGCCTGTCTAAAGTCATACATTATTGGTATTTTTTCATTGTCTTTATTTCCCTGTCTCTTGGTAGCTGGGGGGTTGATTTTGCAAGTTGATTTCAGTTTGTTGTTGGGGGGTGCCAGTTGATTTCATCCTGTTGGGGGATACCAGCCGATTTCAGTTTGTTTGGGGGGTGCCAAAGCTGATTTCATCTTGTTGGGGGATACACGTTGATTTCAGTTTGTTTCAAAGTGCCAGCTGGTTTCATCTTGTTGGGGGTGCCAGTTGATTTCAGTTTCATGGGGGGGTGTTGGTTTTATCTTGTTGGGGGTGCCAGTTGGTTTTTGTTGCTGGGGAGGGGGTGCCAGTTGGTTTATATATATATATATATATATATATGCCTATTTAGCAGACGCCTTTTATCCAAAGCGACTTACAGCCGATCATTCAGCCTGTACCCTGGGTGCTTGAAGGCTCTACCAACTGAGCTACAGAAGGACCATCTTTCATCCCTGGCGATTTCAGTTTGTCTGGGGTGCCAGTTGACTCAGTTTGTTTGGGGGGTGCCAGTTGGTTTCATCTTGTTGGGGGGACCAGCTGATTTCAGCTTGTTGTTTGGGGGTGCCAGTTGGTTTCAGCTTGTTGGGGGATACAAGTTGATTTCAGCTTGTTTGGGGGTGCCAGTTGGTTTCAGTTTGTTTGGGGGGTGCTGAAGCTGATTTCAGTTTGTTTGGGGGTGCCAGTTGGTTTTATTTGTTTGGGGGTGCCAGTTGATTTCAGTTTGTTTGGGGAGTGCCAGTTGATTTCAGTTTGTTTGGGGGGTTGCCAGCGATCTAGGTGGGTGGGTGGGTTGCCAGTGATCTGGTTGGGTCAGTGGGTTGCCAGCGATCTGGTTGGGTGGGTGGGTTGCCAGCGATCTGGTTGGGTGGGTGGGTTGCCAGCGATCTGGTTGGGTGGGTTGCCAGCGATCTGGTTGGGTGGGTGGGTTGCCTGCGATCTGGTTGGGTGGGTGGCCAGCGATCTGGTTGGGTGGGTGGGTTGCCTGCGATCTGGTTGGGTGGGTGGGTTGCCAGCGATCTGGTTGGGTGGGTGGGTTGCCAGCGATCTGGTTGGGTGGGTTGCCAGCGATCTGGTTGGGTGGGTGGGTTGCCTGCGATCTGGTTGGGTGGGTGGGTTGCCAGCGATCTGGTTGGGTGGGTGGGTTGCCAGCGATCTGGTTGGGTGGGTGGGTTGCCAGCGATCTGGTTGGGTGGGTGGGTTGCCAGCGATCTGGTTGGGTGGGTGGGTTGCCAGCGATCTGGTTGGGTGGGTGGGTTGCCAGCGATCTGGTTGGGTGGGTGGTTGCAGCGATCTGGTTGGGTGGGTGGGTTGCCTGCGATCTGGTTGGGTGGGTGGGTTGCCAGCGATCTGGTTGGGTGGG
>NC_060177.1:7559372-7563879 GCF_021184085.1 Oncorhynchus gorbuscha
CAATGTGGAGCTACAGTATATACAGGGAGTACTAGTACCAGATCAATGTGGAGCTATATACAGGAAGAACCAGTACCAGATCAATGTGGAGCTATATACAGGAAGAACCAGTACCAGATCAATGTGGAGCTATATACAGGAAGAACCAGTACCAGATCAATGTGGAGCTATATACAGGAAGAACCAGTACCAGATCAATGTGGAGCTATATACAGGAAGAACCAGTACCAGATCAATGTGGAGCTATATACAGGAAGAACCAGTACCAGATCAATGTGGAGCTATATACAGGGAGTACCAGTACCAGATCAATGTGGAGCTATATACAGGAAGAACCAGTACCAGATCAATGTGGAGCTATATACAGGAAGTACCAGTACCAGATCAATGTGGAGCTGTATACAGGGAGTACCAGTACCAGATCAATGTGAAGCTATATACAAGGAGTACCAGTACCAGATCAATGTGCAGGGATACAAGTTATTTGAGGTAGATAACGGCATGCTAAAGTGACTATGCACTTTTAACAACCTTCAGACAACCTTTGTGCAACATTTAGACAATGTATATAAGGAGGATGACATCTCCCTTTCTCATACCCCTAACAATACAGCTCCTACCAATGGAGATAATGTCTCTGTGTGTGCCAGTGGTAGTGACCGATGTCATTATGGTCTCCCGTCTCATGAGAACGGGGCTAATTTACAGATGATTGATGTGTCCCGTGGGAGCAGGCGGCAGCCATGGAAACCAGAGGGGGAGGGATGTGATGGTGGGGAGGGGTGGGAAGTGTGTGTGTGTGTGTGTGTGTGTGTGTGTGTGTGTGTGTGTGTGTGTGTGTGTGTGTGTGTGTGTGTGTGTGTGTGTGTGTGTGTGTGTGTGTGTGTGTGTGAGAGAAGAGAAGAGAATAGGAAGTGTGTGTGTCTATAACAGATGTCTGTGTCAGATATCTCCCAGGGTGTTTAGTAACCGTTTACGCACCACTCTCTTCAGAACCATCTGTCTCTGCTATCTATGCAAATGAGACAGGCCAGCACCTTTTTGTTTGCATTCTAGATCCCACAGATCAAACATCACCAACGTCATAACGGTATCATCAGGTAGTGAATGACTCCAACACAATACATCTAATCAGGATCCAATGTCTCCCTCTCCTTTTCATCTCTTTATCTCTCCCTCTGTCTTCTTTTCTCTCTGTGCCTCCCAACTTAACTAGTGCTGTACCTGTTACTGAGGACGATGGAGCATGATATTTACCAAGACCCATGAGCTGTATATACAGCCCCAGCAATCCCCTAAATAAAGGGCCTCCATCACAGGAGGTTAGTTGCACCTTATTGTATTTATTTTTATTTATTTCACCTTTATTTAACCAGGTAGGCTAGTTGAGAACAAGTTCTACATTTACAACTGTGACCTGACCCAGTCTCTCTTCTAGGTAAAGCCCCTTATCTCAGCTCACTGGTCACCCATTGCAGCACCCACTCGTAGTGCTACGGGTGGGTGCTGCTTGGTGACCAGTGAGCTGAGATAAGGCGGGGCTTTACCTAGCAAAGACATAGATGTCCTGGAGCCAGTGGGTTTGGCGACAAATATGTAGCGAGGGCCAGCCAACGAGAGCATACAGGTTGCAGTGGTGGGTAGTATATGGGGCTTTGGTGACAAAACGGATGGCTCTGTGATAGACTGCATCCAATTTGCTGAGAAGTGTGTTGGAGGTTATTTTGTAGATGACATCGCCGAAGTCGAGGATAGTCGGTTTTATGAAGGAATGTTTGGCAGCATGAGTGAGGGAGATGACCGCGGCAGCTTTCCAATCTTTGGGCATCTCAGACGACACGAGAGGTTGAACAGGCTAGTAATAGGGGTTGCAACAATTTTGGCTGATAATTTTATTAAGAGAGGGTCCCGATTGTCTAGCCCGGGTGATTTGTAGGGCTCCAGATTTTGCAGCTCTTTCAGAACTTCAGTCATCTGGATTTGGGTGAAAGAGAAATGGGGGAGGCTTGGGCAAGTTGTTCTGGGGGGTGCAGGGCTGTTGACCGGGGTAGGGGTAGCCAGGTGGAAAGCATGGCCAGTTGTAGAAAAATGCTTATTGAAACTTTTTAGAGTTTGTGCTACAGGATGCAAATTTCTGTTTGAAAAAGCTAGTATTTGCTTTCCTAACTGCCTGTGTATATTGGTTCCTAACTTCCCTGAAAAGTTGTATATCACAGGGGCTATTTGATGCTAATGGAAAACGCCACAGGATGTTTTTGTGCTGGTCAATGGCAGTCAGGTCTATTGTGAACCAAGGGATATATCTGTTCCTGGTTTTAAACCTTAATTGGGGAGGACTGCCTCGTGGTAATGGCTGGAGTGGCATAAGTCGAATGGTATGAAGTGCCATTTTCTCCGTTCAAGCCATTATTATGAGCCGTCCACTGCACTCCATCATTTTCTGCCTGCAGCCGCTGTAAATATCGCCATTTGCTTTGGAGGTTGAGTTGCGTATATCATTCAGAGCCGAGCTTCCATTCTCCGTCAGAGGATCATGAAGATCCCAGAAACACAATAGAAAACCAGCTGGGGTAGCAGAACTAGTGGAGCCGTGGGAGTCAGAACACAATCTCGGCCCATAAGAGCACTTAGACGGTCCTTGTTCCTACTACTGTTCCATCTGTGGAAGAACACATTTACATCTTACCGACTTCCTCTTGGGACACGGGCCAAGAGGGGAGGGGAGAGGAGGAGGAGAGGGGGGTAGTGGAGAGGAGAGGAGAGGAGGAGGGGGAGGAGGGGAGGGGAGAGGAGAGGAGGAGGGAGAGGAGGAGGAGGAGGGGAGAGGGGAGGAGAGGAGGAGGAGAGGAGGAGGAGGAGGGGATGGAGAGGGAGGAGAGGAGGAGGAGGAGGGAGGGAGGGGAGAGGAGGGGGAGGAGGAGGAGGAGGAGGAGAGGGAGGAGGGGAGAGGGAGGAGGAGGAGGGGAGGGGAGAGGGGGAGAGGAGGGAGGGGAGGGGAGAGGAGGAGGAGGAGAGGGGAGGGGAGGGGGGAGGGGGGAGGGAGAATGGTATTGGGATGCAAAGCTCCAAGAGACCGTTTAAACTAGGAAGCCAGAGATGAACAACAGATTGTTTGTACAGTACACCACCCAGACATTTGCTGTTCTATTGCCAGACATGTGGTTTTCTCCCCCACAAGAGAGGAGTTGGCTGGATTTGGATAGATGTGTGGTGTGTGGACAGGTGGAGGAGAAGTTTACTCTAGCTCTTTCTTTTGCTCTCTCTCCTTTACTCTCTCTCACACACACACACACACACACACACACACACACACACACACACACACACACACACACACACACACACACACACACACACACACACACACACACACACACACACACACACACACACACACACACACACACACACACACACAATCACACACACACCTACACACAAACACACACACACCTACACACAAACACCTACACACACCTACACACACACACACACCTACACACCTACACACCTACACACACACACCTACACACCTACACACACACACACACACCTACACACACACACACACACACACACACACCTACACACACACACACACACACACCTACACACACACACACACACACACACACACACACACACACACACACACACACACACACACACACACACACACACACACACACACACACACACACACACACACACACACACACACACACAGAGGTGAGAGAGTACTTTATCTTCTATTGACAGAGGCTTCTCAGGAGCTTAGGCTGGTTGGTCCGGTGTGTGTGTGTGTGTGTGTGTGTGTGTGTGTGTGTGTGTGTGTGTGTGTGTGTGTGTGTGTGTGTGTGTGTGTGTGTGTGTGTGTGTGTGTGTGTGTAGCCTGGTGGTAATTCCCTGGTTGTCTGAAGCTTTGATCCCTGTGCTACAACACCTGTCTGACGCCTTGACAGACCTCACTGGAACACCCACTGCAAAGCAATTAAAGGTGTGGTTGTGGGTGTGTATGTGTATCTGTCCGTGCACATGTGTCAGAGTGTCTGGCGGTCTCTCAACGCAATGTGTGTGTTTGTGTGTGTAAGTGTGTTGGGGGTGAGATGGCAAGGTGTTAGACTGCATCGTGTCTAGGGATTACCACAACACGAGGTATGGCAGTAGCACACCTCAAATCACTCAGCTTCTAGCCTGAAGAAAACCACCTCTCTGCCTCAAAACACTCAGCTTCTAGCCTGAAGAAAACCACCTCTCTGCCTCAAAACACTCAGCTTCTAGCCTGAAGAGAACCACCTCTCTGCCTCAAAACACTCAGCTTCTAGCCTGAAGAAAACCACCTCTCTGCCTCAAACCACTCAGCTTCTAACCTGAGGAAAACCCCCTCTCTGCCTCAAACCACTCAGCTTCTAACCTGAGGAAAACCCCCTCTCTGCCTCAAACCCCTCAGCTTCTAACCTGAGGAAAACCCCCCCTCTGCCTCAAAACACTCAGCTTATAGCCTGAG
>NC_060177.1:7563979-7590168 GCF_021184085.1 Oncorhynchus gorbuscha
GTAAATGTTATCTAGGAATTCCAGAGGAGTCGTTGGTTCCTGACCAAAATGGACACAGAAGATGGGGGAGAGGATGGGATGGTATCCTAGTGTTGGGAATCTGGGTGTGGAACATTGTGCTACATTATGGATCACTCTCTGGGTATAGACATTATGGATCACTCTCTGGGTATAGACATTATGGATCACTCTCTGGGTGTCTACATTATGGATCACTCTCTGGGTGTCTACATTATGGATCACTCTCTGGGTATAGACATTATGGATCACTCTCTGGGTATAGACATTATGGATCACTCTCTGGGTATAGACATTATGGATCACTCTGGGTGTAGACATTATGGATCACTCTCTGGTATAGACATTATGGATCACTCTCTGGGTATAGACATTATGGATCACTCTCTGGGTGTCTACATTATGGATCACTCTCTGGGTGTAGATATTATAGATCACTCTTTGGGTATATAGACATTATGGATCACTCTCTGGGTGTCAACATTATAGATCACTCTCTGGGTGTAGACATTATGGATCACTCTCTGGGTGTAGACATTATAGATCACTCTCTGGGTGTAGACATTATGGATCACTCTCTGGGTATAGACATTATGGATCACTCTCTGGGTGGAGACATTATGGATCACTTTTCTCTGGGTGTCTACATTATGGATCACTCTCTGGGTATAGACATTATGGATCACTCTCTGGGTGTAGACATTATGGATCACTCTCTGGGTGTCTATATTATGGATCACTGGGTGTCTACATTATGCATCACTCTCTGGGTATAGACATTATGGATCACTCTCTGGGTGTCTACATTATGGATCACTCTCTGGGTGTCTACATTATGGATCACTCTCTGGGTATAGACATTATGGATCACTCTCTGGGTATAGACATTATGGATCACTCTCTGGGTGTAGACATTATGGATCACTCTCTGGGTGTAGACATTATGGATCACTCTCTGGGTGTAGACATTATGGATCACTCTCTGGGTGTAGACATTATGGATCACTCTCTGGGTGTAGAAATTATGGATCACTCTCTGGGTGTCTACATTATGGATCACTCTCTGGGTGTCTACATTAAAGATCACTCTTTGGGTGTCTACATTATGGATCACTCTCTGGGTGTAGACAGTAAACAAGCCAAGCAAGGCCCTTCACAATAGAGACTGGAGGAAGAGAGCTTGTTAATGTCGGGGATCATTTACTCTAGCCTGACCATGTATTCCCCTGAGCCCCCAGCCATGACTAATGGCACACAGATCTGATTCCACAGTGATTCGCCATCCTTACAGAGAAATAGATGGAAAGATAGATAGATAGAAATAAAGAAAGATGAAAGATGAAAAGGAGAGAGAGAGTGAGGTGGGAAATCACCTAGCATCTGCACATGCTGTCAGTCCAGATTTCCCAAGCCATTAGTGCGAGGCGTGTGTGTGTGTGCGTTTGTGCATGCGTGTGTGTGTACGTGTGCATGTTTGCATTTGTGTGTGTGAGGAGAGGACACTTAAAGAGATTCTCTACTGATTCGGACTGTGAACAAAATCATTATACCTCTACTGTATATAGGAGTGAGAACTCTACTATAAGACAGGTTCATTCAAATGCAGTCCGAGACAGAGAGACACCCGCGAAATCTGTTAAGGTAGGAGAGATGGCAGAGACAAATAGGGTGTGAGAGAGTGAGGGGAGAGAGAGAGAGAGTGAGGGAGAGAGTGAGGGAGAGAGTGAGGGAGAGAATGAGGAGAGAGTGAGGGGGAGAGAGATAGACACACCCAGCGAAATCTGTTACTTAGGAGAGATGGCAGAGACAAATAGGGTGTGAGAGAGTGAGGGAGAGAGAGAGAGAGAGTGAGGGAGAGAGTGAGGGGAGAGAGAGAGAGTGAGGGAGAGAGTGAGGGAGAGAGTGAGGGGAGAGAGAGAGAGACACACCCGGCGAAATCTATTAAGGTAGGAGAGATGGCAGAGACAAATAGGGTGTGAGAGAGTGAGGGAGAGAGAGAGAGAGTGAGGGAGAGCGTGAGGGAGAGAGTGAGGGAGAGAGTGAGGGAGAGAGAGAGTGAGGGAGAGAGTGAGGAGAGAGTGAGGGGAGAGAGAGAGAGTGAGGGAGAGAGTGAGGGAGAGAGTGAGGGAGAGAGAGAGTGAGGGAGAGAGTGAGGGAGAGAGTGAGGGGAGAGAGTGAGGAGAAAAGAGAGAGTGAGGGAGAAAGAGAGAGTGAGGGAGAGAGGAGGGGAGAGAGTGAGTGAGGGTGAGAGTGAGTGAGGGGAGAGAGTGAGGGGAGAGAGTGAGGAGGGATAGAGTGAGGGATAGAGTGAGGGGAGAGTGAGGGGAGAGAGAGAGAGTGAGGGAGAGAGTGAGGGAGAGAGTGAGGGAGAGAGAGAGAAACACCCGGCAGAAATCTGTTAAGGTAGGAGAGACAGCAGAGACAAATAGGGTGTGAGAGAGTGAGGGGAGAGAGAGACAGTGAGGGAGAGAGTGAGGGAGAGAGTGAGGGAGAGAGAGTGAGGGGGAGAGAGAGTGAGGGGAGAGAGAGAGTGAGGGAGAGTGAGGGAGAGAGTGAGGGGAGAGAGAGAGAGAGTGAGGGGAGAGAGAGTGAGGGGAGAGAAAGAGTGAGGAGAGAGTGAGGGAGAGAGTGAGGGAAGAGAGAGAGAGAGAGTGAGGGGAGAGAGAGTGAGGGGAGAGAGAGAGTGAGGAGAGAGTGAGGGAGAGAGAGGGGAGAGAGAGAGAGAGAGAGAAGGTAAAGGAATGGTGGGCAGCCAACAGAGAGTAGGGACAGTAAACAGATCTATATTTCTACTTTATTGCGCTCTCTCTCCTCCCCGCATGCACTATCATTACCAGTTGTCGCGGCAACTGAGATACAGCAATCAAAGAAGCACCAGGAGAGGCAGCAAGATGAAAGAAGGGACAAAATGGAGGGAGAGAGAAAGGGAAGGAGATAAAAAAGGAGGGCCTGTGGTTAGGAGGGTAATGAACCTATTGTAAAAACATAAATACATCTCTCAGATATAGGACAGACACTGTGTATTTGACATGTTATTCGGGACTACAGTACCCGTGTAGTCAATGTGTCATTCAATGTGTTTGTATTGGCTAATAGCAGTAAGGCCCAAAATCATTTTGTATCATTTTTCTTTTCTTTTTCCACAGAGGTGGCAACCCACAGGTCCCAGAGTGGTGGGGGAGAAATAGTTTCCTTGGGCCCAGAGTTTTTCCTGATCTGGTAAACTCTGGGTATGACATAGTAATAAATCAGCTGTAAAAAAAAAACTTTTATATGGGCTATGATGGGACCAGATTATTTTTAATCAGGTCATATGGTTTAAAATTTTTAAAAATAATGGAAAAACTCCTGACCCTAGGTAGGATGATAACATATAAATCATGGAAAAACTCCTGACCCTAGGTAGGATGATAACATACAAATCATGGAAAAACTCCTGACCCTAGGTAGGATGATAACATAAAAATCATGGAAAAACTCCTGACCCTAGGTAGGATGATAATGTCAAACAAATTATGAGTCGAATCCCTCTGTGGAAAGGGTTCTACATGGAACCCAAAAGGGTTCTACCTAGAACCAAAAGGGTTCTACCTGGAACTTAAAGGGGTTCTTTCCAGAGTTCTTCTATGGGGACAGCCGAAGATACTTGTTTTCTAAGAGTGTAGCTACACCACAGTAAGCGTGGGAGGGAGGGAGGGAGTGCTAGCCCACCAGAAGAACGGGGGCTGGCTGTGTCTGAGTGAGGTGTTTGTCTGTGCTGCCCCAGTGCACATCAATCTGTTTAATTTTAGCTACAGATTGTCGCTGTCTCTTTATGCATGGCCAGCATGAGGCCTACATCCGTCACGAGGCAGCACATTAACAAGGAGACGGGCTGTTAGGAGGAACAGATGGCCACCTGGCCGAAGTGTCGTGTGCAGGCCGCCCGCCCGGCAGGGTTTCAGTGCCAGTTCCAGAACCCAGGGCCTGGTTGGCCGAGAGGAAAGTCTGACCCTGGTCCATTAGAACTAGTCAGGCATCCTGGAGGGCCACTGGTGGAGGAGGGGTGGGGTTTGGGCCGAGGATGGATATGGATGGGCACATAGAGATAGTGACCACATGTCCCGGATTGCAATTTAGCAACAAATTCAAACACCACTAATTTTGGGAAAAAATGGATTTGTTTCAGTCAGACATTCCAACCTGTCTTTTGCAGTAATGTTGCGCTTATGAAAATATATAAATCATCAGGATGTGGTAGCCTAAGCCTACTGGTGATGCTCAAGACTTCTCCAATCGTTGTTGAGATGCGATAGTCTGCGCAGTGCCGAAACGAACTCTGAACAAACTATATTCATTTAGGGACAGGTCAAAATGCATGAAACATTTATGGTAATTTAGCTAGCTAGCTTGATGTTGCTAGCTAATTTGTCCTGGGATATAAACATTGGGTTGTTATTTTACCTGAAATGCACAAGGTCCTCTACTCTGACAATGAATCCACAGATTAAAGGGTAAACTGAGTTGTGTCTAGTAATCTCTCCTCCTTCAGGCTTCTTCTTCTTCTTTGGACTTAATATGGTTGCTGACAACCAACTTTAAGGTGTATTACCACCACCAACTGGACTGGAGTGTGGACCTCAGTTCCACTTTCAATCACCCATGTGGGTATATGCTTCTAAAAAAACAATGAGGAGATGGGAGAGGCGGGACTTGCAGCGCGTCAAGCATCACAAATAGAACCAAGTTCTATTTTAGCGCCTGGCTACTCAGACGCGAGCGAGCAGTGTGGATGCAATGATTGAATAACATGTATGTGTCATTTATTTAAATGTATGTCATTAAAATGTATTTTACAACACTTGTGCACGCGACGCGAGCGGTGTGGTCAGCATGTTAGGCCTAACTATTTACCAAAAGATTCTTATGAAACCCTACAAAAATAGCTGAAGTAAATTACCGTATTAGACTGGAAGATACACATTAATTTGGTCAAACTTGTGAGGCACTCCATGCTCAGGTGTGGGAGGAGGGTGACTGGAGGAGGGTGGATGTAGGTGTTGGTGGAGGAGGGTGACTGGAGGAGGGTGGATGTAGGTGTTGGTGGAGGAGGGTGACTGGAGGAGGGTGGATGTAGGTGTTGGTGGAGGAGGGTGACTGGAGGAGGGTGGATGTAGGTGTTGGTGGAGGAGGGTGACTGGAGGAGGGTGGATGTAGGTGTTGTTGGAGGAGGGTGACTGGAGGAGGGTGGATGTAGGTGTTGGTGGAGGAGGGTGACTGGAGGAGGGTGGATGTAGGTGTTGGTGGAGGAGGGTGACTGGAGGAGGGTGGATGTAGGTGTTGGTGGAGTAGGGTGACTGGAGGAGGGTGGATGTAGGTGTTGGTGGAGGAGGGTGACTGGAGGAGGGTGGATGTAGGTGTTGGTGGAGGAGGGTGACTGGAGGAGGGTGGATGTAGGTGTTGGTGGAGGAGGGTGACTGGAGGAGGGTGGATGTAGGTGTTGGTGGAGTAGGGTGACTGGAGGAGGGTGGATGTAGGTGTTGGTGGAGGAGGGTGACTGGAGGAGGGTGGATGTAGGTGTTGGTGGAGGAGGGTGACTGGAGGAGGGTGGATGTAGGTGTTGGTGGAGGAGGGTGACTGGAGGAGGGTGGATGTAGGTGGTGGTGGAGGAGGGTGACTGGAGGAGGGTGGATGTAGGTGGTGGTGGAGGAGGGTGACTGGAGGAGGGTGACTGGAGGAGGGTGGATGTAGGTGTTGGTGGAGGAGGGTGACTGGAGGAGGGTGACTGGAGGAGGGTGGATGTAGGTGTTGGTGGAGGAGGGTGACTGGAGGAGGGTGGATGTAGGTGTTGGTGGAGGAGGGTGACTGGAGGAAGGTGACTGGAGGAGAGTGACTGGAGGAGAGTGACTGGAGGAGAGTGACTGGAGGAGGGTGACTGGAGGAGGGTGTTCTGTAGTTCAGGTTTCAGGATGACTCATTCCATCCTGGTTCTGCATTAAATGCAAACGGCCTGGCCGTTGATACAGTATTTAAAATGTATAATTCAAAATGATACACAAATGATCTGACACCCGTCTGTGCTGATTGTTGTAATAATCTGTCTGTGCTGATTGCTGTGGTAATCTGTCTGTGCTGATCGTTGCAGTAATCTGTCTGTGCTGATTGTTGTAATAATCTGTCTGTGCTGATCGTTGCAGTAATCTGTCTGTGCTGATTGTTGTAATAATCTGTCTGCTGATCGTTGCAGTAATCCGTCTGTGCTGATCGTTGTAATGATCTGTCTGTGCTGATCGTTGTAATAATCCGTCTGTGCTGATCGTTGTAATGATCTGTCTGTGCTGATCGTTGTAATGATCTGTCTGTGCTGATCGTTGTAATGATCTGTCTGTGCTGATTGTTGTAATAATCTGTCTGTGCTGATCGTTGCAGTAATCTGTCTGTGCTGATCATTGTAGTAATCTGTCTGTGCTGATCATTGTAGTAATCTGTCTGTGCTGATCACTGTAGTAATCTGTCTGTGCTGATCGTTGTAATAATCTGTCTGTGCTGATCGCTGTAATAATCTGTCTGTGCTGATCGCTGTAGTAATCTGTCTGTGCTGATCGTTGTAATAATCTGTCTGTGCTGATCGCTGCAGTAATCTGTCTGTGCTGATCATTGTAGTAATTTGTCTGTGCTGATCATTGTAGTAATCTGTCTGTGCTGATGGCTGTAGTAATCTGTCTGTGCTGATCGTTGTAATAATCTGTCTGTGCTGATCGCTGTAGTAATTTGTCTGTGCTGATCATTGTAGTAATTTGTGTGTGCTGATCATTGTAGTAATCTGTCTGTGCTGATGGCTGTAGTAATCTGTCTGTGCTGATCGTTGTAGTGGCATACTACTCATATGCACTCTTATACAAATGCCTCATCATCCTGCATGCTCCTGATAGCAACTAGGCGGCCATGTTGGATTAATGTCATGGAGGGGCATGGGGAGTGACATTCTGTATGATGCAGGCTCTGTTGGCTCAGTGTGCGTGTGGTTGCCTGGTGTGGGGATGTTCTCTGGCCATGAGAGGGCTCTTTGTGCGGCCAAGCCACTTGCTTCTGTGTGGAACTTGACATCTCCGAGCACAAAGGAACAAGTGCACAGTGTGTATGTAGGAGGGACCAGGGCCAGAGGAAACGGGGGGAGGAGAGGGAAACGGGGGAGAGGGAAACGAGGGGAGAAGAGGGAAATGGGGGAGGAGTTGGAAACGGGGGTGGAGGGAGGAGGGGAGGAGAGGGAAACAGGGGGTGGAGGGAGGAGGGGAGGAGAGGGAAACGGGGAGGAGAGGGAAATGGGGGAGGAGAGGGAAACGGGGTGGAGGGAAATGGGAAACGGGGGGGTAGAGGGAGGAGGGAAACGGGGGTGGAGAGGGAAACAGGGGGTGGAGAGGGAAACGGGGGTGGAGGGAGAGGGAAACGGGGGGTGGAGGGAGAGGGAAACGGGGGTGGAGGGAGGAGGGAAACAGGGGGAGAGGGAAATGGGGGGTGGAGGGAGGAGGGGAGGCGCCTTGGAGGAGGGAGGCTGGAAAGCGATGAGCGCCATCTGCTGTTTGGTCACACTCTGTGACGTCAGTGACCCACATGCCTTTTCTCCTTGGTGTCATTGGCCAACGGTATGAGGTCACTGGAAACTAATGCACCAGATGTTAATCTGTTTTTCAAGGAGTCAAATCAGTGAATGATCAACATCATAGTTTTGTCCATTAAAATGACCTCATTATCTCCAGACATGCCCTCCATAACAATCCGATAACAGCACTGTGATAAGTAATTGACAGCATTTAAAACCAGGTCTTGATCTGAACAAATCAGATGCTGTATATCATTGTGTTTATTGACTCCCTGACACTTTAATGTTTACTAAACATTCATTTGTCTTTGATTAACGGACATATATGAAAGCAGGAGAATGAGGAAGAGAGAATTGACATGTATGAGATAACAGATGTATCTTGTGGGTCCACAGACTCATGCTGAGACACTGATGGATTCTGTTTACAGTGGGTCTTTAGTAAGCTCTTCCCATCAATAGAAATGGCATTAGTTCTCTCAGCAGTTAATAGCCAATCGATGGCCAGAGAAGATTATGGGAGTCCTGCTGGATAAGAGCACTGTGTGATGATTGGTATCACAATGATAAGACAGGACTTGTAGTGAAGTGTCTTGTGTGTGTGTGTGTGTGTGTGTGTGTGTGTGTGTGTGTGTGTGTGTGTGTGTGTGTGTGTGTGTGTGTGTGTGTGTGTGTGTGTGTGTGTGTGTGTGTGTGTGTGTGTGTGTGTGTGTGTGTGTGTGTGTGTGTGTGTGTGTGTGTGTGTGTGTGTGTGTGTGTGTCACCACCAGGCACCAGCAGCATTGAACCAGGCACCCTGCGGATGTGGGTTGCACTGTCAGGCCGAGTCAGAAATCACAGACACAGCTTGATTCTCTGTCACCTTCCCTGGAGAGACCCACACACACATACACACACACACACACACACATACACACACACACGGCCTGCTGCCTCATCACCCCAGGAGACAGTGCAGAAGTTGGGGCTGAATGGCTAGGCAGTTGGGTGGCTAGGCACCACATCAACCCTCCAATCTGCTCTTTAAGTTCACCGAGAGCCTGAAGCGTTGTTAGGCCTGGGTACAGATGGGTTTTTTCTCCATCCAATTTTCCTTGCGGAACACACATGAGCTGGTTCTCACTCTAAGAGCTGTTTGAGAGTGCCCTGGGTGAAACCCTGGCAGAGCCAAGCCGTCACTAGGAGGATGGAGGGCAGAGAGGTGGTCACAGATAGGCCATGACTGTCTCAGTGTCACGCCAGCCTGACTTCAAATCAGATTGGATCTTTAGGAAGCTGGCACAAGCTACAACAGGAAAGGGCTGGATGGTGGATGGTAGATACAGTCTCCATCACAGTGAAGGGCTGGATACAGTCTCTATCACAGTGAAGGGCTGGATGGTGGATGGTGGATACAGTCTCTATCATAGTGAAGGGCTGGATGGTGGATGGTAGATACAGTCTCTATCATAGTGAAGGGCTGGATGGTGGATGCGGTCTCCATCACAGTGAAGGGCTGGATGGTGGATGGTAGATACAGTCTCTATCACAGTGAAGGGCTGGATGGTGGATGGTGGATACAGTCTCTATCACAGTGAAGGGCTGGATGGTGGATGGTGGATACAGTCTCTATCACAGTGAAGGGCTGGATGGTGGATGGTGGATACAGTCTCTATCACAGTGAAGGGCTGGATGGTGGATGGTAGATACAGTCTCTATCACAGTGAAGGGCTGGATGGTGGATGGTAGATACAGTCTCTATCACAGTGAAGGGCTGGATGGTGGATGGTAGATACAGTCTCTATCACAGTGAAGGGCTGGATGGTAGATACAGTCTCTATCACAGTGAAGGGCTGGATGGTAGATACAGTCTCTATCACAGTGAAGGGCTGGATGGTGGATGGTAGATACAGTCTCTATCACAGTGAAGGGCTGGATGGTAGATACAGTCTCTATCACAGTGAAGGGCTGGATGGTGGATACAGTCTCTATCACAGTGAAGGGCTGGATGGTGGATGGTAGATACAGTCTCTATCACAGTGAAGGGCTGGATGGTAGATACAGTCTCTATCACAGTGAAGGGCTGGATGGTAGATACAGTCTCTATCACAGTGAAGGGCTGGATGGTGGATGGTGAGATACAGTCTCTATCACAGTGAAGGGCTGGATGGTGGATGGTAGATACAGTCTCTATCACAGTGAAGGGCTGGATGGTGGATACAGTCTCTATCACAGTGAAGGGCTGGATGGTAGATACAGTCTCTATCACAGTGAAGGGCTGGATGGTGGATGGTAGATACAGTCTCTATCACAGTGAAGGGCTGGATGGTGGATGGTAGATACAGTCTCTATCACAGTGAAGGGCTGGATGGTGGATACAGTCTCTATCACAGTGAAGGGCTGGATGGTGGATACAGTCTCTATCATAGTGAAGGGCTGGATGGTAGATACAGTCTCTATCACAGTGAAGGGCTGGATGGTAGATACAGTCTCTATCACAGTGAAGGGCTGGATGGTAGATACAGTCTCTATCACAGTGAAGGGCTGGATGGTAGATACAGTCTCTATCACAGTGAAGGGCTGGATGGTGGATGGTAGATACTGTCTCTATCACAGTGAAGGGCTGGATAGTGGATGGTGGATACAGTCTCTATCACAGTGAAGGGCTGGATGGTGGATACAGTCTCTATCACAGTGAAGGGCTGGATGGTAGATACAGTCTCTATCACAGTGAAGGGCTGGATGGTAGATACAGTCTCTATCACAGTGAAGGGCTGGATGGTAGATACCTCTGTCTGTCTCTCTCTCTACCTCTGTCTGTCTCTCTCTCTACCTCTGTCTGTCTCTCTCTCTACCTCTGTCTGTCTCTCTCTCTACCTCTGTCTGTCTCTCTCTCTACCTCTGTCTGTCTCTCTCTCTACCTCTGTCTGTCTCTCTCTCTACCTCTGTCTGTCTCTCTCTCTACCTCTGTCTGTCTCTCTCTCTACCTCTGTCTGTCTCTCTCTCTACCTCTGTCTGTCTCTCTCTCTACCTCTGTCTGTCTCTCTCTCTACCTCTGTCTGTCTCTCTCTCTACCCTGTCTGTCTCTCTCTCTACCTCTGTCTGTCTCTCTCTCTACCTCTGTCTGTCTCTCTCTCTACCTCTGTCTGTCTCTCTCTCTACCTCTGTCTGTCTCTCTCTCTACCTCTGTCTGTCTCTCTCTCTACCTCTGTCTGTCTCTCTCTCTACCTCTGTCTGTCTCTCTCTCTACCTCTGTCTGTCTCTCTCTCTACCTCTGTCTGTCTCTCTCTCTACCTCTGTCTGTCTCTCTCTACCTCTGTCTGTCTCTCTCTCTACCTCTGTCTGTCTCTCTCTCTACCTCTGTCTGTCTCTCTCTCTACCTCTGTCTGTCTCTCTCTCTACCTCTGTCTGTCTCTCTCTCTCTCTACCTCTGTCTGTCTGTCTCTCTCTCTCTCTACCTCTGTCTGTCTCTCTCTCTCTCTACCTCTGTCTGTCTCTCTCTCTACCTCTGTCTGTCTCTCTCTACCTCTGTCTCTGTCTCTCTCTACCTCTGTCTGTCCTCTACCTCTGTCTGTCTCTCTCTCTACCTCTGTCTGTCTCTCTCTCTACCTCTGTCTGTCTCTCTCTCTACCTCTGTCTGTCTCTCTCTCTACCTCTGTCTGTCTCTCTCTCTACCTCTGTCTGTCTCTCTCTCTACCTCTGTCTGTCTCTCTCTCTACCTCTGTCTGTCTCTCTCTCTACCTCTGTCTGTCTCTCTCTCTACCTCTGTCTGTCTCTCTCTCCATCTAGGGCCACTAGAGCAGCTAAACAACACGTTTTTTGCGTTATCTCTCTAATGACCGTGAATGTGGCCAGGAGCACGCACGGAGCACAGCTAGGCCTATGTGAGATAATGTAGTGTTGTGTCTTGAAAACACAAATGATCTCAGCTGGAATTGCACCATTATTTCAATCAAAAACTCAATTGTCACTGATAGGAGATTTTCTGCTCCGCTGTCTCAGATTTGATTCAAAGGGGGCAAGATTCTATCAGATCTGCGCTAGCCGACTCCCACAAAGGGGGCAAGATTCTATCAGATCTGCGCTAGCCGACTCCCACAAAGGGGGCAAGATTCTATCAGATCTGCGCTAGCCGACTCCCACAAAGGGGGCAAGATTCTATCAGATCTGCGCTAGCCGACTCCCACAAAGGGGGCAAGATTCTATCAGATCTGCGCTAGCCGACTCCCACAAAGGGGCAAGATTCTATCAGATCTGCGCTAGCCGACTCCCACAAAGGGGCAAGATTCTATCAGATCTGCGCTAGCCGACTCCCACAAAGGGGCAAGATTCTATCAGATCTGCGCTAGCCGACTCCCACAAAGGGGGCAAGATTCTATCAGATCTGCGCTAGCCGACTCCTACAAAGGGGCAAGATTCTATCAGATCTGCGCTAGCCGACTCCCACAAAGGGGGCAAGATTCTATCAGATCTGCCCTAGCCGACTCCCACAAAGGGGCAAGATTCTATCAGATCTGCCCTGGCCGACTCCCACAAAGGGGGCAAGATTCTATCAGATCTGCGCTAGCCGACTCCCACAAAGGGGGCAAGATTCTATCAGATCTGCCCTAGCCGACTCCCACAAAGGGGGCAAGATTCTATCAGATCTGCGCTAGCCGACTCCCACAAAGGGGGCAAGATTCTATCAGATCTGCCCTAGCCGACTCCCACAAAGGGGGCAAGATTCTATCAGATCTGCCCTAGCCGACTCCCACAAAGGGGCAAGATTCTATCAGATCTGCGCTAGCCGACTCCCACAAAGGGGCAAGATTCTATCAGATCTGCCCTAGCCGACTCCCACAAAGGGGGCAAGATTCTATCAGATCTGCCCTAGCCGACTCCCACAAAGGGGGCAGGATTCTATCAGATCTGCGCTAGCCGACTCCCACAAAGGGGGCAAGATTCTATCAGATCTGCGCTAGCCGACTCCTACAAAGGGGCAAGATTCTATCAGATCTGCCCTAGCCGACTCCCACAAAGGGGGCAAGATTATATCAGATCGCGCTAGCCGACTCCCACAAAGCATTTGTTTTGGCGGTGTCGGAGGTGGAACTGCGCTAGAGCTGTCAAATCCACAAGTGGCTCCCGGATTATGTCTAAAGCGGACACTGTCATTGGCTGCACAAAGTCGCATCAACACTAGAAGCGCCAATTGAGTCATTTTGACTTAATGTGAATTTAAAATTGAGATACTGTATCTCTGCCACGCCTGCCTCCATGCTTGACTTTTCCTAAATACATCTATTAAACACAGGTATGTTGTTAGAATTTCGATATCACAAACATCATTTGTGTTTTAGCAGTTTTAAAAGGACATGTCATTTTTTCCCAGGGAGTGACAGTGTTTTTTTTTCTCCAAATCCTCTTCCCAGAGTCACATGTAGGTAAGACTGTTATATATCACGGTTCCACACATGAGCATGAGTCAATAGGTAGCTTACAGAAAGATAAACTAATGAAAATGCTATGGTGTTCTTATAAATAACTATGTTTTCATGTTATCCAAGACCTTCATCAACACAACCAAATGTACATTTTCCCAATAGCATATATGAAATATACTGTATTTATTAGACTGTTATAATGTTGGAGTCAAAATGACGGCTTTTCTAAACAACCTTGTTTCCAAGTCAGAGAACTAGCATCTGAGCAACAGACAAATTATCGTAAAATAGACACAAATTACTAATTTGAAAATTTGTGACAGGCACACAAAAAATGTAAATGTCTTGTATCCAGTTCATGATTTTCTTCATAATAATTCTAATTTGTTGTGGCTAATGTTAGCTAGTTTAGCTAGGTGGCTAATGTTAGCTAGTTTAGCTAGGTGGCTAATGTTAGCTAGGCTAGGCGTTAGGGTTAAGGTTAGTGTAAGGGTTAGCTAACATGCTAGCTAAGTAATAATAATAATAATAATAATAATATATAATTATTATTATTATTATTATGCTAGCTAAGTAGATAAAACGTAGCAAGTAGTTACAAAATGAGCTACAATTATAAAGTAGGCCATCACCTTCGTGTTATTCGCCCACCCATCCTCCTTGAGCAACCCTCCCTCCTATCGTTTCAGTCTTACCTTCATCTGTGATTGAAACGCACTGGATCAAAATAATTTGTTGGATCGTTCAATGCCGGGAAACTGTACAGCATTAAATGCCGGCCTCACAAGGAATTATCCGCCATGTCTTGTCCATTACAGCTACACATCCAGACAGAGTTCAACTGGCCCTCATCTACTGGATATACATGGTGTGACTGGTCCTTATCTACTGACTATACATGGTGTGACTGGTCCTTATCTACTGACTATATATGGTGTGACTGGTCCTCATCTACTGGATATACATGGTGTGACTGGTCCTTATCTACTGACTATACATGGTGTGACTGGTCCTTATCTACTGACTATATATGGTGTGACTGGTCCTCATCTACTGGATATACATGGTGTGACTGGTCCTTATCTACTGACTATACATGGTGTGACTGGTCCTCATCTACTGGCTATACATGGTGTGACTGGTCCTTATCTACTGACTATACATGGTGTGACTGGTCCTTATCTACTGACTATACATGGTGTGACTGGTCCTTATCTACTGACTATACATGGTGTGACTGGTCCTCATCTACTGGATATACATGGTGTGACTGGTCCTTATCTACTGACTATACATGGTGTGACTGGTCCTTATCTACTGGCTATACATGGTGTGACTGGTCCTTATCTACTGACTATACATGGTGTGACTGGTCCTTATCTACTAACTATACATGGTGTGACTGGTCCTTATCTACTGACTATACATGGTGTGACTGGTCCTTATCTACTGACTATACATGGTGTGACTGGTCCTTATCTACTGACTATACATGGTGTGACTGGTCCTTATCTACTGACTATACATGGTGTGACTGGTCCTTATCTACTGGATATACATGGTGTGACTGGTCCTTATCTACTGACTATACATGGTGTGACTGGTCCTTATCTACTGACTATACATGGTGTGACTGGTCCTTATCTACTGACTATACATGGTGTGACTGGTCCTTATCTACTGACTATACATGGTGTGACTGGTCCTTATCTACTGGCTATACATGGTGTGACTGGTCCTTATCTACTGACTATACATGGTGTGACTGGTCCTTATCTACTGACTATACATGGTGTGACTGGTCCTTATCTACTGACTATACATGGTGTGACTGGTCCTTATCTACTGACTATACATGGTGTGACTGGTCCTCATCTACTGACTATACATGGTGTGACTGGTCCTTATCTACTGACTATACATGGTGTGACTGGTCCTTATCTACTGACTATACATGGTGTGACTGGTCCTTATCTACTGACTATACATGGTGTGACTGGTCCTTATCTACTGACTATACATGGTGTGACTGGTCCTTATCTACTGACTATACATGGTGTGACTGGTCCTTATCTACTGACTATACATGGTGTGACTGGTCCTTATCTACTGACTATACATGGTGTGACTGGTCCTTATCTACTGACTATACATGGTGTGACTGGTCCTTATCTACTGACTATACATGGTGTGACTGGTCCTTATCTACTGACTATACATGGTGTGACTGGTCCTTATCTACTGACTATACATGGTGTGACTGGTCCTTATCTACTGACTATACATGGTGGTCCTTATCTACTGACATGGTCCTTATCTACTGACTATACATGGTGTGACTGGTCCTTATCTACTGACTATACATGGTGTGACTGGTCCTTATCTACTGGCTATACATGGTGTGACTGGTCCTTATCTACTGACTATACATGGTGTGACTGGTCCTTATCTACTGGCTATACATGGTGTGACTGGTCCTTATCTACTGACTATACATGGTGTGACTGGTCCTTATCTACTGACTATACATGGTGTGACTGGTCCTTATCTACTGACTATACATGGTGTGACTGGTCCTTATCTACTGACTATACATGGTGTGACTGGTCCTTATCTACTGGCTATACATGGTGTGACTGGTCCTTATCTACTGACTATACATGGTGTGACTGGTCCTTATCTACTGGCTATACATGGTGTGACTGGTCCTTATCTACTGACTATACATGGTGTGACTGGTCCTTATCTACTGGCTATGGTGTGACATGGTGTGACTGGTCCTTACCTACTGACTATACATGGTGTGACTGGTCCTTATCTACTGACTATACATGGTGTGACTGGTCCTTATCTACTGACTATACATGGTGTGACTGGTCCTTATCTACTGACTATACATGGTGTGACTGGTCCTTATCTACTGGCTACATGGTGTGACTGGTCCTTATCTACTGACTATACATGGTGTGTGGTCCTTATCTACTGACTATACATGGTCTGGTCCTTATCTACTGACTATACATGGTGTGACTGGTCCTTATCTACTGACTATACATGGTGTGACTGGTCCTTATCTACTGACTATACATGGTGTGACTGGTCCTTATCTACTGGCTATACATGGTGTGACTGGTCCTTATCTACTGACTATACATGGTGTGACTGGTCCTTATCTACTGACTATACATGGTGTGACTGGTCCTTATCTACTGACTATACATGGTGTGACTGGTCCTTATCTACTGGCTATACATGGTGTGACTGGTCCTTATCTACTGACTATACATGGTGTGACTGGTCCTTATCTACTGACTATACATGGTGTGACTGGTCCTTATCTACTGACTATACATGGTGTGACTGGTCCTTATCTACTGACTATACATGGTGTGACTGGTCCTTATCTACTGACTATACATGGTGTGACTGGTCCTTATCTACTGACTATACATGGTGTGACTGGTCCTTATCTACTGACTATACATGGTGTGACTGGTCCTTATCTACTGACTATACATGGTGTGACTGGTCCTTATCTACTGACTATACATGGTGTGACTGGTCCTTATCTACTGACTATCATGGTGTGACTGGTCCTTATCTACTGGTATACATGGTGTGACTGGTCCTTATCTACTGACTATACATGGTGTGACTGGTCCTTATCTACTGACTATACATGGTGTGACTGGTCCTTATCTACTGACTATACATGGTGTGACTGGTCCTTATCTACTGACTATACATGGTGTGACTGGTCCTTATCTACTGACTATACATGGTGTGACTGGTCCTTATCTACTGACTATACATGGTGTGACTGGTCCTTATCTACTGACTATACATGGTGTGACTGGTCCTTATCTACTGACTATACATGGTGTGACTGGTCCTTATCTGACCAGGGGTGACTGGTGTGACTGGTCCTTATCTACTGACTACATGGTGTGACTGGTCCTTATCTACTGACTATACATGGTGTGACTGGTCCTTATCTACTGACTATACATGGTGTGACTGGTCCTTATCTACTGACTATACATGGTGTGACTGGTCCTTATCTATCTACTGACTGTGTCCTTATACATGGTGTGACTGGTCCTTATCTACTGACTATACATGGTGTGACTGGTCCTTATCTACTGACTGGTGGTGTGATGGTCCTTCACTCTACTGGCTATCCAGTATACCTGGTGGTGTGACTGGTCCTTATCTACTGACTATACATGGTGTGACTGGTCCTTATCTAGGGCTATACATGGTGTGACTGGTCCTTATCTACTGACTGGTGTGACTGGTCCTTATCTACTGGTATACATGGTGTGACTGGTCCTTATCTACTGACTATACATGGTGTGACTGGTCCTCATCCTGACTATACATGGTGTGACTGGTCCTTATCTACTGGCTATACATGGTGTGACTGGTCCTTATCTACTGACTAAACATGGTGTGACTGGTCCTTATCTATATCTATACATGGTGTGACTGGTCCCTTATCTACTGACTATACATGGTGTGACTGGTCCTTATCTACTGGCTATACATGGTGTGACTGGTCCTTATCTACTGACTATACATGGTGTGACTGGTCCTTATCTACTGACTATCATGGTGTGACTGGTCCTTATAAGAATACATGGTGTGACTGGTCCTTATCTACTGACTATACATGGTGTGACTGTATCTACTGGCTACATGGTGTGGTCCTTATCTACTGACTATACATGGTGTGACTGGTCCTTATCTACTGACTATACATGGTGTGACTGGTCCTTATCTACTGACTATACATGGTGTGACTGGTCCTTATCTACTGACTATACATGGTGTGACTGGTCCTTATCTACTGACTATACATGGTGTGACTGGTCCTTATCTACTGACTATACATGGTGTGACTGGTCCTTATCTACTGACTATACATGGTGTGACTGGTCCTTATCTACTGACTATACATGGTGTGACTGGTCCTTATCTACTGACTATACATGGTGTGACTGGTCCTTCTATCTACTGGTTTATGACTGGTCCCTTATCTACATGGTGTGACTGGTCCTTATCTACTGACTATACATGGTGTGATGGTCCTTATCTACTGACTATACATGGTGTGACTGGTCCTTATCTACTGACTATACATGGTGTGACTGGTCCTTATCTACTGGCTATACAGGTGACTGGTCCTTATCTACTGACTATACATGGTGTGACTGGTCCTTATCTACTGGCTATACATGGTGTGACTGGTCCTTATCTACTGACTATACATGGTGTGACTGGTCCTTATCTACTGACTATACATGGTGTGACTGGTCCTTATCTACTGACTATACATGGTGTGACTGGTCCTTATCTACTGGCTATACATGGTGTGACTGGTCCTTATCTACTGACTATACATGGTGTGACTGGTCCTTATCTACTGACTATACATGGTGTGACTGGTCCTTATCTACTGGCTATACATGGTGTGACTGGTCCTTATCTACTGACTATACATGGTGTGACTGGTCCTTATCTACTGACTATACATGGTGTGACTGGTCCTTATCTACTGGCTATACATGGTGTGACTGGTCCTTATCTACTGACTATACATGGTGTGACTGGTCCTTATCTACTGACTATACATGGTGTGACTGTGCAGATGACACAATGTGACAGAGACACTGCTGACCAGGGGGGTGGGTCAATCTGGGGGGGCAGAGTGGGTCAGGATGGTGCTGGGGAAAGGTCATCGCCATGGAGCAGCTGTCTGCCGCATCATCACTCAGAGACTGTGGGGAAGAGCTGCTTTGTGTGTGTGTGTGTCTTTGATTTTGTGTGTGTGTGTGTGTGTGTGTGTGTGTGTGTGTGTGTGTGTGTGTGTGTGTGTGTGTGTGTGTGTGTGTGTGTGTGTGTGTGTGTGTGTGTGTGTGTGTGTGTGTGTGTGTGTGTGTGTGTGTGTGTGTGTGTGTGTGTGATAACAAATGGAGACTTCACCTTTAGATTATCCAGTATACCTGGTGTGTGTTATTCAAGGCCTGTCCATCCATCACACAGGGGAGGCCGTAATCAAGGGCAATGGGATATAGGGAACATTTCCCCACAGAGGTGTGAGTGATAGCTGGTTGCTAATAGAGCTACTGAGCTACTCCCTTCAAAGCCAGAGTTAGCATTTAGCATAATAGCAATGAGATTTGGTTCATCCTAGTTTATAGCGAGGTTAGATTGTGCTGCTGATATGGCTAAATGCTATATGTCAGAGCGGGCCGTCATTCAAGAAAACAAAACGGTCGAGGCATTCGTTCATATATCTGTGTTGTAATATAGATAACCCATATGACCAATAGGAAGATCTACCAGTGCTTTCATTTGACCAATAAAAAGAGAGTTTCTACCAGTGCTTTCATTTGACCAATAAGAAGAGAGTATCTACCAGTGCTTTCATTTGACCAATAAGAAGAGAGTATCTACCAGTGCTTTCATTTAACCAATAAGAAGAGAGTATCTACCAGTGCTTTCATTTAACCAATAAGAAGAGAGTATCTACCAGTGCTTTCATTTGACCAATAAGAAGAGTATCTACCAGTGCTTTCATTTAAGCAATAAGAAGAGAGTATCTACCAGTGCTTTCATTTAACCAATAAGAAGACAGTATCTACCAGGGCTTTCATTTAAGCAATAAGAAGAGAGTATCTACCAGTGCTTTCATTTAACCAATAAGAAGACAGTATCTACCAGGGCTTTCATTTCACAAAATGGTTTATATGATCAATCTCCCAAATAGCAATATGACATCAGTGTTAATAAACCGGCTATTTGGTTATTGGACCAATCCCCCACAGAGGTAATGAGGCCCATCCCCCACAGAGGTAATGAGGCCAATCCCCCACAGAGGTAATGAGGCCAATCCCCAACAGAGTTAATGAGGCCAATCCCCCACAGAGTTAATGAGGCCAATCCCCCACAGAGGTAATGAGGCCAATCCCCCACAGAGGTAATGAGGCCAATCCCCCACAGAGGTAATGAGGCATTATTTGGTTATTAGACCAATCCCCCACAGAGGTAATGAGGCCAATCCCCCACAGAGTTAATGAGGCATTATTTGGTTATTAGACCAATCTCCCACAGAGGTAATGAGGCCAATCCCCCACAGAGTTAATGAGGCATTATTTGGTTATTAGACCAATCCCCCACAGAGGTAATGAGGCATTATTTGGTTATTAGACCAATCCCCCACAGAGGTAATGAGGCATTATTTGGTTATTAGACCAATCCCCCACAGAGGTAATGAGGCATTATTTGGTTATTAGACCAATCCCCCACAGAGTTAATGAGGCAATATTTGGTTATTAGACCAATCCCCCACAGAGGTAATGGGGCATTATTTGGTTATTAGACCAATCCCCCACAGAGGTAATGAGGCCAATCCCCCACAGAGGTAATGAGGCATTATTTGGTTATTAGACCAATCCCCCACAGAGGTAATGAGGCCAATCCCCCACAGAGGTAATGAGGCATTATTTGGTTATTAGACCAATCCCCCACAGAGGTAATGAGGCATTATTTGGTTATTAGACCAATCCCCCACAGAGGTAATGAGGCATTATTTGGTTATTAGACCAATCCCCCACAGAGTTAATGAGGCAATATTTGGTTATTAGACCAATCCCCCACAGAGGTAATGAGGGGCATTATTTGGTTATTAGACCAATCCCCCACAGACAATGAGGCCAATCCCCCACAGAGGTAATGGGGCATTATTTGGTTATTAGACCAATCCCCCACAGAGGTAATGAGGCCAATTTATCCCACAGAGGTAGAGGCCAATCCCCCACAGAGGTAATGAGGCATTATTTGGTTATTAGACCCAATCCCCCACAGAGTTAATGAGGCATTATTTTGTTATTGGACCAACATTGAACGCTTTGAGTGAGATTTTAGCTATGGAACAACTGCCAAGAATAGTTGGAGTCGTAGTTCTCTCATTCTTGGCTACAGGACTACAGGTTGTCAGGTTGTTTCTTTGTCTCTCTGTTTCACCATTTTTAACTCTCTTTGTCTACCTGTCGGTCTTCATTCTCGTCTCTTTAATTAAATAGTTTTGTCTATTCTATTTTCTTTCGCTCCTCTGTCTGTCCACAGCTACAGTTCTCCATCTCTTCATTCTCTTTCTCCAATGCACTCTCTCTATTTCTACATTTCTATCTATTGTTTACCTCCATGGCCAAGTCGTCTCAGTCACTCCAGCCCATCGTCTATCTCGCTCTTCTTTGTCTCTCCACCCTCCACCCTCTCTCTCTCTCTCTCTCTCTCTCTCTCTCTCTCTCTCTCTCTCTCTCTCTCTCTCTCTCTCTCTCTCCCTCCTTAAGTCTCTCCATCCTCCTATCTCCTTTTGTCTCTCCACCCCACCCCACCCCACCTCTCTCTCTCTATCTCTCTCTCTCCCCTTTGTATCACCATCCCCCTCTCTCTTTCTCTCTCTCTCTCTCTCTTTCCTTATGTCTTCTCCATCCCCCTCTCTCTCTCGCTCTCTCTCTCCTTATGTCTTCTCCACCCCCTCTCTATTTCTCTGTCCTTGTCTTCCCCCCTCTCTCTCTCTCATTTTGTCTCACCCCCCTCTCTCTCCTTTATGTCTTCTCCACCCCCCTCTCTGTGTCTCTCTCTCTCTATATCTCTCTCTCTCTCTCTGTCTCTCTCTCTCTCCTTATGTCTTCACCCCCCCCCTCTCTCCTTATGTCTTCTCCAGCCCAAGTGGGGGCAGAGGTAGGAGGAGGGAGTGATTGGAATTCATTACAGTCAAATGATTGCAAACTCTGGCAGCCAAGAGGTTTTCTAATCACAGATGAATGGTTGGAGTGTTAACGCGGGCAGGGTATGAGTGGGGGAGAGCTGCCGCGTTCTCTGTAGCGTTCTCTAGGGCTCTTCAAATGTGCTTCTAATGGGGGACTTTTCTCACACTGAATAGATACACTGACATTACCAGTCTCGGCATACAGGCAGGCTCACTCACAATAAACCAAAGATGTAGGCCTACTGCAGCTGGTAGCTACTGCTATTCAGGCAAAACAAAATGGGAGGGTGAAATGCAGAATAAACTACCTGTGAGAAAGGCTCTTTTAAATGAGATTTGGATGATAAGGTAGCCTTAACAGGTGCAACCATTTTAAGATGCACTTGAAAAACATCCTTTCTGTTATAAGCAGGCCTACATCAAGTCAAGGACACTCATTGTCAGTCTTTCAGAGTGTAAATTAGTTCAGAAAGAGCATGTATAAAGAGTATGTATAAAGAGTATGTATAAACGTATAAATAGCATGTATAAATAGTATGTACAAAGAGCATGTAGAAAGAGTATGTATAAAGAGTATGTACAAAGAGTATGTATAAAGAGTATGTATAAAGAATGTAGAAAGAGTATGTATAAAGAGTATGTACAAAGAGTATGTATAAAGAGTATGTAGAAAGAGTATGTAGAAAGAGTATGTACAAAGAATGTATAAAGAGTATGTATAAAGAGTATGTAGAAAGAGTATGTATAAAGAGTATGTACAAAGAGTATGTATGAAAAGAGTATGTAGAAAGAGTATGTAGAAAGAGTATGTAGAAAGAGTATGTAGAAAGAGTATGTACAAAGAGCATGTATAAAGAGTATGTAGAAAGAGTATGTATAAATAGTATGTACAATAGTATGTACAAAGAGCATGTAGAAAGAGTATGGCCCAATGCCCTCTGTTCCCAGACGGAATGGCTGCCATATCCATGAGTAGAATGAGTAGCCCCTTCTATTACCCTCCTCTCTCTTCCCTCTCTCTCTCTCTTCCCTCTCTCTCTCTCTCTCTCTCTCTCTTCCCTCTCTCTTCCCTCTCCTCTCCTCCCCTCTCTCTCTCTCTCTCTCTCTTCCCTCTCCTCCCCTCCCCTCTCTCTTCCCTTCCTCCCTCTCCTCTCCTCTCCTCTCCTCCCCTCTCCTCCCTCCCCTCTCTCTCTCTTCCCTCTCCTCTCTCTCCCCTCTCCTCTCCCCCCTCCCTTCCTCTCTCTCTCTTCCCTCTCCTCCTCTCTCTCTCTCTCCCTCCTCCCTCCCTCTCCTCTCCTCCCCTCTCTCTCTCTCTCTTCCCTCTCCTCCCCCTCTCTCTCTCTTCCCTCTCTCCCTCTCTCTCTCTCTCTCGCTCTTCGCTCTCCTCCCTCTCCTCCCCTCTCCTCTCTCTCTTCCCCCTCCTCTCTCTCTCCTCTCCTCCCCTTCCTCTCTCTCTCTCGCTCTTCCTCTCCTCCCTCTCCTCTCCCTCCTCTCTCTCTCTCTCTCTCCTCCCTCCCTCTCCCTCTCTTCCCCTCTCTCCCTTTCCCTCTCCTCCCCTCTCTCTTCTCTCTTCCCTCTCCTTTCCTTCCCTCTCCTCTCCTCCCCTCTCTCTCTTCCCTCTCCTCCCTCTCCTCTCCTCCCTCTCTCTCTCTCTCTTCCCTCTCCTCCCTCCCTCTCTCTCTCTCTTCCCTCTCCTCCCTCTCTCCTCTTCCCTCTCCTCCCTCTCCTCTCTCTCTTCCCTCTCCTCTTTCTCCTCCCTCTCCTCTCTCTCTTCCCTCTCCTCCCCTCTCCTCTCTCTCTTCCCTCTCCTCCCTCTCCTCCCCTCTCTCCTCTTCCCTCTCCTCCCCTCTCTCCTTCCCCTGTGTTTGTATCTATTGGCTCCTCCCCTTCCCTTCTGGAGGCCACTGGCACCCACAACAAAGGAGCAGAATAGTTGGCACATTCTGGGCATCCAGAGGGGTGAGGATCAGAGGAGGAGATCATTCGCCCTGCCATCTACCCAGCTTGGGCATTCAGGGGCCCAGACTGGCTACAGATTAACCTGCAGCGCTAACCTGCACTTCTGGAGTCTGGCGAAGACTGTTGGAGACTGTTGGCCAACTGCATCAATACTTCACGCTCCCCATAGACTTTAAAGACATATGTGCAAACGGCGGATCAAATTAAAATGCTGACTCTGAGATTGTTTCATCTCTTGGCACCGATCTTCCAAAGAGCCACCTGGCTGATGGATCTTTGTTCCTTTCAGGTTCCTCCTTGGAGATAAAGGCTCATTATGGAAGGGACCTTCTAGCATCTTTCCATATGTCTCAGTTTGCCTGCGTGTTTTATGTAGATCCATAGAATGTTTTTGCTTATCTATACACTCTGTGTAGTTCATATAGTTAAATGTTTCATTAGTTGGCATACGGAATCATAATCTGTTCATGATTTCTATGAAAATTGTTGCATCGGGCAAATATGTAATAAAATGTGAAATGTTCCCCTTTACATCCGAGCTCAAATCAAATCAAATTTTATTTGTCACGTACACATGGTTAGCAGATGTTAATGCGAGTGTAGCGAAATGCTTGTGCTTCTAGTTCCGACAATGCAGTAATAACCAACAAGTAATCTAACTAACAATTCCAAAACTACTGTCTTATACACAGTGTAAGGGGATAAAGAATATGTACATAAGGATATATGAATGAGTGATGGTACAGAGCAGCATAGGCAAGATACAGTAGATGGTATTGAGTACAGTATATACATATGAGATGAGTATGTAAACAAAGTGGCATAGTTAAAGTGGCTAGTGATACATGTATTACATAAGGATGCAGTCGATTATATAGAGTACAGTATATACGTATGCATGAGATGAATAATGTAGGGTATGTAAACATATTAGGTAGCATTGTTTAAAGTGGCTAGTGATATATTTACATCATTTCCCATCAATTCCCATTATTAAAGTGGCTGGAGTTGAGTCAGTGTCAGTGTGTTGGCAGCAGCCACTCGGGTTAGTGGTGGTTGTTTAACAGTCTGATGGCCTTGAGATAGAAGCTGTTTTTCAGTCTCTCGGTCCCAGCTTTGAAGCACCTGTACTGACCGCCTTCTGGATGATAGCGGGGTGAACAGGCAGTGGCTCGGGTGGTTGATGTCCTTGATGATCTTTATGGCCTTCCTGTAACATCGGGTGGTGTAGGTGTCCTGGAGTCCAGGTAGTTTGCCCCCGGTGATGCGTGTGCAGACCTCACTACCCTCTGGAGAGCCTTACAGTTGAGGGCGGAGCAGTTGCCGTACCAGGCGGTGATACAGCCCGCCAGGATGCTCTCGATTGTGCATCTGTAGAAGTTTGTGAGTGCTTTTGGTGACAAGCCGAATTTCTTCAGCCTCGTGAGGTTGAAGAGGCGCTGCGGCGCCTTCTTCACGATGCTGTCTGTGTGAGTGGACCAATTCAGTTTGTCTGATGTATATGCCGAGGAACTTAAAACTTGCTACCCTCTCCACTACTGTTCCATCGATGTGGATAGGGGGGTGTTCCCTCTGCTGTTTCCTGAAGTCCACAATCATCTCCTTAGTTTTGTTGACGTTGAGTGTGAGGTTATTTTCCTGACACCACACTCCGAGGGCCCTCACCTCCTCCCTGTAGGCCGTCTCGTCGTTGTTGGTAATCAAGCCTACCACTGTTGTGTCGTCCGCAAACTTGATGATTGAGTTAGAGGCGTGCGTGGCCACGCAGTCGTGCGTGAACAGGTAGTACAGGAGAGGGCTCAGAACGCACCCTTGTGGGGCCCCAGTGTTGAGGATCAGCGGGAGGAGATGTTGTTGCCTACCCTCACCACCTGGGGCGGCCGTCAGAAGTCCATACCCAGTTGCACAGGGCGGGGTCGAGACCCAGGGTCTCGAGCTTATCACGACTTGGAGGGCACTATGGTGTTGAATGCCGAGCTGTAGTCGATGAACAGCATTCTCACATAGGTATTCCTCTTGTCCAGATGGGTTAGGGCAGTGTGCAGTGTGGTTGAGATTGCATCGTCTGTGGACCTATTTGGGCGGTAAGCAAATTGGAGTGGGTCTAGGGTGTCAGGTAGGGTGGAGGTGATATGGTCCTTGACTAGTCTATCAAAGCACTTCATGATGACGGAAGTGAGTGCTAAGGGCGGTAGTCGTTTAGCTCAGTTACCTTAGCTTTCTTGGGAACAGGAACAATGGTGGCCCTCTTGAAGCATGGGAACAGCAGACTGGTATAGGGATTGATTGAATATGTCCGTAAACACACGGCCAGCTGGTCTGCGCATGCTCTGAGGGCGCGGCTGGTGATGCCGTCTGGGCTTGCAGCCTTACGAGGTTAACACATTTAAATGTTCAGGTTTATGTACACAAGGGGTCATAACATTATAGTGCAATAAAATTAGTTGGTCTG
>NC_060177.1:7590268-7630268 GCF_021184085.1 Oncorhynchus gorbuscha
ATTATGGATCACTCTCTGGGTATAGACATTATGGATCACTCTCTGGGTATAGACATTATGGATCACTCTCTGGTGTCTACATTATGGATCACTCTCTGGGTGTCTACATTATGGATCACTCTCTGGGTATAGACATTATGGATCACTCTCTGGGTATAGACATTATGGATCACTCTCTGGGTATAGACATTATGGATCACTCTCTGGGTGTAGACATTATGGATCACTCTCTGGGTATAGACATTATGGATCACTCTCTGGGTATAGACATTATGGATCACTCTCTGGGTGTCTACATTATGGATCACTCTCTGGGTGTAGACATTATAGATCACTCTTTGGGTATAGACATTATGGATCACTCTCTGGGTGTCAACATTATAGATCACTCTCTGGGTGTAGACATTATGGATCACTCTCTGGGTGTAGACATTATAGATCACTCTCTGGGTGTAGACATTATGGATCACTCTCTGGGTATAGACATTATGGATCACTCTCTGGGTGTAGACATTATGGATCACTCTCTGGGTGTCTACATTATGGATCACTCTCTGGGTATAGACATTATGGATCACTCTCTGGGTGTAGACATTATGGATCACTCTCTGGGTGTCTATATTATGGATCACTCTCTGGGTGTCTACATTATGCATCACTCTCTGGGTATAGACATTATGGATCACTCTCTGGGTGTCTACATTATGGATCACTCTCTGGGTGTCTACATTATGGATCACTCTCTGGGTATAGACATTATGGATCACTCTCTGGGTATAGACATTATGGATCACTCTCTGGGTGTAGACATTATGGATCACTCTCTGGGTGTAGACATTATGGATCACTCTCTGGGTGTCTACATTATGGATCACTCTCTGGGTGTAGATATTATGGATCACTCTCTGGGTGTAGACATTATGGATCACTCTCTGGGTGTAGACATTATGGATCACTCTCTGGGTGTCTACATTATAGATCACTCTTTGGGTGTCTACATTATGGATCACTCTCTGGGTGTAGACAGTAAACAAGCCAAGCAAGGCCCTTCACAATAGAGACTGGAGGAAGAGAGCTTGTTAATGTCGGGGATCATTTACTCTAGCCTGACCATGTATTCCCCTGAGCCCCCAGCCATGACTAATGGCACACAGATCTGATTCCACAGTGATTCGCCATCCTTACAGAGAAATAGATGGAAAGATAGATAGATAGAAATAAAGAAAGATGAAAGATGAAAAGGAGAGAGAGAGTGAGGTGGGAAATCACCTAGCATCTGGCACATGCTGTCAGTCCAGATTTCCCAAGCCATTAGTGCGAGGCGTGTGTGTGTGTGCGTTTGTGCATGCGTGTGTGTGTACGTGTGCATGTTTGCATTTGTGTGTGTGAGGAGAGGACACTTAAAGAGATTCTCTACTGATTCGGACTGTGAACAAAATCATTATACCTCTACTGTATATAGGAGTGAGAACTCTACTATAAGACAGGTTCATTCAAATGCAGTCCGAGACAGAGAGACACCCGGCGAAATCTGTTAAGGTAGGAGAGATGGCAGAGACAAATAGGGTGTGAGAGAGTGAGGGGAGAGAGAGAGAGAGTGAGGGAGAGAGTGAGGGAGAGAGTGAGGGAGAGAATGAGGGAGAAAGTGAGGGGGGAGAGAGATAGACACACCCAGCGAAATCTGTTACGGTAGGAGAGATGGCAGAGACAAATAGGGTGTGAGAGAGTGAGGGGAGAGAGAGAGAGAGTGAGGGAGAGAGTGAGGGGAGAGAGAGAGAGAGTGAGGGAGAGAGTGAGGGAGAGAGTGAGGGGAGAGAGAGAGAGACACACCCGGCGAAATCTATTAAGGTAGGAGAGATGGCAGAGACAAATAGGGTGTGAGAGAGTAAGGGGAAAGAGAGAGAGAGAGTGAGGGAGAGAGTGAGGGAGAGAGTGAGGGAGAGAGTGAGGGGAGAGAGAGAGAGTGAGGGAGAGAGTGAGGGAGAGAGTGAGGGGAGAGAGAGAGTGAGGGAGAGAGTGAGGGAGAGAGTGAGGGGAGAGAGAGAGAGTGAGGGAGAGAGTGAGGGAGAGAGTGAGGGGAGAGAGTGAGGGGAGAAAGAGAGAGTGAGGGGAGAAAGAGAGAGTGAGGGAGAGAGTGAGGGGAGAGAGTGAGGGGAGAGAGAGAGTGAGGGAGAGAGTGAGGGAGAGAGTGAGGGGAGAGAGTGAGGGGAGAGAGAGTGAGGGATAGAGTGAGGGAGAGAGTGAGGGGGAGAGAGAGGAGTGAGGGAGAGAGTGAGGGAGAGAGTGAGGGGAGAGAGAGAGAAACACCCGGCAAGGAAATCTGTTAAGGTAGGAGAGACAGCAGAGACAAATAGGGTGAGAGAGTGAGGGGAGAGAGAGAGAGACAGGAGGGAGAGAGTGAGGGGAGAGAGAGAGAGAGAGTGAGGGGAGAGAGAGTGAGGGAGAGAAAGAGTGAGGGAGAGAGTGAGGGAGAGAGTGAGGGAGAGAGAGAGAGAGTGAGGGGGAGAGAGAGTGAGGGAGAGAAAGAGTGAGGGAGAGAGTGAGGGAGAGAGTGAGGGGAGAGAGAGAGAGAGAGGAGGGGGAGAGAGAGTGAGGGAGAGAGAGAGTGAGGGAGAGAGTGAGGGAGAGAGTGAGGGGAGAGAGAGAGAGAGAGAGTGAGGGGGAGAGAGAGTGAGGGGAGAGAGAGAGTGAGGGAGAGAGTGAGGGAGAGAGTGAGGGGAGAGAGAGAGAGAGAGAGAGAAGGTAAAGGAATGGTGGGCAGCCAACAGAGAGTAGTGACAGTAAACAGATCTATATTTCTACTTTATTGCGCTCTCTCTCCTCCCCGCATGCACTATCATTACCAGTTGTCGCGGCAACTGAGATACAGCAATCAAAGAAGCACCAGGAGAGGCAGCAAGATGAAAGAAGGGACAAAATGGAGGGAGAGAGAAAGGGAAGGAGATAAAAAAGGAGGGCCTGTGGTTAGGAGGGTAATGAACCTATTGTAAAAACATAAATACATCTCTCAGATATAGGACAGACACTGTGTATTTGACATGTTATTCGGGACTACAGTACCCGTGTAGTCAATGTGTCATTCAATGTGTTTGTATTGGCTAATAGCAGTAAGGCCCAAAATCATTTTGTATCATTTTTCTTTTCTTTTTCCACAGAGGTGGCAACCCACAGGTCCCAGAGTGGTGGGGGAGAAATAGTTTCCTTGGGCCCAGAGTTTTTCCTGATCTGGTAAACTCTGGGTATGACATAGTAATAAATCAGCTGTAAAAAAAAAAACTTTTATATGGGCTATGATGGGACCAGATTATTTTTAATCAGGTCATATGGTTTAAAAAATTTAAAAATAATGGAAAAACTCCTGACCCTAGGTAGGATGATAACATATAAATCATGGAAAAACTCCTGACCCTAGGTAGGATGATAACATACAAATCATGGAAAAACTCCTGACCCTAGGTAGGATGATAACATAAAAATCATGGAAAAACTCCTGACCCTAGGTAGGATGATAATGTCAAACAAATTATGAGTCGAATCCCTCTGTGGAAAGGGTTCTACATGGAACCCAAAAGGGTTCTACCTAGAACCAAAAGGGTTCTACCTGGAACTTAAAGGGGTTCTTTCCAGAGTTCTTCTATGGGGACAGCCGAAGATACTTGTTTTCTAAGAGTGTAGCTACACCACAGTAAGCGTGGGAGGGAGGGAGGGAGGGAGTGCTAGCCCACCAGAAGAACGGGGGCTGGCTGTGTCTGAGTGAGGTGTTTGTCTGTGCTGCCCCAGTGCACATCAATCTGTTTAATTTTAGCTACAGATTGTCGCTGTCTCTTTATGCATGGCCAGCATGAGGCCTACATCCGTCACGAGGCAGCACATTAACAAGGAGACGGGCTGTTAGGAGGAACAGATGGCCACCTGGCCGAAGTGTCGTAGTGCAGGCCGCCCGCCCGGCAGGGGTTTCAGTGCCAGTTCCCAGAACCCAGGGCCTGGTTGGCCGAGAGGAAGTCTGACCCTGGTCCATTAGAACTAGTCAGGCATCCTGGAGGGCCACTGGTGGAGGAGGGGTGGGGGTTTGGGCCGAGGATGGATATGGATGGGCACATAGAGATAGGGTGACCACATGTCCCGGATTGCAATTTAGCAACAAATTCAAACACCACTAATTTTGGGAAAAAATGGATTTGTTTCAGTCAGACATTCCAACCTGTCTTTTGCAGTAATGTTGCGCTTATGAAAATATATAAATCATCAGGATGTGGTAGCCTAAGCCTACTGGTGATGCTCAACACTTCTCCAATCGTTGTTGAGATGCGATAGTCTGCGCAGTGCCGAAACGAACTCTGAACAAACTATATTCATTTAGGGACAGGTCAAAATGCATGAAACATTTATGGTAATTTAGCTAGCTAGCTTGGTGTTGCTAGCTAATTTGTCCTGGGATATAAACATTGGGTTGTTATTTTACCTGAAATGCACAAGGTCCTCTACTCTGACAATGAATCCACAGATTAAAGGGTAAACTGAGTTGTGTCTAGTAATCTCTCCTCCTTCAGGCTTCTTCTTCTTCTTTGGACTTAATATGGTTGCTGACAACCAACTTTAAGGTGTATTACCACCACCAACTGGACTGGAGTGTGGACCTCAGTTCCACTTTCAATCACCCATGTGGGTATATGCTTCTAAAAAACAATGAGGAGATGGGAGAGGCGGGACTTGCAGCGCGTCAAGCATCACAAATAGAACCAAGTTCTATTTTAGCGCCTGGCTACTCAGACGCGAGCGAGCAGTGTGGATGCAATGATTGAATAACATGTATGTGTCATTTATTTAAATGTATGTCATTAAAATGTATTTTACAACACTTGTGCACGCGACGCGAGCGGTGTGGTCAGCATGTTAGGCCTAACTATTTACCAAAAGATTCTTATGAAACCCTACAAAAATAGCTGAAGTAAATTACCGTATTAGACTGGAAGATACACATTAATTTGGTCAAACTTGTGAGGCACTCCATGCTCAGGTGTGGGAGGAGGGTGACTGGAGGAGGGTGGATGTAGGTGTTGGTGGAGGAGGGTGACTGGAGGAGGGTGGATGTAGGTGTTGGTGGAGGAGGGTGACTGGAGGAGGGTGGATGTAGGTGTTGGTGGAGGAGGGTGACTGGAGGAGGGTGGATGTAGGTGTTGGTGGAGGAGGGTGACTGGAGGAGGGTGGATGTAGGTGTTGTTGGAGGAGGGTGACTGGAGGAGGGTGGATGTAGGTGTTGGTGGAGGAGGGTGACTGGAGGAGGGTGGATGTAGGTGTTGGTGGAGTAGGGTGACTGGAGGAGGGTGGATGTAGGTGTTGGTGGAGGAGGGTGACTGGAGGAGGGTGGATGTAGGTGTTGGTGGAGGAGGGTGACTGGAGGAGGGTGGATGTAGGTGTTGGTGGAGGAGGGTGACTGGAGGAGGGTGGATGTAGGTGTTGGTGGAGTAGGGTGACTGGAGGAGGTGGATGTAGGTGTTGGTGGAGGAGGGTGACTGGAGGAGGGTGGATGTAGGTGTTGGTGGAGGAGGGGTGACTGGAGGAGGGTGGATGTAGGTGTTGGTGGAGGAGGGTGACTGGAGGAGGGTGGATGTAGGTGGTGGTGGAGGAGGGTGACTGGAGGAGGGTGGATGTAGGTGGTGGTGGAGGAGGGTGACTGGAGGAGGGTGACTGGAGGAGGGTGGATGTAGGTGTTGGTGGAGGAGGGTGACTGGAGGAGGGTGGATGTAGGTGTTGGTGGAGGAGGGTGACTGGAGGAAGGTGACTGGAGGAGAGTGACTGGAGGAGAGTGACTGGAGGAGGGTGACTGGAGGAGGGTGGATGTAGGTGTTGGTGGAGGAGGGTGACTGGAGGAAGGTGACTGGAGGAGGGTGACTGGAGGAGGGTGACTGGAGGAGGGTGACTGGAGGAGGGTGACTGGAGGAGGGTGACTGGAGGAGAGTGACTGGAGGAGAGTGACTGGAGGAGGGTGTTCTGTAGTTCAGGTTTCAGGATGACTCATTCCATCCTGGTTCTGCATTAAATGCAAACGGCCTGGCCGTTGATACAGTATTTAAAATGTATAATTCAAAATGATACACAAATGATCTGACACCTGTCTGTGCTGATTGTTGTAATAATCTGTCTGTGCTGATTGCTGTGGTAATCTGTCTGTGCTGATCGTTGCAGTAATCTGTCTGTGCTGATTGTTGTAATAATCTGTCTGTGCTGATCGTTGTAATAATCTGTCTGTCCTGATCGTTGCAGTAATCTGTCTGTGCTGATCGTTGTAATAATCTGTCTGTGCTGATCATTGTAATAATCTGTCTGTGCTGATCATTGTAATAATCTGTCTGTGCTGATCGTTGTAATAATATGTCTGTGCTGATCATTGTAATAATCTGTCTGTGCTGATCATTGTAATAATCTGTCTGTGCTGATCATTGTAGTAATCTGTCTGTGCTGATTGTTGTAATAATCTGTCTGTGCTGATCATTGTAATAATCTGTCTGTGCTGATCATTGTAGTAATCTGTCTGTGCTGATTGTTGTAATAATCTGTCTGTGCTGATCATTGTAATAATCTGTCTGTGCTGATCATTGTAATAATTTGTCTGTGCTGATCATTGTAATAATCTGTCTGTGCTGATCGCTGTAGTAATCTGTCTGTGCTGATCGTTGTAATAATCTGTCTGTGCTGATCGCTGTAGTAATTTGTCTGTGCTGATCATTGTAGTAATTTGTCTGTGCTGATCATTGTAGTAATCTGTCTGTGCTGATGGCTGTAGTAATCTGTCTGTGCTGATCGTTGTAGTGGCATACTACTCATATGCACTCTTATACAAATGTCTCATCATCCTGCATGCTCCTGATAGCAACTAGGCGGCCATGTTGGATTAATGTCATGGAGGGGCATGGGGAGTGACATTCTGTATGATGCAGGCTCTGTTGGCTCAGTGTGCGTGTGGTTGCCTGGTGTGGGGATGTTCTCTGGCCATGAGAGGGCTCTTTGTGCGGCCAAGCCACTTGCTTCTGTGTGGAACTTGACATCTCCGAGCACAAAGGAACAAGTGCACAGTGTGTATGTAGGAGGGACCAGGGCCAGAGGAAACGGGGGAGGAGAGGGAAACGGGGGAGGAGAGGGAAACGAGGGGAGAAGAGGGAAATGGGGGGAGGAGTGGGAAACGGGGGGTGGAGGGAGGAGGGAGGAGAGGGAAACAGGGGGTGAAGGGAGGAGGGGAGGAGAGGGAAACGGGGGAGGAGAGGGAAATGGGGGGAGGAGAGGGAAACGGGGGGTGGAGGGAAATGGGAAACGGGGGGGTAGAGGGAGGAGGGAAACGGGGGTGGAGAGGGAAACAGGGGGTGGAGAGGGAAACGGGGGGTGGAGGGAGAGGGAAACGGGGGTGGAGGGAGAGGGAAACGGGGGGTGGAGGGAGGAGGAAACAGGGGGAGAGGGAAATGGGGGGGTGGAGGGAGGAGGGGAGGCGCCTTGGAGGAGGAGGCTGGAAAGCGATGAGCGCCATCTGCTGTTTGGTCACACTCTGTGACGTCAGTGACCCACATGCCTTTTCTCCTTGGTGTCATTGGCCAACGGTATGAGGTCACTGGAAACTAATGCACCAGATGTTAATCTGTTTTTCAAGGAGTCAAATCAGTGAATGATCAACATCATAGTTTTGTCCATTAAAATGACCTCATTATCTCCAGACATGCCCTCCATAACAATCCGATAACAGCACTGTGATAAGTAATTGACAGCATTTAAAACCAGGTCTTGATCTGAACAAATCAGATGCTGTATATCATTGTGTTTATTGACTCCCTGACACTTTAATGTTTACTAAACATTCATTTGTCTTTGATTAACGGACATATATGAAAGCAGGAGAATGAGGAAGAGAGAATTGACATGTATGAGATAACAGATGTATCTTGTGGGTCCACAGACTCATGCTGAGACACTGATGGATTCTGTTTACAGTGGGTCTTTAGTAAGCTCTTCCCATCAATAGAAATGGCATTAGTTCTCTCAGCAGTTAATAGCCAATCGATGGCCAGAGAAGATTATGGGAGTCCTGCTGGATAAGAGCACCGTGTGATGATTGGTATCACAATGATAAGACAGGACTTGTAGTGAAGTGTCGTGTGTGTGTGTGTGTGTGTGTGTGTGTGTGTGTGTGTGTGTGTGTGTGTGTGTGTGTGTGTGTGTGTGTGTGTGTGTGTGTGTGTGTGTGTGTGTGTGTGTGTGTGTGTGTGTGTGTGTGTGTGTGTGTGTGTGTGTGTGTGTGTGTGTGTGTGTGTGTGTGTGTGTGTGTCACCACCAGGCACCAGCAGCATTGAACCAGGCACCCTGCGGATGTGGGTTGCACTGTCAGGCCGAGTCAGAAATCACAGACACAGCTTGATTCTCTGTCACCTTCCCTGGAGAGACCCACACACACATACACACACACACACACACACACACATACACACACACACGGCCTGCTGCCTCATCACCCCAGGAGACAGTGCAGAAGTTGGGGCTGAATGGCTAGGCAGTTGGGTGGCTAGGCACCACATCAACCCTCCAATCTGCTCTTTAAGTTCACCGAGAGCCTGAAGCGTTGTTAGGCCTGGGTACAGATGGGTTTTTTCTCCATCCAATTTTCCTTGCGGAACACACATGAGCTGGTTCTCACTCTAAGAGCTGTTTGAGAGTGCCCTGGGTGAAACCCTGGCAGAGCCAAGCCGTCACTAGGAGGATGGAGGGCAGAGAGGTGGTCACAGATAGGCCATGACTGTCTCAGTGTCACGCCAGCCTGACTTCAAATCAGATTGGATCTTTAGGAAGCTGGCACAAGCTACAACAGGAAAGGGCTGGATGGTGGATGGTAGATACAGTCTCCATCACAGTGAAGGGCTGGATACAGTCTCTATCACAGTGAAGGGCTGGATGGTGGATGGTGGATACAGTCTCTATCATAGTGAAGGGCTGGATGGTGGATGGTAGATACAGTCTCTATCATAGTGAAGGGCTGGATGGTGGATGCGGTCTCCATCACAGTGAAGGGCTGGATGGTGGATGGTAGATACAGTCTCTATCACAGTGAAGGGCTGGATGGTGGATGGTGGATACAGTCTCTATCACAGTGAAGGGCTGGATGGTGGATGGTGGATACAGTCTCTATCACAGTGAAGGGCTGGATGGTGGATGGTGGATACAGTCTCTATCACAGTGAAGGGCTGGATGGTGGATGGTAGATACAGTCTCTATCACAGTGAAGGGCTGGATGGTGGATGGTAGATACAGTCTCTATCACAGTGAAGGGCTGGATGGTGGATGGTAGATACAGTCTCTATCACAGTGAAGGGCTGGATGGTAGATACAGTCTCTATCACAGTGAAGGGCTGGATGGTAGATACAGTCTCTATCACAGTGAAGGGCTGGATGGTGGATGGTAGATACAGTCTCTATCACAGTGAAGGGCTGGATGGTAGATACAGTCTCTATCACAGTGAAGGGCTGGATGGTGGATACAGTCTCTATCACAGTGAAGGGCTGGATGGTGGATGGTAGATACAGTCTCTATCACAGTGAAGGGCTGGATGGTAGATACAGTCTCTATCACAGTGAAGGGCTGGATGGTAGATACAGTCTCTATCACAGTGAAGGGCTGGATGGTGGATGGTAGATACAGTCTCTATCACAGTGAAGGGCTGGATGGTGGATGGTAGATACAGTCTCTATCACAGTGAAGGGCTGGATGGTGGATACAGTCTCTATCACAGTGAAGGGCTGGATGGTAGATACAGTCTCTATCACAGTGAAGGGCTGGATGGTGGATGGTAGATACAGTCTCTATCACAGTGAAGGGCTGGATGGTGGATGGTAGATACAGTCTCTATCACAGTGAAGGGCTGGATGGTGGATACAGTCTCTATCACAGTGAAGGGCTGGATGGTGGATACAGTCTCTATCATAGTGAAGGGCTGGATGGTAGATACAGTCTCTATCACAGTGAAGGGCTGGATGGTAGATACAGTCTCTATCACAGTGAAGGGCTGGATGGTAGATACAGTCTCTATCACAGTGAAGGGCTGGATGGTAGATACAGTCTCTATCACAGTGAAGGGCTGGATGGTGGATGGTAGATACTGTCTCTATCACAGTGAAGGGCTGGATAGTGGATGGTGGATACAGTCTCTATCACAGTGAAGGGCTGGATGGTGGATACAGTCTCTATCACAGTGAAGGGCTGGATGGTAGATACAGTCTCTATCACAGTGAAGGGCTGGATGGTAGATACAGTCTCTATCACAGTGAAGGGCTGGATGGTAGATACCTCTGTCTGTCTCTCTCTCTACCTCTGTCTGTCTCTCTCTCTACCTCTGTCTGTCTCTCTCTCTACCTCTGTCTGTCTCTCTCTCTACCTCTGTCTGTCTCTCTCTCTACCTCTGTCTGTCTCTCTCTCTACCTCTGTCTGTCTCTCTCTCTACCTCTGTCTGTCTCTCTCTCTACCTCTGTCTGTCTCTCTCTCTACCTCTGTCTGTCTCTCTCTCTACCTCTGTCTGTCTCTCTCTCTACCTCTGTCTGTCTCTCTCTCTACCTCTGTCTGTCTCTCTCTCTACCCCTGTCTGTCTCTCTCTCTACCTCTGTCTGTCTCTCTCTCTACCTCTGTCTGTCTCTCTCTCTACCTCTGTCTGTCTCTCTCTCTACCTCTGTCTGTCTCTCTCTCTACCTCTGTCTGTCTCTCTCTCTACCTCTGTCTGTCTCTCTCTCTACCTCTGTCTGTCTCTCTCTACCTCTGTCTGTCTCTCTCTACCTCTGTCTGTCTCTCTCTCTACCTCTGTCTGTCTCTCTCTACCTCTGTCTGTCTCTCTCTCTACCTCTGTCTGTCTCTCTCTCTACCTCTGTCTGTCTCTCTCTCTACCTCTGTCTGTCTCTCTCTCTACCTCTGTCTGTCTCTCTCTCTCTCTACCTCTGTCTGTCTCTCTCTCTCTCTACCTCTGTCTGTCTCTCTCTCTCTCTACCTCTGTCTGTCTCTCTCTCTACCTCTGTCTGTCTCTCTCTCTACCTCTGTCTGTCTCTCTCTCTACCTCTGTCTGTCTCTCTCTCTACCTCTGTCTGTCTCTCTCTCTACCTCTGTCTGTCTCTCTCTCTACCTCTGTCTGTCTCTCTCTCTACCTCTGTCTGTCTCTCTCTCTACCTCTGTCTGTCTCTCTCTCTACCTCTGTCTGTCTCTCTCTCTACCTCTGTCTGTCTCTCTCTCTACCTCTGTCTGTCTCTCTCTCTACCTCTGTCTGTCTCTCTCTCCATCTAGGGCCACTAGAGCAGCTAAACAACACGTTTTGCGTTATCTCTCTAATGACCGTGAATGTGGCCAGGAGCACGCACGGAGCACAGCTAGGCCTATGTGAGATAATGTAGTGTTGTGTCTTGAAAACACAAATGATCTCAGCTGGAATTGCACCATTATTTCAATCAAAAACTCAATTGTCACTGATAGGAGATTTTCTGCTCCGCTGTCTCAGATTTGATTCAAAGGGGGCAAGATTCTATCAGATCTGCGCTAGCCGACTCCCACAAAGGGGGCAAGATTCTATCAGATCTGCGCTAGCCGACTCCCACAAAGGGGGCAAGATTCTATCAGATCTGCGCTAGCCGACTCCCACAAAGGGGGCAAGATTCTATCAGATCTGCGCTAGCCGACTCCCACAAAGGGGGCAAGATTCTATCAGATCTGCGCTAGCCGACTCCCACAAAGGGGGCAAGATTCTATCAGATCTGCGCTAGCCGACTCCCACAAAGGGGGCAAGATTCTATCAGATCTGCGCTAGCCGACTCCCACAAAGGGGGCAAGATTCTATCAGATCTGCGCTAGCCGACTCCCACAAAGGGGGCAAGATTCTATCAGATCTGCGCTAGCCGACTCCTACAAAGGGGGCAAGATTCTATCAGATCTGCGCTAGCCGACTCCCACAAAGGGGGCAAGATTCTATCAGATCTGCCCTAGCCGACTCCCACAAAGGGGGCAAGATTCTATCAGATCTGCCCTAGCCGACTCCCACAAAGGGGCAAGATTCTATCAGATCTGCGCTAGCCGACTCCCACAAAGGGGGCAAGATTCTATCAGATCTGCCCTAGCCGACTCCCACAAAGGGGGCAAGATTCTATCAGATCTGCGCTAGCCGACTCCCACAAAGGGGGCAAGATTCTATCAGATCTGCCCTAGCCGACTCCCACAAAGGGGGCAAGATTCTATCAGATCTGCCCTAGCCGACTCCCACAAAGGGGGCAAGATTCTATCAGATCTGCGCTAGCCGACTCCCACAAAGGGGGCAAGATTCTATCAGATCTGCCCTAGCCGACTCCCACAAAGGGGGCAAGATTCTATCAGATCTGCCCTAGCCGACTCCCACAAAGGGGGCAGGATTCTATCAGATCTGCGCTAGCCGACTCCCACAAAGGGGGCAAGATTCTATCAGATCTGCGCTAGCCGACTCCTACAAAGGGGGCAAGATTCTATCAGATCTGCCCTAGCCGACTCCCACAAAGGGGGCAAGATTATATCAGATCCGCGCTAGCCGACTCCCACAAAGCATTTGTTTTGGCGGTGTCGGAGGTGGAACTGCGCTAGAGCTGTCAAATCCACAAGTGGCTCCCGGATTATGTCTAAAGCGGACACTGTCATTGGCTGCACAAAGTCGCATCAACACTAGAAGCGCCAATTGAGTCATTTTGACTTAATGTGAATTTAAAATTGAGATACTGTATCTCTGCCACGCCTGCCTCCATGCTTGACTTTTCCTAAATACATCTATTAAACACAGGTATGTTGTTAGAATTTCGATATCACAAACATCATTTGTGTTTTAGCAGTTTTAAAAGGACATGTCATTTTTTCCCAGGGAGTGACAGTGTTTTTTTTCTCCAAATCCTCTTCCCAGAGTCACATGTAGGTAAGACTGTTATATATCACGGTTCCACACATGAGCATGAGTCAATAGGTAGCTTACAGAAAGATAAACTAATGAAAATGCTATGGTGTTCTTATAAATAACTATGTTTTCATGTTATCCAAGACCTTCATCAACACAACCAAATGTACATTTTCCCAATAGCATATATGAAATATACTGTATTTATTAGACTGTTATAATGTTGGAGTCAAAATGACGGCTTTTCTAAACAACCTTGTTTCCAAGTCAGAGAACTAGCATCTGAGCAACAGACAAATTATCGTAAAATAGACACAAATTACTAATTTGAAAATTTGTGACAGGCACACAAAAAATGTAAATGTCTTGTATCCAGTTCATGATTTTCTTCATAATAATTCTAATTTGTTGTGGCTAATGTTAGCTAGTTTAGCTAGGTGGCTAATGTTAGCTAGTTTAGCTAGGTGGCTAATGTTAGCTAGGCTAGGCGTTAGGGTTAAGGTTAGTGTAAGGGTTAGCTAACATGCTAGCTAAGTAATAATAATAATAATAATAATAATATATAATTATTATTATTATTATTATGCTAGCTAAGTAGATAAAACGTAGCAAGTAGTTACAAAATGAGCTACAATTATAAAGTAGGCCATCACCTTCGTGTTATTCGCCCACCCATCCTCCTTGAGCAACCCTCCCTCCTATCGTTTCAGTCTTACCTTCATCTGTGATTGAAACGCACTGGATCAAAATAATTTGTTGGATCGTTCAATGCCGGGAAACTGTACAGCATTAAATGCCGGCCTCACAAGGAATTATCCGCCATGTCTTGTCCATTACAGCTACACATCCAGACAGAGTTCAACTGGCCCTCATCTACTGGATATACATGGTGTGACTGGTCCTTATCTACTGACTATACATGGTGTGACTGGTCCTTATCTACTGACTATATATGGTGTGACTGGTCCTCATCTACTGGATATACATGGTGTGACTGGTCCTTATCTACTGACTATACATGGTGTGACTGGTCCTTATCTACTGACTATATATGGTGTGACTGGTCCTCATCTACTGATATACATGGTGTGACTGGTCCTTATCTACTGACTATACATGGTGTGACTGGTCCTCATCTACTGGCTATACATGGTGTGACTGGTCCTTATCTACTGACTATACATGGTGTGACTGGTCCTTATCTACTGACTATACATGGTGTGACTGGTCCTTATCTACTGACTATACATGGTGTGACTGGTCCTCATCTACTGGATATACATGGTGTGACTGGTCCTTATCTACTGACTATACATGGTGTGACTGGTCCTTATCTACTCTATACATGGTGTGACTGGTCCTTATCTACTGACTATACATGGTGTGACTGGTCCTTATCTACTAACTATACATGGTGTGACTGGTCCTTATCTACTGACTATACATGGTGTGATGGTGTGACTGGTCCTTATCTACTGACTATACATGGTGTGACTGGTCCTTATCTACTGACTATACATGGTGTGACTGACTGGTCCTTATCTACTGACTATACATGGTGTGACTGGTCCTTATCTACTGACTATACATGGTGTGACTGGTCCTTATCTACTGACTATACATGGTGTGACTGGTCCTTATCTACTGGACTATACATGGTGTGACTGGTCCTTATCTACTGACTATACATGGTGTGACTGGTCCTTATCTACTGACTATACATGGTGTGACTGGTCCTTATCTACTGACTATACATGGTGTGACTGGTCCTTATCTACTGACTATACATGGTGTGACTGGTCCTTATCTACTGACTATACATGGTGTGACTGGTCCTTATCTACTGACTATACATGGTGTGACTGGTCCTTATCTACTGACTATACATGGTGTGACTGGTCCTTATCTACTGACTATACATGGTGTGACTGGTCCTTATCTACTGACTATACATGGTGTGACTGGTCCTTATCTACTGACTATACATGTGTGACTGGTCCTTATCTACTGACTATACATGGTGTGACTGGTCCTTATCTACTGACTATACATGGTGTGACTGGTCCTTATCTACTGACTATACATGGTGTGACTGGTCCTTATCTACTGACTATACATGGTGTGACTGGTCCTTATCTACTGACTATACATGGTGTGACTGGTCCTTATCTACTGACTATACATGGTGTGACTGGTCCTTATCTACTGACTATACATGGGTGACTGGTCCTTATCTACTGACTATACATGGTGTGACTGGTCCTTATCTACTGACTACATGACTTATCTACTGCTATACATGGTGTGACTGGACTGACTATACATGGTGTGACCTTATCTACTGACTATACATGGTGTGACTGGTCCTTATCTACTGACTATACATGGTGTGACTGGTCCTTATCTACTGACTATACATGGTGTGACTGGTCCTTATCTACTGACTATACATGGTGTGACTGGTCCTATCTGACTGGACTATACATGGTGTGACTGGTCCTTATCTACTGACTATACATGGTGTGACTGGTCCTTATCTACTGACTATACATGGTGTGACTGGTCCTTATCTACTGACTATACATGGTGTGACTGGTCCTTATCTACTGACTATACATGGTGTGACTGGTCCTTATCTACTGGCTATACATGGTGTGACTGGTCCTTATCTACTGACTATACATGGTGTGACTGGTCCTTATCTACTGACTATACATGGTGTGACTGGTCCTTATCTACTGACTATACATGGTGTGACTGGTCCTTATCTACTGACTATACATGGTGTGACTGGTCCTTATCTACTGACTATACATGGTGTGACTGGTCTTATCTACTGACTATACATGGTGTGACTGGTCCTTATCTACTGGCTATACATGGTGTGACTGGTCCTTATCTACTGACTATACATGGTGTGACTGGTCCTTATCTACTGACTATACATGGTGTGACTGGTCCTTATCTACTGACTATACATGGTGTGACTGGTCCTTATCTACTGACTATACATGGTGTGACTGGTCCTTATCTACTTATCTGACTGGTCCTTATCTACTATACATGGTGTGACTGGTCCTTATCTACTGACTATACATGGTGTGACTGGTCCTTATCTACTGACTATACATGGTGTGACTGGTCCTTATCTACTGACTATACATGGTGTGACTGGTCCTTATCTACTGACTATACATGGTGTGACTGGTCCTTATCTACTGACTATACATGTGACTGTCCTTATCTACTGACATGGTGTGTCCATGGTGTTATCTACTGACTATACATGGTGTGACTGGTCCTTATCTACTGACTATACATGGTGTGACTGGTCCTTATCTACTGACTATACATGGTGTGACTGGTCCTTATCTACTGGACTATACATGGTGTGACTGGTCCTTATCTACTGACTATACATGGTGTGACTGGTCCTTATCTACTGATCATGGTGTGACTGGTCCTTATCTACTGACTATACATGGTGTGACTGGTCCTTATCTACTGACTATACATGGTGTGACTGGTCCTTATCTACTGACTATACATGGTGTGACTGGTCCTTATCTACTGACTATACATGGTGTGACTGGTCCTTATCTACTGGCTACATGGTGTGACTGGTCCTTATCTACTGACTATACATGGTGTGACTGGTCCTTATCTACTGACTATACATGGTGTGACTGGTCCTTATCTACTGACTATACATGGTGTGACTGGTCCTTATCTACTGACTATACATGGTGTGACTGGTCCTTATCTACTGACTATATCTACTGGACTATACATGGTGTGACTGGTCCTTATCTACTGACTATACATGGTGTGACTGGTCCTTATCTACTGACTATACATGGTGTGACTGGTCCTTATCTACTGACTATACATGGTGTGACTGGTCCTTATCTACTGACTATACATGGTGTGACTGGTCCTTATCTACTGACTATACATGGTGTGACTGGTCCTTATCTACTGACTATACATGGTGTGACTGGTCCTTATCTACTGACTATACATGGTGTGACTGGTCCTTATCTACTGACTATACATGGTGTGACTGGTCCTTATCTACTGACTATACATGGTGTGACTGGTCCTTATCTACTGACTATACATGGTGTGACTGGTCCTTATCTACTGACTACATGGTGTGACTGGTCCTTATCTACTATACATGGTGTGACTGGTCCTTATCTACTGACTATACATGGTGTGACTGGTCCTTATCTACTGACTATACATGGTGTGACTGGTCCTTATCTACTGACTATACATGGTGTGACTGGTCCTTATCTACTGACTATACATGGTGTGACTGGTCCTTATCTACTGACTATACATGGTGTGACTGGTCCTTATCTACTGACTATACATGGTGTGACTGGTCCTTATCTACTGACTATACATGGTGTGACTGGTCCTTATCTACTGACTATACATGGTGTGACTGGTCCTTATCTACTGACTATACATGGTGTGACTGGTCCTTATCTACTGACTATACATGGTGTGACTGGTCCTTATCTACTGACTATACATGGTGTGACTGGTGGTCCTGGCTATCTACTGTCCTTATCTACTATACATGGTGTGACTGGTCCTTATCTACTGGCTATACATGGTGTGACTGGTCCTTATCTACTGACTATACATGGTGTGACTGGTCCTTATCTACTGACTATACATGGTGTGACTGGTCCTTATCTACTGACTATACATGGTGTGACTGGTCCTTATCTACTGACTATACATGGTGTGACTGGTCCTTATCTACTGACTATACATGGTGTGACTGGTCCTTATCTACTGGCTATACATGGTGTGACTGGTCCTTATCTACTGACTATACATGGTGTGACTGGTCCTTATCTACTGACTATACATGGTGTGACTGGTCCTTATCTACTGACTATACATGGTGTGACTGGTCCTTATCTACTGACTATACATGGTGTGACTGGTCCTTATCTACTGACTATACATGGTGTGACTGGTCCTTATCTACTGACTATACATGGTGTGACTGGTCCTTATCTACTGACTATACATGGTGTGACTGGTCCTTATCTACTGACTATACATGGTGTGACTGGTCCTTATCTACTGGCTATACATGGTGTGACTGGTCCTTATCTACTGACTATACATGGTGTGACTGGTCCTCTATCTACTGACTATACATGGTGTGACTGGTCCAGATGATACATGGTGTGACAGAGACAATGACTGACATGGTGTGACTGTCAGATATTTACAATGTGACAGAGACACTGCTGACCAGGGGGTGGGTCAATCTGGGGGGCAGAGTGGGTCAGGATGGTGCTGGGGAAAGGTCATCGCCATGGAGCAGCTGTCTGCCGCATCATCACTCAGAGACTGTGGGGAAGAGCTGCTTTGTGTGTGTGTGTGTCTTTGATTTTGTGTGTGTGTGTGTGTGTGTGTGTGTGTGTGTGTGTGTGTGTGTGTGTGTGTGTGTGTGTGTGTGTGTGTGTGTGTGTGTGTGTGTGTGTGTGTGTGTGTGTGTGTGTGTGTGTGTGTGTGTGTGTGTGTGTGTGTGTGTGTGATAACAAATGGAGACTTCACCTTTAGATTATCCAGTATACCTGGTGTGTGTTATTCAAGGCCTGTCCATCCATCACACAGGGGAGGCCGTACCATTTATCAAGGGCAATGGGATATAGGGAACATTTCGGGGTGTGAGTGATAGCTGGTTGCTAATAGAGCTACTGAGCTACTCCCTTCAAAGCCAGAGTTAGCATTTAGCATAATAGCAATGAGATTTGGTTCATCCTAGTTTATAGCGAGGTTAGATTGTGCTGCTGATATGGCTAAATGCTATATGTCAGAGCGGGCCGTCATTCAAGAAAACAAAACGGTCGAGGCATTCGTTCATATATCTGTGTTGTAATATAGATAACCCATATGACCAATAGGAAGATCTACCAGTGCTTTCATTTGACCAATAAAAAGAGAGTTTCTACCAGTGCTTTCATTTGACCAATAAGAAGAGAGTATCTACCAGTGCTTTCATTTGACCAATAAGAAGAGAGTATCTACCAGTGCTTTCATTTAACCAATAAGAAGAGAGTATCTACCAGTGCTTTCATTTAACCAATAAGAAGAGAGTATCTACCAGTGCTTTCATTTGACCAATAAGAAGAGAGTATCTACCAGTGCTTTCATTTAAGCAATAAGAAGAGAGTATCTACCAGTGCTTTCATTTAACCAATAAGAAGACAGTATCTACCAGGGCTTTCATTTAAGCAATAAGAAGAGAGTATCTACCAGTGCTTTCATTTAACCAATAAGAAGACAGTATCTACCAGGGCTTTCATTTCACAAAATGGTTTATATGATCAATCTCCCAAATAGCAATATGACATCAGTGTTAATAAACCGGCTATTTGGTTATTGGACCAATCCCCCACAGAGGTAATGAGGCCCATCCCCCACAGAGGTAATGAGGCCAATCCCCCACAGAGGTAATGAGGCCAATCCCCAACAGAGTTAATGAGGCCAATCCCCCACAGAGTTAATGAGGCCAATCCCCCACAGAGGTAATGAGGCCAATCCCCCACAGAGGTAATGAGGCCAATCCCCCACAGAGGTAATGAGGCATTATTTGGTTATTAGACCAATCCCCCACAGAGGTAATGAGGCCAATCCCCCACAGAGTTAATGAGGCATTATTTGGTTATTAGACCAATCTCCCACAGAGGTAATGAGGCCAATCCCCCACAGAGTTAATGAGGCATTATTTGGTTATTAGACCAATCCCCCACAGAGGTAATGAGGCATTATTTGGTTATTAGACCAATCCCCCACAGAGGTAATGAGGCATTATTTGGTTATTAGACCAATCCCCCACAGAGGTAATGAGGCATTATTTGGTTATTAGACCAATCCCCCACAGAGTTAATGAGGCAATATTTGGTTATTAGACCAATCCCCCACAGAGGTAATGGGGCATTATTTGGTTATTAGACCAATCCCCCACAGAGGTAATGAGGCCAATCCCCCACAGAGGTAATGAGGCATTATTTGGTTATTAGACCAATCCCCCACAGAGGTAATGAGGCCAATCCCCCACAGAGGTAATGAGGCATTATTTGGTTATTAGACCAATCCCCCACAGAGGTAATGAGGCATTATTTGGTTATTAGACCAATCCCCCACAGAGGTAATGAGGCATTATTTGGTTATTAGACCAATCCCCCACAGAGTTAATGAGGCAATATTTGGTTATTAGACCAATCCCCCACAGAGGTAATGGGGCATTATTTGGTTATTAGACCAATCCCCCACAGAGGTAATGAGGCCAATCCCCCACAGAGGTAATGGGGCATTATTTGGTTATTAGACCAATCCCCCACAGAGGTAATGAGGCCAATCCCCCACAGAGGTAATGAGGCCAATCCCCCACAGAGGTAATGAGGCATTATTTGGTTATTAGACCAATCCCCCACAGAGTTAATGAGGCATTATTTTGTTATTGGACCAACATTGAACGCTTTGAGTGAGATTTTAGCTATGGAACAACTGCCAAGAATAGTTGGAGTCGTAGTTCTCTCATTCTTGGCTACAGGACTACAGGTTGTCAGGTTGTTTCTTTGTCTCTCTGTTTCACCATTTTTAACTCTCTTTGTCTACCTGTCGGTCTTCATTCTCGTCTCTTTAATTAAATAGTTTTGTCTATTCTATTTTCTTTCGCTCCTCTGTCTGTCCACAGCTACAGTTCTCCATCTCTTCATTCTCTTTCTCCAATGCACTCTCTCTATTTCTACATTTCTATCTATTGTTTACCTCCATGGCCAAGTCGTCTCAGTCACTCCAGCCCATCGTCTATCTCGCTCTTCTTTGTCTCTCCACCCTCCACCCTCTCTCTCTCTCTCTCTCTCTCTCTCTCTCTCTCTCTCTCTCTCTCTCTCTCTCTCCCTCCTTAAGTCTCTCCATCCTCCTATCTCCTTTTGTCTCTCCACCCCACCCCACCCTCTCTCTCTCTCTATCTCTCTCTCTCTCCCTTTGTATCACCATCCCCCCTCTCTCTTTCTCTCTCTCTTTCCTTATGTCTTCTCCATCCCCCCTCTCTCTCTCGCTCTCTCTCTCCTTATGTCTTCTCCCCCCTCTCTATTTCTCTGTCCTTGTCTTTCCCCCCTCTCTCTCATTTTGTCTCACCCCCCTCTCTCTCCTTATGTCTTCTCCACCCCCCTCTCTGTGTCTCTCTCTCTATATCTCTCTCTCTCTCTGTCTCTCTCTCTCTCCTTATGTCTTCACCACCCCCCCTCTCTCCTTATGTCTTCTCCAGCCCAAGTGGGGGCAGAGGTAGGAGGAGGGAGTGATTGGAATTCATTACAGTCAAATGATTGCAAACTCTGGCAGCCAAGAGGTTTTCTAATCACAGATGAATGGTTGGAGTGTTAACGCGGGCAGGGTGTGAGTGGGGGAGAGCTGCCGCGTTCTCTGTAGCGTTCTCTAGGGCTCTTCAAATGTGCTTCTAATGGGGGACTTTTCTCACACTGAATAGATACACTGACATTACCAGTCTCGGCATACAGGCAGGCTCACTCATAATAAACCAAAGATGTAGGCCTACTGCAGCTGGTAGCTACTGCTATTCAGGCAAAACAAAATGGGAGGGTGAAATGCAGAATAAACTACCTGTGAGAAAGGCTCTTTTAAATGAGATTTGGATGATAAGGTAGCCTTAACAGGTGCAACCATTTTAAGAGGCACTTGAAAAACATCCTTTCTGTTATAAGCAGGCCTACATCAAGTCAAGGACACTCATTGTCAGTCTTTCAGAGTGTAAATTAGTTCAGAAAGAGCATGTATAAAGAGTATGTATAAAGAGTATGTATAAACGTATAAATAGCATGTATAAATAGTATGTACAAAGAGCATGTAGAAAGAGTATGTATAAAGAGTATGTACAAAGAGTATGTATAAAGAGTATGTATAAAGAGTATGTAGAAAGAGTATGTATAAAGAGTATGTACAAAGAGTATGTATAAAGAGTATGTAGAAAGAGTATGTAGAAAGAGTATGTACAAAGAGTATGTATAAAGAGTATGTATAAAGAGTATGTAGAAAGGGTATGTATAAAGAGTATGTACAAAGAGTATGTATAAAGAGTATGTAGAAAGAGTATGTAGAAAGAGTATGTAGAAAGAGTATGTACAAAGAGCATGTAGAAAGAGTATGTAGAAAGAGTATGTAGAAAGAGTATGTATAAAGAGTATGTAGAAAGAGTATGTATAAATAGTATGTACAATAGTATGTACAAAGAGCATGTAGAAAGAGTATGGCCCAATGCCCTCTGTTCCCAGACGGAATGGCTGCCATATCCATGAGTAGAATGAGTAGCCCCTTCTATTACCCTCCTCTCTCTTCCCTCTCTCTCTCTCTTCCCTCTCTCTCTCTCTCTCTCTCTCTCTCTCTCTCTCTCTTCCCTCTCTCTTCCCTCTCCTCTCCTCCCCTCTCTCTCTCTCTCTCTCTCTCTCTTCCCTCTCCTCCCCTCCCCTCTCTCTTCCCTTCCTCCCTCTCCTCTCCTCTCCTCCCCTCTCCTCCCTCCCCCTCTCTCTCTCTTCCCTCTCCTCTCTCTCCCTCTCCTCTCCTCCCTCCCCTTCCTCTCTCTCTCTTCCCTCTCCTCCCCTCTCTCTCTCTCTCCCTCCTCCCTCCCTCTCCTCTCCTCCCCTCTCTCTCTCTCTCTTCCCTCTCCTCCCCCCCTCTCTCTCTCTTCCCTCTCCTCCCTCTCTCTCTCTCTCGCTCTTCGCTCTCCTCCCTCTCCTCCCCTCTCCTCTCTCTCTTCCCCCTCCTCTCTCCTCTCTCTCTCTTCCCTCTCCTCCCCTCTCTCTCTCTCTCGCTCTTCGCTCTCCTCCCTCTCCTCCCCTTCCTCTCTCTCTCTTCCCTCTCCTCTCCTCCCCTCTCTCTCTCTCTCCTCCCTCCCTCTCCTCTCTTCCCCTCTCTCTCCCTTCCCTCTCCTCCCCTCTCTCTTCTCTCTTCCCTCTCCTTTCCTTCCCTCTCCTCTCCTCCCCTCTCTCTCTTCCCTCTCCTCCCTCTCCTCTCCTCCCCTCTCTCTCTCTCTTCCCTCTCCTCCCTCTCCTCTCTCTCTTCCCTCTCCTCCCCTCTCTCCTCTTCCCTCTCCTCCCTCTCCTCTCTCTCTTCCCTCTCCTCTTTCTCCTCCCTCTCCTCTCTCTCTTCCCTCTCCTCCCCTCTCCTCTCTCTCTTCCCTCTCCTCCCTCTCCTCCCCTCTCTCCTCTTCCCTCTCCTCCCCTCTCTCCTTCCCCTGTGTTTGTATCTATTGGCTCCTCCCCTTCCCTTCTGGAGGCCACTGGCACCCACAACAAAGGAGCAGAATAGTTGGCACATTCTGGGCATCCAGAGGGCTGAGGATCAGAGGAGGAGATCATTCGCCCTGCCATCTACCCAGCTTGGGCATTCAGGGGCCCAGACTGGCTACAGATTAACCTGCAGCGCTAACCTGCACTTCTGGAGTCTGGCGAAGACTGTTGGAGACTGTTGGCCAACTGCATCAATACTTCACGCTCCCCATAGACTTTAAAGACATATGTGCAAACGGCGGATCAAATTAAAATGCTGACTCTGAGATTGTTTCATCTCTTGGCACCGATCTTCCAAAGAGCCACCTGGCTGATGCATCTTTGTTCCTTTCAGGTTCCTGCTTGGAGATAAAGGCTCATTATGGAAGGGACCTTCTAGCATCTTTCCAAGGCCATATGTCTCAGTTTGCCTGCGTGTTTTATGTAGATCCATAGAATGTTTTTGCTTATCTATACACTCTGTGTAGTTCATATAGTTAAATGTTTCATTAGTTGCCATACGGAATCATAATCTGTTCATGATTTCTATGAAAATTGTTGCATCGGGCAAATATGTAATAAAATGTGAAATGTTCCCCTTTACATCCGAGCTCAAATCAAATCATCAAATCAAATTTTATTTGTCACATACACATGGTTAGCAGATGTTAATGCGAGTGTAGCGAAATGCTTGTGCTTCTAGTTCCGACAATGCAGTAATAACCAACAAGTAATCTAACTAACAATTCCCAAACTACTGTCTTATACACAGTGTAAGGGGATAAAGAATATGTACATAAGGATATATGAATGAGTGATGGTACAGAGCAGCATAGGCAAGATACAGTAGATGGTATTGAGTACAGTATATACATATGAGATGAGTATGTAAACAAAGTGGCATAGTTAAAGTGGCTAGTGATACATGTATTACATAAGGATGCAGTCGATTATATAGAGTACAGTATATACGTATGCATATGAGATGAATAATGTAGGGTAAGTAACATCATATAAGGTAGCATTGTTTAAAGTGGCTAGTGATATATTTACATCATTTCCCATCAATTCCCATTATTAAAGTGGCTGGAGTTGAGTCAGTGTCAGTGTGTTGGCAGCAGCCACTCAATGTTAGTGGTGGCTGTTTAACAGTCTGATGGCCTTGAGATAGAAGCTGTTTTTCAGTCTCTCGGTCCCAGCTTTGAAGCACCTGTACTGACCGCGCCTTCTGGATGATAGCGGAGTGAACAGGCAGTGGCTCGGGTGGTTGATGTCCTTGATGATCTTTATGGCCTTCCTGTAACATCGGGTGGTGTAGGTGTCCTGGAGGGCAGGTAGTTTGCCCCCGGTGATGCGTTGTGCAGACCTCACTACCCTCTGGAGAGCCTTACAGTTGAGGGCGGAGCAGTTGCCGTACCAGGCGGTGATACAGCCCGCCAGGATGCTCTCGATTGTGCATCTGTAGAAGTTTGTGAGTGCTTTTGGTGACAAGCCGAATTTCTTCAGCCTCGTGAGGTTGAAGAGGCGCTGCGGTGCCTTCTTCACGATGCTGTCTGTGTGAGTGGACCAATTCAGTTTGTCTGTGATGTGTATGCCGAGGAACTTAAAACTTGCTACCCTCTCCACTACTGTTCCATCGATGTGGATAGGGGGGTGTTCCCTCTGCTGTTTCCTGAAGTCCACAATCATCTCCTTAGTTTTGTTGACGTTGAGTGTGAGGTTATTTTCCTGACACCACACTCCGAGGGCCCTCACCTCCTCCCTGTAGGCCGTCTCGTCGTTGTTGGTAATCAAGCCTACCACTGTTGTGTCGTCCGCAAACTTGATGATTGAGTTAGAGGCGTGCGTGGCCACGCAGTCGTGCGTGAACAGGTAGTACAGGAGAGGGCTCAGAACGCACCCTTGTGGGGCCCCAGTGTTGAGGATCAGCGGGGAGGAGATGTTGTTGCCTACCCTCACCACCTGGGGGCGGCCCGTCAGGAAGTCCATACCCAGTTGCACAGGGCGGGGTCGAGACCCAGGGTCTCGAGCTTGATGACGAGCTTGTAGGTTACTATGGTGTTGAATGCCGAGCTGTAGTCGATGAACAGCATTCTCACATAGGTATTCCTCTTGTCCAGATGGGTTAGGGCAGTGTGCAGTGTGGTTGAGATTGCATCGTCTGTGGACCTATTTGGGCGGTAAGCAAATTGGAGTGGGTCTAGGGTGTCAGGTAGGGTGGAGGTGATATGGTCCTTGACCAGTCTATCAAAGCACTTCATGATGACGGAAGTGAGTGCTACGGGGCGGTAGTCGTTTAGCTCAGTTACCTTAGCTTTCTTGGGAACAGGAACAATGGTGGCCCTCTTGAAGCATGTGGGAAAAGCAGACTGGTATAGGGATTGATTGAATATGTCCGTAAACACACCGGCCAGCTGGTCTGCGCATGCTCTGAGGGCGCGGCTGGGGATGCCGTCTGGGCTTGCAGCCTTGCGAGGGTTAACACATTTAAATGTTCAGGTTTATGTACACAAGGGGTCATAACATTATAGTGCAATAAAATTAGTTGGTCTGTATACTGTAGCGACCCGCACAGACAGCTGTGTGTTATGTGTTAGGCTAGGAGGTGGTTGTGTTGTACTGACCAATACCCGGTGTTCGCGGGGTCCAACCTGTCAATCAACCTGCTATCTGCCAATCACGGGAATGCCTGGAATGTTCTGATGCCGGGCATCCTGGTGGTTGGTGGAGTGGCGTGGAGGGGGGTTGGGCAGGGGGGTGGAGCATTGGAAGTTAAGACCAGGTTCAGCTTTTGTTCTCTCTCTCTTACGTCTGGGCTTCACAAGAGAAGGTCACGATTGGCTTGTGTCATCTATTTGGCGTGTGCTACGGCCCAAACAGTAGCCTGTGTAAAGTTGGTGTAATAAACCGTCAATTCGTAAACTCAAGCCTCTGTCTGGACAATTGTTCCTTTATGATCTAGTCGGGTCATTACATTGGTGTCAGAAGTAAAAACGTTGATACAAGTTAGCCAGCTAGCTAGCTGACTTATGTGGCTAGCTACCGTAGGTGAGAACGGGGATGGAAAATGCTTCGAGGGAATCCGAAAGTGAAGGTGGAGGTAGGGGACGATTATGGCCAAGGAGCTGCATGTGAATGGACGTCGGGGCTCTGTCTGAGGAGATCGCCAGGGCGTCGGAGCGCAGAGGCCGCTTGAGGGAGGACGTTAGAGCGATGGCGGCTGAAGCGGGCATGAGTGCTTCGTCGAATGTATTTCGCGCGGATTCTGGTGGGCGGACCGAAGTGGTGACGTCGACGCGGCGTGATGAGGAATCTGGGGCTCAGGATGTAAACAAACATGGCGGCGCCCAGTTCCGGCTGCGTCCGTATCTGTTAAGACCCCGAAGTATTCCGGTAAGGCGGATTGGGAAGCTTTTCATGCTCAGTTTGAACTGTTAGCTCATTTTAGGGGGGTGGTCGGATGAAGAAAGGGCACTGCAGTTGGCTTTATGCCTCACGGATGAAGCTCTGGCCTGTTTGATATTGATTAGCCCTGAGGACAGGCATGATTATGGGGCTTTAGTGGGAGCACTGAGGAGGCGCTATGGTCAGTGTGTACAGCCCGGGCTACTGCGCTCCGAACTGAGTAATAGACGCAGGCAGCCTGGAGAGCCTCTACGGGTGCTAGCTAATGACATTGAGAGCCTCTCTCGGCGGGCATATGCTCACATGCCCCCCCTCCGTGCAGAGCGAGCTAGCACGGGACCAGTTCATACAGGCGCTCTCTCCTACGGAGCTGCGCATACAGACCCAGCTGGCTCATCCTGAGTCATTGCAGACAGCCTTGGAGATGGCTTTGGAGAGGGAGCTGGTGTGGGCTGGGGCTTCAGCTGGGGCTTTGGTGGGGGTGCAGGGAGACACACCCTCTGTGCGAGCTGGGGGGCAGAGCAGTCCGGAGCCGGAAAAGCCTGCTTGGGTGGCCGAAATGACAAAACTCATTCGTGCTGTGTCGCTACAGGCGGAACGAAACACACGCCCTGGTCCCAGGGTCTGCTGGGGTTGTGGCCAGCCAGGCCATCTGCGCCGAGTTTGCCCCATGTCCCCCAGAGCTCAGGGAAACGGCTCGGGGTCCGCATAGACCGGGTAGTGCGGACCCCTGGCTTTCTATCCCAACCACCATCATCTTCTGGAGGAGCCCACCGGCACAGACGGGAAGCAAGGCTCCACTTCCCCCAGAAGCAGACGAGGGCAAGCGGATGGAGCCTGTTGTTGTGGTGGGCCGGACCTGTGTTGGGGACTTTTGTCATGTCCCTGTCACTGTGGAGGGGGTGCCCTGCTCCGCCCTGGTGGACACTGGTTCCACAGTAACCCTGGTGAGGCCAGATATTGTGCCAGGTTGGACTCAGTGTGAGCCTACAACTGTGCAGCTCCGCACAGTCACAGGTGAGCTGGCACCCATGAAAGGGAAGGGAATAATGACTCTGACAGTAGGGGGCAGGACTGTGCGTCATCCTGTGTGGGTGGCGGCTGTGCAGGACCCTTGTATCCTGGGGTTGGACTTTCTTAGGAGCACAGGCTGCCAGTTAGACCTAAATAGGGGCACACTGAGCTTCCAGGGAGGGACGGAAGTCACCATGGCCCCCCTAATGTCACATTCACTCAACCCAACAAACCCTTTACTCCAACAGTTAAAGCAGCAGAGACTCATGGCTGCGCCCCTCCCCCACAGCTGTGGGTGACTTTTCCCCAGTCCCCCTGTCACCTACAGCGGTGTGTTACATTCCCCCAGCTACCTCCATGACACAGCCCTCTGTGAGCCCGGGTCGCATCCCCCCAGCCCAGCTACCCCAGATGGGAGAGGAGAGGACACTGTCTGCAGTGAGGGAGATATGGGGAGGAACTGTGTTGGTCTTGACCCTGAGCAGCAGGAACGGTTGTGGCAGTTGCTGTTTGAATTCAGAGACAGCTTTGCGTTGAGTGAGGAAGAGGTGGGTCAGACTCATCTGGTGCAGCATGAGATCGACACAGGTGATGCTCGACCCATCAAGATGCGTCCCCGCCGTATCCCGCTGGCACGCCAGGAGGCGGCAGACAAGGCTGTGTTGGAGATGCAGCGGGCAGACTTCATTGAGCCCTCAGACAGCCCCTGGGCGGCGCCAGTCGTCATGGTTCCGAAGAAGGGGGGCAAGCTGAGGTTCTGTGCGGACTACAGGCGGCTGAATGAGGTAACCAGGAAGGACTCATACCCCATACCACGTATCGATGAGTCGCTGGACCTGGTTAGGGGGTCCTCCTGGTTCTCCTCACTAGACCTCCGCAGTGGCTACTGGCAGGTGCCCCTCTCCCCAGAGGCCAGAGCCAAAACTGCGTTCTCCACTAACAGAGGACACTGGCAGTTCAAGGTCCTGTGCTTTGGCCTGTGCAACGCTCCAGCTACTTTTGAGCGTTTGATGGACAGGGTGCTGGATGGCATCCCCCGACAGCAGTGTCTGGTATACCTCGATGACATCCTGGCCCATGGCAGCTCCTTCCAGTCAGCCCTGGGGCGCTACGGCGTGTGCTGGAGAGGGTGGCTGCCGCAGGTCTGAAGCTCCACCCCGAGAAGTGCCACTTCATGAGGAGAGAGGTGTCCTTCTTGGGCCACCGAGTGGGGAAGGAGGGGATCAGCACCATGGAGGACAAGGTAGGGGCTGTCAGAGACTGGCCCACCCCCACCGACCAGCGTCAGCTGAAGAGCTTCCTGGGCCTGGCCTCGTACTACAGGAGGTTTGTACGGGGCTTCTCAAGCGTTGCTGCTCCACTGAACCGCCTGCTGCCGAAGGACAAGGCTTTCACTTGGACAGTGGAGTGTGAGGAGGCGTTCAACACCCTCAAACGTGCACTGATCGAGGCCCCCGTGCTCGCCCCCTGACCTCACCTTGCCCTTTATCCTGGACACAGACGCGAGCAATGTGGGCATGGGTGGGGTGCTGGCCCAGGTGGGGCCAGAGGGGAGAGAGTGGTGGCGTACTTCAGCAAAACATTTGACAAACATGAGCGCCGCTACTGTGTCACCCGGCGGGAGCTCTTGGCTGTTGTGGCTTCCGTCAAACACTTCAAGTACTACCTGGGTGGTCTGCCCTTTACTGTAAGGACTGACCACTCTGCTCTCCAGTGGCTCATGTCTTTCAGAGAGCCAGAGGGGCAGGTGGCACGCTGGTTGGAGGAGCTTCAGCCGTATGACTTCACGGTGGTGCACAGGGCAGGGGCACGCCACTCCAACGCCGACGCCATGTCCCGTCGGCCCTGTACTGCAGACGGCTGCCGCCACTGTGAACGGAGAGAGGGACGGGAGAGAGAGCTGCGGGCAGAGGAGGGTGTCTGTGCCACAGTGTGTCAGGCGAGCGGGCCTGTCTGCTGTGAGCTGCAGACTGTCGACGTGGCTGAATGGCGGCAGCAGCAGGGACGGGACACAGACCTACAGCCAGTGCTACAGTGGGTAGAGGCGCAGGTGAGGCCACCATGGGAAGAGGTGACAGCGCTCTCACTCGCGACCAAAGGGTTGTGGTCGAAGTTTGAGAGACTGCGGCTGGCTGATGGCGTGCTACAGCGGGCATGGAAGGAGTCAGCTACGGGAGAGGAGAGGTGGCAGGTGGTGGTCCCAAAAGCATTGCGGGAGGCTGTGCTCCAGAGTACTCATGGGGGGTGGGGACTGGACACTTTGGGGTCACAAAAACACTGCGCCGTCTCAGTCAGGGCTTCTACTGGGGGCAGCACAAGAGGGATGTGGAGGACTTTTGTCGCCGCTGTGACAACTGCACAGCGAGAAAGGGCCCCCCAGGCCGCTCTCATGCTCAGCTACAACAGTTCCCAGTGGGGGCTCCCATGGAGAGGGTGGGAGTGGATGTAGTTGGGCCGTTCCCCACCACAGACAGTGGAAACCGCTGGGTGCTCACGGCCATGGACTATTTCACAAAATGGCCCGAGGCCTATGCTCTGCCTGACCAGGAGGCAGAGACCATCGTCGACGCCCTGACAGCGGGGATGTTCAGCAGGTTTGGAGCTGCAGAGTCCATCCACAGCGACCAAGGCAGAAACTTTGAGTCCCGTGTGTTCGCCACCATGTGTGAGAGGCTGGGCATGCACAAGACCCGCACTACTCCTCTCCATCCTCAAAGTGATGGCCTTGTGGAGCGCTTCAACAAAACGCTTGGACAGCAGCTGGCCATCGTCTCTTCCAAACACCAGCGTGACTGGGACAAGCACCTGCGTATGGTCCTCATGGCATGCCGCTCCGCTGTCCAAGACTCCACTTCCTGCACGCCTGCCCTCCTCATGCTGGGGAGAGAGATCCGCACCCCTGCGGAGATGGCGTTTGGTCGGCCCCTGGATAGCCCTCATGTTCCTCCGGGGCCGGAGTATGCCCGGAGACTCCAGGACCGCCTGGAGACAGCCCACACCTTCGCCAGAGAGCAGCTGGTGAATGCAGGTGTGAGGCAGAAAAGGAACTATGACGTGCACACCCGGGAAGGCACTTTGTGGCTGGGGAGCTGGTCTGGGTCTACAGCCCCCTAAGGAAAAAAGGCAGATGCCCCAAGTTGGACAGTCACTGGGTGGGACCCTGCAGTGTCCTGGAGAGGGTAGGGGAGGTTGTGTACCGGGTGCAGCTTCCTCCCAGGGGAGAAAGGTGGCACTGCACCGGGACAGGTTAGCCCCATACAGAGGGCCTCTTCTCCCCAAACCCCAGGAACCCCCACAATTCCCCTCTCTGGCAATGACATTCTCCAGGCACCCACCCTCAGGTGCCGCAGACAAGGCTCCAGACAGCCCACTCCCCCTGTCTCCCCCTGTGTCACCGCGTGGTTCCCCAGAGCCACGGACTGTATTACCCGTTCCCGCTTCCTTGTCACCCATATCCCTGCCTTCATCCCCTGGGTCCCAGAGGGGCACTCTGCGACCATCACGACCACGCAGGCAAAGGAGACCTCCGGGTCGCTTCAGAGACTTTGTTTGTTCCCTCGGGGACGAGGGACTTTGTGGTGGGGGGGCTGTGTAGCGACCCGCACAGACAGCTGTGTGTTATGTGTTAGGCTAGGAGGTGGTTGTGTTGTACTGACCAGTACCCGGTGTTCGCGGGGTCCAACCTGTCAATCAACCTGCTATCTGCCAATCACGGGAATGCCTGGAATGTTCTGATGCCGGGCATCCTGGTGGTTGGTGGAGTGGCGTGGAGGGGGTTGGGCAGGGGGGTGGAGCATTGGAAGTTAAGACCAGGTTCAGCTTTTGTTCTCTCTCTCTTACGTCTGGGCTTCACAAGAGAAGGTCACGATTGGCTTGTGTCATCTATTTGGCGTGTGCTACGGCCCAAACAGTAGCCTGTGTAAAGTTGGTGTAATAAACCGTCAATTCGTAAACTCAAGCCTCTGTCTGGACAATTGTTCCTTTATGATCTAGTCGGGTCATTACATATACTGAACTGGAGTTGTTCCAGCTAAATCCTGCCTACATGTCAAATATGAGATTCATGAAAAAGTTCAACTTGACCTTACGTCTCAAGTTCCAATTCCATCCCATCTAAAGCTCGGCATGCACTCCCACTTCACACCGATGGTCACACTATCTGACATTAAAGTGCTCAAAGTGGCACAGTCATCACCTATCTGTCCTAGAAAGATGGTGGGTATCTCACACCAGAGAGGGACTACAAAGAGACGGTGGCCAAAGAGTTTCTCTGTCTGTCTGTCTGTCTGTCTGTCTGTCTGTCTGTCTGTCTGTCTGTCTGTCTGTCTGTCTGTCTGTCTGTCTGTCTGTCTGTCTGTCTGTCTGTCTGTCTGTCTGTCTGTCTGTCTGTCTGTCTGTCTGTCTGTCTGTCTGTCTGTCTGTCTGTCTGTCTGTCTGTCAGAGAGAGAGAGAGAGAGAGAGAGAGAGAGAGAGAGAGAGTGTGTGTGTGTGAGTGAGTGAGTGAGTGAGTGAGTGAGTGAGTGAGTGAGTGAGTGAGTGATTGTGTGTGTGAGTGAGTGAGTGAGTGAGTGAGTGAGTGAGTGAGTGAGTGAGTGAGTGAGTGAGTGAGTGAGTGAGTGAGTGAGTGAGTGTGTGTGTGAGTGTGTGATTGAGTGATTGAGTGAGTGAGTGAGTGAGTGAGTGAGTGAGTGAGTGAGTGAGTGAGTGAGTGAGTGAGTGAGTGAGTGAGTGAGTGAGTGAGAGAGTGTGAGAGTGTGAGAGTGTGAGTGAGTGAGTGAGAGTGTGAGTGAGTGAGTGAGTGAGTGAGTGAGTGAGTGATTGTGTGAGTGAGTGTGTGAGTGTGTGAGTGTGTGATTGAGTGATTGAGTGAGTGAGTGAGTGAGTGAGTGTGTGAGTGTGTGAGTGAGTGAGTGAGTGTGTGAGTGAGTGAGTGAGTGAGTGAGTGAGTGAGTGAGTGAGTGAGTGAGTGAGTGAGTGAGAGAGGCAGGCTCAGGAGCCTCTGAACATGCCTCATTGGGCCTTGCCCGGTGTCTGGAGTGACACCAGAGTGGCCTGAGATCTTCATTACGCTGAGCAACACTTCCAGAGATGGACTGGGGCTCGGGTTCCAGCCTGCCCTGCACTCAGCTCACTCCTCACACTGCTCCCGACCTTTATTCCACTCTGCTCCGACACCGCCCCAGGCTACTCAAATAGCTGGGGCCGCTGCGGACAGGTTATTACTTGTTAAATACCACATGAATAGCAAATAAAAAGGGCCCGAGAAGTGACCCGGGTCTCTGATTTGGCAGGGCGACAGACCAGTAAGTGTAAAGCTAAACAGTGTTAAACTGGGCAGCAGATATTAGGTCCCCAGTCACTAATGAGGTGGTTTATTCAGGGGACGCCAGGCATAGCTGGGAAGCCACTAACTGCTCTGCTGTTAAGAGGCATTTATTGAAGCACAGATCTTATTTTCACACTCAGGCCGAACATGACCCCCAGTGTGTGCATGTGTGGGTGTGTGCGTGAGTGTGAAAAGCTGCCTTTCCCTTTTGACTGACACAAGCAGATTTCTGGGAAGTAAGATCATGGCTGATGAGCTGAGTGGCTGGGTAGCTGGCTGGATGGGTGTCTGGGTAGCTGGCTGGCTGGGTGTCTGGGTAGCTGGCTGTCTGGGTAGCTGGCTGGGTGTGTGGGTAGCTGGCTGGGTGTCTGGGTAGCTGGCTGGCTGACTGGCTGGCTGGGTGTCTGGGTGTCTGGGTAGCTAGCTGGGTGTCTGGGTAGCTGGCTGGGTGTCTGGGTAGCTGGCTGGCTGACTGGTTGGGTGTCTGGGTAGCTGGCTGGGTGTCTGGGTAGCTGGCTGGGTGTCTGGGTAGCTGGCTGGGTGGCTGGGTAGCTGGCTGGCTGACTGGCTGGGTGTCTGGGTAGCTGGCTGGGTGTCTGGGTAGCTGGCTGGGTGTCTGGGTAGCTGGCTGGCTGACTGGTTGGGTGTCTGGGTAGCTGGTTGGGTGTCTGGGTAGCTGGCTGGCTGACTGGCTGGGTTTCTGGGTAGCTGGCTGGGTGTCTGGGTAACTGGCTGGCTGACTGGCTGGGTGTCTGGGTAGCTGGCTGGCTGACTGGCTGAGCAGGAGCATGTGGCCGTGGAGGGTATAAAAGTGTACTGCAGTATATTTATAAAGGGCCACAATTAACCAAACGCTAATTAACAAGCTTCCCTCCTCGAGGAAGCATGGCAGTCTTCCAAGCAGCGCAACCCTATCCCACGCTTTCATCAGAGGTGCAAAGTGAGGTTATTAATGGATAAGAACACTACCCAAGGAGACCGGCTACTGCTGAATGCCCCACATCAGCTCCCCACGGAGACGCCTTCAATGTTAAATAGGGTCAGGCTACGTACCAATATGCTAGGTGTACATTTTCACACTTTTCAGGTGCTGCTGTAGGTACTTTAAAAAAAACTTTTGGTCTTTTAGTAGACACTCTTATCCAGTGAGTTCAGACATTTTCATTATTATTTTTACTGTACTGGTCCCCCGTGGGAATCAACCCTGGCATTGCAAAGCACCATGCTCTGCCAACTGAGCCACATGGTATAACAGGGTGAAACACATTGCGTGTATGTGAATTTGTTCGTGGCTAAGCCTTTGGCGCGTTTATGACGGCTATATATAGACGTGTAAATGCCCCGTGTCTGTCCCCGTCAAACATATCTGACATTACACATCTAATCTAAGGAAACATGTCAGAGTTATGTAGCACCTCACTTTAGGCTTGTACCCAGAGCCTAGTACCCTCCCCATTTTCCTTGGTCCAGCAAGGGGAGGGCGTGAGAGGGCACAGGGGGAGGAGGGGGTGGGTGGGGGGGATTAGAGATAGGGGAATGTGCGGGTGCTGAAATCTGTAATGGGAAGGGGGGCGCGCTCGTCACTCTCTGCAGGGCCCTGTTGTCACCTCCCACACCCCATTCCTCCATCCACCACCTCCCACACCCCATTCCCCATCCACCACCTCCCACACTCCATTCCCCATCCACCACCTCCCACACCCCATTCCCCCATCCACCACCTCCCACACCCCATTCCCCATCCACCACACTCCATTCCCCATCCACCACCTCCCACACTCCATTCCCCCATCCACCACCTCCCACACTCCATTCCCCCATCCACCACCTCCCACACCCCATTCCCCCATCCACCACCTCCCACACCCCATTCCCCCATCCACCACCTCCCACACTCCATTCCCCCATCCACCACCTCCCACACTCCATTCCCCCATCCATCACCTCCCACACTCCATTCCCCCATCCACCACCTCCCACACTCCATTCCCCCATCCACCACCTCCCACACCCCATTCCCCCATCCACCACCTCCCACACTCCATTCCCCCATCCACCACCTCCCACACTCCATTCCCCCATCCACCACCTCCCACACTCCATTCCCCCATCCACCACCTCCCACACCCCATTCCCCCATCCACCACCTCCCACACTCCATTCTCCCATCCACCACCTCCCACACTCCATTCCCCCATCCACCACCTCCCACACTCCATTCCCCCATCCACCACCTCCCACACTCCATTCCCCCATCCTCCCCACTCTTACACTCCTCATCCCCCGTCTGCCTCCCTCTCCCACCCCTCTCCTCATCCCCCGTCCGCCTCCCTCTCCCACCCCTCTCCTCATCCCTCTGTCCGCCTCCCTCTCCCACCCTCTCCTCATCCCCCGTCTGCCTCCCTCTCCCACCCCTCGCCTCATCCCTCTGTCCGCCTCCCTCTCCCAACCCTCTCCTCATTCCCCGTCTGCCTCCCTCTCCCACCCCTCTCCTCATCCCTCCGTCCGCCTCCCTCTCCCACCCCTCTCCTCATCCCTCCATCCGCCTCCCTCTCCCACACCTCTCCTCATCCCCCGCCCACCTCCCTCTCCCTCCCCTCTCCTCATCCCCCGTCCACCTCCCTCTCCCGCCCCTCTCCTCATCCCCCCCCCGCCACCCCCTCTCCCGCCCCTCTCCTCATCCCCCGCCACCTCCCTCTCCCACCCCTCTCCTCATCCCCCGCCCGCCCGCCCGCCCACCTCCCTCACCCACCCCTCTCCTCATCCCCCGCTCACCTCCCTCTCCCGCCCCTCTATATGACAGTCAGAGACCCCTGAGCAGCTGGGTCTGGTGACACTTGTCAGCAGGCAGATAGTGTGTCCACTGTGTCTGACTACATCTACATTCTTACATGTTAGTCATTTAGCAGACGCTCTTATCCAGAGAGACTTACATGTTAGTCATTTAGCAGACACTCTTATCCAGAGAGACTTACATGTTAGTCATTTAGCAGACGCTCTTATCCAGAGAGACTTACATGTTAGTCATTTAGCAGACACTCTTATCCAGAGACTTACATGTTAGTCATTTAGCAGACACTCTTATCCAGAGAGACTTACATGTTAGTCATTTAGCAGACACTCTTATCCAGAGAGACTTACATGTTAGTCATTTAGCAGACACTCTTATCCAGAGAGACTTACATGTTAGTCATTTAGCAGACACTCTTATCCAGAGAGACTTACATGTTAGTCATTTAGCAGACACTCTTATCCAGAGAGACTTACATCTTAGTCATTTAGCAGACGCTCTTATCCAGAGAGACTTACATCTTAGTCATTTAGCAGACGCTCTTATCCAGAGAGACTTACATGTTAGTCATTTAGCAGACACTCTTATCCAGAGAGACTTTTTCAGACTTTTTTTTACTAGTTCCTCTCTCACACACACTGTCCCACCCAACCCAGATAGCCAACATCATGTGATTAGCCCGGGCAGGCTCCGGAGGTAAGAGGAGACCGCCCCTGCACACACACACACACACACACACACACACACACACACACACACACACACACACACACACACACACACACACACACACACACACACACACACACACACACACACACACACACACACACACACACACACACACACACACACACACACACACACACACACACACACACACACACAGTGTAGTAAGTAGTGGTGTTCTGAGCTGTCCAGGGACATGATGTTTAAACCTCCTGGTCTGTAACATGAGTCAGCTCATTAATGATTAACGTGGCAACTCCTCAAACCTACTAAATTCATCTGTGAAATGGACAGATAACCACATTCACACAAACCTATTTCTGTTCCCCCTTTCTCTCCAAGGACAATGTGTCTCCATAGCAGCGCACTGTTATATTTCTCATCAGCTTGTTTCAAAAGCCTTAAAGCTACAACATTTAGTTGGCTCTCAGAGTGTGTCTATGTCAGGGACTTGGATGTGTTAATGATGAGAAAAGTGTGGTATAGGGCAGAATTTACATGTATTTTTTTACCTTTACTTAACTAGGCAAGTCAGTTATGAACAAATAGTCATTTACAATGAAGGCCTACACCGGCCAAACATGGACGATGCTGGGCCAATTGTACGCCACTTGCACTGAGATGCAGTCACTTAGACCGCTGTGCCACTCGGGAGCCCTCAGGAGTATTTCTTTTCTTTTTCAAGAGTGTCCTGGCCAAGATAGGCAGCACCAAGTTATTCAAAAAATTACAGACAAACCACATGAAAAACTACAAGTAAATCTAGTAAAAAAACATAAAATTCACAAGAGTATAACACAATCAAAACAGGTCAGAATCAGTCTCAAGATCATTCATCAGTGATTTAAAAATACTAAGTTCTTCCAGTTTAAAAGTATTTTGTAAGGTGTTCCAGTATATGACAGTATATGGCAGTATATGACAGTATTTGGCAGTATTTGACAGTATATTACAGTATATGGCAGTATATGACAGTATTTGGCAGTATTTGGCAGTATTTGGCAGTATTTGACAGTATATGGCAGTGTATGGCAGTATATGGCAGTGTATGGCAGTATATGGCAGTGTATGGCAGTGTATGGCAGTATATGGCAGTATATGGCAGTGTATGGCAGTATATGGCAGTGTATGGCAGTATATGGCAGTATATGGCAGTGTATGGCAGTGTATGGCAGTATATGGCAGTATATGGCAGTATATGGCAGTATATGGCAGTATGACAGTATATGACAGTATTTGGGGCGGCAGGTAGCCCAGTGGTTAGAGCATTGGACCAGTAACCAAAAGGTTGCTAGATCCAATCCCTGAGCTGACAAGGTACACATCTGTTGTTCTGCCCCTGAACAAGGCAGTTATCCCACTGTTCCTAAGACATCATTGTAAATAAGAATTTGTTCTTAACTGATTTGCCTAAAATATATGTCAGTGTACGATATGACAGTACATGTCCGTGACACACAGTTCTTACCCTCTCCCTGACTTGGTGTATGTGTGTATTTTGAGAGGCTGTGTTAGGTTGACACACACAGTTCTTACCCTCTCCCTGACTTGGAGTATGTGTGTATTTTGAGAGGCTGTGTTAGGTTGACACACACAGCTCGTTCTTACCCTCTCCCTGACTTGGAGTATGTGTGTATTTTGAGAGGCTGTGTTAGGTTGACACACACAGCTCGTTCTTACCCTCTCCCTGACTTGGTGTATGTGTGTATTTTGAGAGGCTGTGTTAGGTTGACACACCACACACCCCTCCTCTCATCCCTTCTCTCCTTCCCCCTCTGCCAGGGTAAGGAGTGAGGGATGGTGTTGTGTATCAGGCTGAGTTAAAGCAATGTCAACACATTCATCCTGACAGGGTTTTATTTCAGCTGCTCAGTGGCCATTTTGTCACTGTGTGTGAGATGCACGCAAAACACACACATGCAGACACACACAAAACACACACACACGCAGACACACACACACACGCAGACACACACACACACGCAGGCACACAAACACACACGCAGACACACACAAACACACACACACACACGCAGACACACACACACACGCAGACACACACACACACGCAGACACACACACACACACAGACACACACACACACACACGCAGACACACACACACACACATGCACACACAGTCACACAGTGTTACCAGATATGTGAATGTCCTTCCTGAGATATGTTACTGTTGCACACATTGAACAGTATGTGTGGATGCACACTGATATGTTCCTGGGTGAGACTCATAGTTTGTGTTTAAAGTTACCTTTCCATATCATTTGAATTGATATGGTTAAGTAATATTCGTTCTAATAACGATTAGACCTTGAATATCTGTAATGTAAAGTTGTTGCTCCGACTTGGAAATCCCAATGAATAACACAGCTATTGATTGGTTAGCTACATGATTGACTGCAGGCTGCTTGAGCAGCTTCGGCTGGTGGAGTAAGAGAATATTAGGTTGGAAATGTGAACTATGCTGAGACAAATCCTTTTCCTCTCAACTCCAGGCCCGAGCCTGGTTCTCAGACAAATCCTTTTCCTCTCAACTCCAGGCCCGAGCCTGGTTCTCAGACAAATCCTTTTCCTCCCAACTCCAGGCCTGACAAGCTTATTCACCTTGTCAGACACGGACCTGAATTGCACTTGCAGTTTACTTCAAAGGACAGTTCTAACATTTGGGCCAAAAATATATCGGTCAAAGAGGACGATTGAAAATGTCAGGGGATGATGTTCGTCAACAGTGACAGTAGCTGTGGGGTTGGCTCTGTCGGTGCACACAAAGCTGGTGTATAACAGGGTATACATGTGTGTGTGTGTGTGTGTGTGTGTGTGTGTGTGTGTGTGTGTGTGTGTGTGTGTGTGTGTGTGTGTGTGTGTGTGTGTGTGTGTGTGTGTGTGTGTGTGTGTGTGTGTGTGTGTGTGTGTGTGTGTGTGTGTGTGTGTGTGTGATATGTGTCTACTGTATGTGTGTACAGTATGTTCAAGTCATTGTATATAAATGTTTACTTCTGTGTATTCACACTATGCATGCCCACACACGTCCTCTCCCCCCTTCTCCTCCGTATCACCCACAATCCCACTCTGCTGTTTCCCCAGGAGACGACTCCGGATAGCTCCCCCAGCCTCTTCCTGCCTTCCCCTCCCACTAATTGCTCTGTCTAAAAACGATCCTCTCTCCAGGAGAGGAGGTGAGAAGCAACGTAACAAGCTGGCCACACTCCGCTGTTTTAATTAGCGTGTGGCTTGACTCTGAGAGGACGAGCCAGTCAGCAGGCAGGTAAGGATGGAACAGTGTTGTTTTAATTAGCGTGTGGCTTGACTCTGAGAGGACGAGCCAGTCAGCAGGCAGGTAAGGATGGAACAGTGTTGTTTTAATTAGCGTGTGGCTTGACTCTGAGAAGACGAGCCAGTCAGCAGGCAGGTAAGGATGGAACAGTGTTGTTTTAATTAGCGTGTGGCTTGACTCTGAGAGGACGAGCCAGTCAGCA
>NC_060177.1:7635268-7637768 GCF_021184085.1 Oncorhynchus gorbuscha
CGACTGACAATAACACACCCAGGAGCATGAACATCACATCTACTTAATAGCAGCTTGTGAAAATAAAAACAGGCTGAGCGACTCCAACTTTAAGAACTGTTATTACTGCGTTCAATACTGCCTCCTGCCAAACTGTCTGTGTGTCCGTCAGTCATGTAATGTGTCCGTCTTCACCTTAAAAAGGTAGTGAGTTTCTAAGCCCAAGGGGTTTGCTCTGTCAGAAAGACAAAAGGGGAGTTAAGTTCTTTATCCGGTGAGTCAGCAGACAGTTGGGGGCAGAGCCTAAAGCAAAAGGGCAGGAAATGTATTTATGTGGGCCTGTCTTGCCTTGTCAGTGTTTTTAACCAGCACAGAATGCAACAGCATGTGACTGTAGTGTAATTCAACCATGACACCCTCTTCTGTAGCCTCTACTAACCTGGTTCACTGCTACACCTTGATGTCGGCTGAGATCAGGGAGTGGGTTTTATCTATCTATCTATCTATCTATCTATCTATCTATCTATCTATCTATCTATCTATCTATCTATCTATCTATCTATCTATCTATCTATCTATCTATCTATATATCTATCTATCTATCTATCTATCCATTAACGAGTACAGTAACAACCTCAAACCACAGCATACTGAGTGAACACAGAGAATTGTCCCGAAGCGTTTTCCTTCCACCTTCCAGACGTTCTCCATGAACAAGGTGTGAGACGTACCTTAGTGTTGTGATGTTTTAAATCCTTCAACAATAGCCCTCTTTAAACACTTGCTGGTTTCTTTTTCCCGTGAGATGGTTGACGTGCCAGGAGTCAGTGGCTGTGAAGGAGACAATCAAACATAAAGATGAGCTCAGATCGGATCAGTCATATAACGCTTGGCAGAATTCTTCACATTCTGGGTACAAGTAACAGATAGCTAGGGAACACAATGTGGCCACTGTCTGGGTAGAAGTAACAGATAGCTAGGGAACACAATGTGGCCACTGTCTGGGTAGAAGTAACAGATAGCTAGGGAACACAATATGGCCACTGTCTGGGTAGAAGTAACAGATAGCTAGGGAACACAATGTGGCCACTGTCTGGGTAGAAGTAACAGATAGCTAGGGAACACAATGTGGCCACTGTCTGGGTAGAAGTAACAGATAGCTAGGGAACACAATGTGGCCACTGTCTGGGTAGAAGTAACAGATAGCTAGGGAACACAATATGGCCACTGTCTGGGTAGAAGTAACAGATAGCTAGGGAACACAATGTGGCCACTGTCTGGGTAGAAGTAACAGATAGCTAGGGAACACAATGTGGCCACTGTCTGGGTAGAAGTAACAGATAGCTAGGGAACACAATGTGGCCACTGTCTGGGTAGAAGTAACAGATAGCTAGGGAACACAATATGGCCACTGTCGGGTAGAAGTAACAGATAGCTAGGGAACACAATGTGGCCACTGTCTGGGTAGAAGTAACAGATAGCTAGGGAACACAATGTGGCCACTGTCTGGGTAGAAGTAACAGATAGCTAGGGAACACAATGTGGCCACTGTCTGGGTAGAAGTAACAGATAGCTAGAGAACACAATGTGGCCACTGTCTGGGTAGAAGTAACAGATAGCTAGGGAACACAATATGGCCACTGTCTGGGTAGAAGTAACAGATAGCTAGGGAACACAATGTGGCCACTGTCTGGGTAGAAGTAACAGATAGCTAGGGAACACAATGTGGCCACTGTCTGGGTAGAAGTAACAGATAGCTAGGGAACACAATGTGGCCACTGTCTGGGGAGAAGTAACAGATAGCTAGGGAACACAATATGGCCACTGTCTGGGTAGAAGTAACAGATAGCTAGGGAACACAATGTGGCCACTGTCTGGGTAGAAGTAACAGATAGCTAGGGAACACAATATGGCCACTGTCTACACCACATGGCAGTATGGCTCACATATTAATGCCATGGCAACCATCGTCTGGTTTAGTGTCATTGTATAATTACAAAATGAGTGTGAAATTATTACTGTGACTGACATTAATATTATTACTTAGCATACATGAATTTAAAAAAAGAAAGTTTGCACTATTAGTTGCTAGCAAAACATTTTTATGGTAAGCAGGGAAAAAAATAGTATCCTGGAAAAAGACCTATGTGTGTCTACAACAACCATAAATATGGTTTGTAATGTGACCTTCTATGTCCTTTAAGTTAACAAGGGTGTTGCCATTGGAATGTTTGAAAGCAACCACGTGTTATCACTACATCTGCCAGGTAGCAGCCTCTGAGAGGTAATTATGTGTTCTGAGTTCCCACTGAATACCACATGCCGCTGACACCCATTCCACGAGCTCAAGCCATGTCCTCTCTTTAATAATAGGTGCCATTTAGCAGACACTTTTATCCAAAGCGACAGTCATTCGCGAATATATTTTTCTTAAGGGTGGTCCCGGGATTCGAACCCACTATTCAGGCATTACAAGCACCATGCTCTACCAACTGAGCAACAGAAAATGAAACGCAACATG
>NC_060177.1:7642768-7657768 GCF_021184085.1 Oncorhynchus gorbuscha
TAATTATACTATGTACATTTAATAGTTCTAGAATCAAGTAATTATACTATGTACATTTAATAGTTCTAGAATCAAGTAATTATACTATGTACATTTAATAGTTCTAGAATCAAGTAATTATACTATGTACATTTAATAGTTCTAGAATCAAGTAATTATACTATGTACATTTAATAGTTCTAGAATCAAGTAATTATACTATGTACATTTAATAGTTCTAGAATCAAGTAATTATACTATGTACATTTAATAGTTCTAGAATCAAGTAATTATACTATGTAAACATTAATAGTTCTAGAATCAAGTAATTATACTATGTAAACTTAATAGTTCTAGAATCAAGTAATTATACTATGTACACGTAATAGTTCTAGAATCAAATAATTATACTATGTAAACTTAATAGTTCTAGAATCAAGTAATTATACTATGTAAGATTAATTGTTCTCGAGACAAGTAATTATACTATGTAAACTTAATAGTTCTAGAATCAAGTAATTATACTATTTAAGCTTAACCGTTCTAAAATCAAGTAATTATACTAGTATATTGTACTAAACATCACCGCATAGTTGAAAGATATGTGTTGCGCAGAAACCCGAAGTGAGTGGCCAGCAGAGATAGATGGGATGGGCTGAGGGTGACCAGCAGAGATAGATGGGATGGGCTGAGGGTGACCAGCAGAGATAGATGGGATGGGCTGAGGGTGACCAGCAGAGATAGATGGGATGGGCTGAGGGTGACCAGCAGAGATAGATGGGATGGGCTGAGGGTGACCAGCAGAGATAGATGGGATGGGCTGAGGGTGACCAGCAGCGATAGATGGGATGGGCTGAGGGTGACCAGCAGAGATAGATGGGATGGGCTGAGGGTGACCAGCAGCGATAGATGGGATGGGCTGAGGGTGACCAGCAGAGATAGATGGGATGGGCTGAGGGTGACCAGCAGAGATAGATGGGATGGGCTGAGGGTGACCAGCAGCGATAGATGGGATGGGCTGAGGGTGACCAGCAGAGATAGATGGGATGGGCTGAGGGTGACCAGCAGAGATAGATGGGATGGGCTGAGGGTGACCAGCAGCGATAGATGGGATGGGCTGAGGGTGACCAGCAGAGATAGATGGGATGGGCTGAGGGTGACCAGCAGAGATAGATGGGATGGGCTGAGGGTGACCAGCAGAGATAGATGGGATGGGCTGAGGGTGACCAGCAGAGATAGGTGGGATGGGCTGAGGGTGACCAGCAGAGATAGATGGGATGGGCTGAGGGTGACCAGCAGAGATAGATGGGATGGGCTGGTGACCAGCATAGATAGGTGGGATGGGCTGAGGGTGACCAGCAGAGATAGATGGGATGGGCTGAGGGTGACCAGCAGAGATAGATGGGATGGGCTGAGGGTGACCAGCAGAGATAGATGGGATGGGCTGAGGGTGACCAGCAGAGATAGATGGGATGGGCTGAGGGTGACCAGCAGAGATAGATGGGATGGGCTGAGGGTGACCAGCAGCGATAGATGGGATGGGCTGAGGGTGACCAGCAGCGATAGATGGTATGGGCTGAGGGTGACCAGCAGAGATAGGTGGGATGGGCTGAGGGAAGCTAAGGGTTGGTATGTGGAATTGGAGACAAGTGGGAGTGGAGTTACTGTGCAGGATATAGAATGATGGTCAAAGATAAAAGTAAAACTAAAATAAAACATAATACAAATGTGAATGACACTTAGTGGAAGTGTTTTTACAACTAATGCCAGTTTGCCTGAGGATGATGCCGTGCAGGTGTTTGTACACATGCATATACACACACTCTCATTCAAATAAACAATGAGAGTGTGTGTACAAATTTGATTTGATTTGATTTGATTTATACACACACTCTCATTCAAATAAACACATACAAGAACACACACATACATGTAATCGTGCCAGACATGCACACAAACATGTACAGTTGGCATTGCTGTTCTGATTTCAGTTGTCCTTGATGTCCTTTGTTTTAAATGTATTAGTATTGATTTTTTACATTGTTGTTTGCTGTTTTCTTCTGTCTTTTCCTTTTGTCTCTTTAGTTCTCTTGGTTGTTGGTGAATTGGGGGGTTCTTGGGGGTGGGGGTTCATTCTCTTGGTTGTTGGTGCATTGGGGGTTCTTGGGGGTGGGGGTTCATTCTCTTGGTTGTTGGTGCATTGGGGGTTCTTGGGGGTGGGGGTTCATTCTCTTGGTTGTTGGTGCATTGGGGGTTCTTGGGGGTGGGGGTTAATTCTCCTGGTTGTTGGTGCATTGGGGGTTCTTGGGGGTGGGGGTTCATTCTCTTGGTTGTTGGTGAATTGGGGGTTCTTGGGGGTGAGGGTTCATTCTCTTGGTTGTTGGTGAATTGGGGGTTCTTGGGGGTGGGGGTTCATTCTCTTGGTTGTTGGTGAATTGGGGGTTCTTGGGGGTGGGGGTTCATTCTCTTGGTTGTTGGTGAATTGGGGGTTCTTGGGGGTGGGGGTTCATTCTCTTGGTTGTTGGTGCATTGGGGGTTCTTGGGGGTGGGGGTTCATTCTCTTGGTTGTTGGTGCATTGGGGGTTCTTGGGGTGGGGGTTCATTCTCCTGGTTGTTGGTGCATTGGGGGTTCTTGGGGGTGGGGGTTCATTCTCCTGGTTGTTGGTGCATTGGGGGTTCTTGGGGGTGGGGGTTCATTCTCCTGGTTGTTGGTGCATTGGGGGTTCTTGGGGGTGGGGGTTCATTCTCTTGGTTGTTGGTGCATTGGGGGTTCTTGGGGGTGGGGGTTCATTCTCCTGGTTGTTGGTGCATTGGGGGTTCTTGGGGGTGGGGGTTCATTCTCCTGGTTGTTGGTGCATTGGGGGTTCTTGGGGGTGGGGGTTCATTCTCCTGGTTGTTGGTGCATTGGGGGTTTTTGGGGGTGGGGGTTCATTCTCTTGGTTTTTGGTGCATTGGGGGTTCTTGGGGGTGGGGGTTCATTCTCCTGGTTGTTGGTGCATTGGGGGTTCTTGGGGGTGGGGAATGGAATTCATTAGATTTTTTATTTATTTTTCTGGGGGATTGTGGGAGGGGTCTCGAATGGTTGAGGGACAGCTATTGGGGAACTGTGGGGGGGATCTTGGAGGGTTCGGGTTCACGTTTTTTGGCCTGGTGGTAGATCGGTCAACATGCTCTTGAGCAGGGCATTGACCCTGGATGCTTCTGTGTGTCGCTCTGAATGGGAGTCTGTTGGATGACTGGTATGATGTAGTTATGTAGTTATTGAGCAGCATCATTGCAAGTATATTGTATGTTTCGAATATTCAATCAAATAAAAGTAAAAAATTAAATAAAAATTATACTGTGTGGTCCTTCTGTAGCTCAGTTGGTAGAGCATGGCGCTTGTAACGCCAGGGTAGTGGGTTCGATTCCCGGGACCACCCATACGTAGAATGTATGCACACATGACTGTAAGTCGTTTTGGATAAAAGCGTCTGCTAAATGGCATATATTATTATTATTATTATAAGCTTCATTGTTCTACAATGGGATTTGTGCAAGTTTTTTTGAAGTTATTGAGATAAACAGAGATCAGACAAATGCCTTAATAAAAAATAAATATTGTATTTTGAATGAATCATATAAATTAAATAATAGAATAATAATCGTGATATAGTCAATATATCCAACATAAGTAATTCAGCTTCCAAGCATCCACTCGCAATCACAGCTAAAGGTTCCACACTGTTTCAGAGATGAGATCGGAGTTTGTCCACTCTCTGAGAAAAATATTCTGTCTGGTTGTTGGGCTGATGGTAGAAGACATTGATTTCCTTCTGTCTGGCCAATTTGCTGTTAAAAAGGCTGAATTAGCTGTCTGCCCAGCTTGCCTCGGACAATGCTGAGTGATCGCACTGATCAGACTCCAGACATGTTTCAGGAATATCCTAGAGTTCTACAGCTCAGGGGTTTTCAAACTGTTAGCTTTTCTACCCATTTATTTTTCTCAAAATTAATTATTGGTTTTCTTCTACCTACAGGACATGTTTGGTAAAATCTAGATCAATCTTCCTGTCTTTACTATCCACCCCCAATGACAATCATATTTTACCATCAGTATGCAAATGGTCTTTGCATTGTTCTGTCTCATGTAGTACACCAGTGGTGGTCAGGGCCTTATCACTGATGGACACGCAGTGGGGCCCCAACCTCCAGGAGGCCCACAACCAAAACTCACTTATGGCTCCAAAAGGCTTGCTCAGAGAGTTTGGACACCATGGGCCAGTATTTACTCTGTATTTACTCTGTCTTTGGGCACCATGGGCCAGTATTTACTCTGTCTTTGGGCACCATGGGTCAGTATTTACTCTGTCTTTAGGCAACATGGGTCAGTATTTACTCTGTCTTTGGGCACCATGGGTCAGTATTTACTGTCTTTAGGCACCATGGGTCAGTATTTAGTCTGTCTTTGGGCACCATGGGTCAGTATTTACTCTGTCTTTGGGCACCATGGGCCAGTATTTACTCTGTCTTTGTGCACCATGGGCCAGTATTTACTCTGTCTTTGGGCACCATGGGCCAGTATTTACTCTGTCTTTGGGCACCATGGGTCAGTATTTACTCTGTCTTTGGGCACCATGGGTCAGTATTTACTCTGTCTTTGGGCACCATGAGTCAGTATTTACTCTGTCTTCGGGCACCATGGGCCAGTATTTACTCTGTCTTTGGGCACCATGGGCCAGTATTTACTCTGTCTTTGGGCACCATGGGTCAGTATTTACTCTGTCTTTGGGCACCATGGGTCAGTATTTACTCTGTCTTTGGGCACCATGGGTCAGTATTTACTCTGTCTTTGGGCACCATGGGTCAGTATTTACTCTGTCTTTGGGCACCATGGGCCAGTATTTACTCTGTCTTTGGGCACCATGGGTCAGTATTTACTGTCTTTGGGCACCATGGGTCAGTATTTACTCTGTCTTTAGGCACCATGGGCCAGTATTTACTCTATCTTTGGCCACCATGGGTCAGTATTTACTCTGTCTTTGGGCACCATGGGCCAGTATTTACTCTGTCTTTGGGCACCATGAGTCAGTATTTACTCTGTCTTTGGGCACCATGGGTCAGTATTTACTCTGTCTTTGGGCACCATGGGCCAGTATTTACTCTGTCTTTGGGCACCATGGGCCAGTATTTACTCTGTCTTTGGGCACCATGGGTCAGTATTTACTCTGTCTTTGGGCACCATGGGTCAGTATTTACTCTGTCTTTGGGCACCATGGGTCAGTATTTACTCTGTCTTTGGGCACCATGGGTCAGTATTTACTCTGTCTTTGGGCACCATGGGTCAGTATTTACTCTGTCTTTGGGCACCATGGGTCAGTATTTACTCTGTCTTTGGGCACCATGGGTCAGTATTTACTCTGTCTTTGGGCACCATGGGTCAGTATTTACTCTGTCTTTGGGCACCATGGGCCAGTATTTACTCTGTCTTTGGGCACCATGGGTCAGTATTTACTGTCTTTGGGCACCATGGGTCAGTATTTACTCTGTCTTTAGGCACCATGGGCCAGTATTTACTCTGTCTTTGGGCACCATGGGTCAGTATTTACTCTGTCTTTGGGCACCATGGGCCAGTATTTACTCTGTCTTTGGGCACCATGAGTCAGTATTTACTCTGTCTTTGGGCACCATGGGCCAGTATTTACTCTGTCTTTGGGCACCATGAGTCAGTATTTACTCTGTCTTTGGGCACCATGGGCCAGTATTTACTCTGTCTTTGGGCACCATGGGCCAGTATTTACTCTGTCTTTGGGCACCATGGGTCAGTATTTACTCTGTCTTTGGGCACCATGGGTCAGTATTTACTCTGTCTTTGGGCACCATGGGTCAGTATTTACTCTGTCTTTGGGCACCATGGGTCAGTATTTACTCTGTCTTTGGGCACCATGGGCCTGTATTTACTCTGTCTTTGGGCACCATGGGTCAGTATTTACTCTGTCTTTGGGCACCATGGGTCAGTATTTACTCTGTCTTTGGGCACCATGGGTCAGTATTTACTCTGTCTTTGGGCACCATGGGCCAGTATTTACTCTGTCTTTGGGCACCATGAGTCAGTATTTACTCTGTCTTTGGGCACCATGGGCCAGTATTTACTCTGTCTTTGGGCACCATGGGTCAGTATTTACTCTGTCTTTGGGCACCATGGGTCATGATGCTGTATGATGCATTATTGTTATATGCCATATTGCCAACGGACAAAAGAGCAATGAAATACAAATGAACAATAATAATTATAATTATAATAATACCACTAATAATTACAATAGTCATAATAATAATATCCCTATTAACAACCTATCATCATCACCCCATAACTCTTATGTAGATAAATTACACATCAGGGATTTGGTTTCTATAATAACTTGGCATGCAACAACAAAGCCCCTCCGAAATCGCTTCCCTCCATGCTTGACACACTATCTCACCCCCTCACTCCCTCTCAGACCCTCAAAGCCCTGCTGCATGTGAGGCCAAACAGCTTTCCCCATCCGTTCCAATGGCTTAATGAGTAGCAGCGAGCCAACCGTAGTCCCTCAAAGCCCTGCTCCTGGCCCTTTCAATTATTATTCATCCGAGGTGGAGAGCTCCTGATGTCACCTCTGCCACCGCAGGCTCCTCGGCCAGGCACTGCTTGTTGGGAGAGATGCCGTCTGCCATTAGCATTGCTCTGATCAGATGAACTGCTAGGCCAACTGCCAACTGGGAGAGATGCAGAGAAAGAGAGCGCGAGAGAGAGAGAGAACGAGAGCAAGGCCTGACTGGCATGGCACGGCTTAGCATGGAATGGTTGGCACGCTAGAGTGACCTCTGATGTGCCACATTTAGCACGCTGCCCGCCACCATGATGACATGAGTGGCACGACGCCCACGCCAAGAGGAAGAGTCTCCAGTCTGCTTGTTTTGTGTTTGACCCTTTTTCTCTCTCTCTCTTTCTGTCACCCTCATTGACGGTACAGCAGTAGTATGGTTACTGTTGCTTTTAATGAAGTGAACTAAATAAACACAACAATATATGATATGAGACCAAACATCCCAAAAATATATTTATGCATGAGGAATAAACTGCAATAGGTTATATCGCATGAGGAAACCATGTAATCCGAAACCAAATGTGTTCTATCACATCACCCTCTAAGATCTATGTTCAAAGTCAAGCATGGGTTCATAAAAAGCTGCTGATATGCAGGTCGCCATTGTGAAAGGCTTACTGAACAGGATCACTATATTTCACATGTAAAGGTGATTGAAGACTAAGGAGGAAGGCCCATACTGTGGCAGCTGGGAACGATAATGAGTTAGAAGAAGAGATAGAGAGAGGGACTGTGAGTGGGAGAGGTGAGAGAAAAGAGGGGGGTGGATGCAGAGAGAGAGAGAGAGCGAGGGAGAGTGAGAGAGAGGAGAAAAATAAATGCGTGGGGAAAAGATTTGAGGGGAAGAGAGAGGGAAGGAGAGAGAGGGAAGGTGAGAGAGGGAAGGAGAGAGCGAGAGAGACAGAGAGAGAGAGAGGGAAGGTGAGAGAGGGAAGGAGAGAGAGAGAGACAGAGAGAGAGAGAGAGAGGGAAGGTGAGAGAGGGAAGGAGAGAGAGAGAGAGAGAGAGAGAGACAGAGAGAGAGAGAGAGAGGGAGAGAGAGGGAAGAGAGAGAGAGAGAGAGGGAAGAGAGAGAGAGGAAGGAGAGAGAGAGAGAGAGAGAGAGAGAGAGAGAGAGAGAGAGAGAGAGAGAGAGAGAGAGAGAGAGAGAGAGAGAGAGGATGGATGGATGGATGGATGGATAGAGAGAGAGGGAGGGAGGGAGGGAGGGAAGAGAGAGAGAGAGGGAGGGAAGGAGAGAGAGAGAGGGAGGGAGGTGATGGGCACCCTCCTGCCGCCCTACCTGTGGCGGAACAGATTGGGCGCGCCGCGGAGAGTTCTGATTGCCGTGGCGATGGAGCGTCAGCTGACAGATGGCTGCCTCCAAGCGTAGGGCACTGAGCCGTCCTCAGCTCCTCTGATTGGGGGGACAGCCACACACACTCACACACACACACTCACACATTGCACCACACACACACACATTCTCACATGCGCACGCACACACACAGACTAGTGGCCATGTGAGGAGGAGGGAAAATGGAGGACACGGTTGTTTGGAGTTGGATTGGTAGTGTTATGATCATGCTCTCCCTGTCTCCTGGTACACCTTTAGAAATGAAGGTGCTTTCTAGAACCAAAAGGGGTTCTTTCGGCTGTCCCCATAGGAGCACCCTTTTTGGTTCCAGGTAGAACCATTTCCACAGAAGGTTCAACGTGCTGGGAAATATGTAACGTGACACCCACGCGTTAGCCAGCCAATGGAGAGCGTCTACACAGAGAAAGCTGTGTCTGAACTATCCTGAAAAGATCCCCAGAAAAGCCAGCGGTAGCTACAGCAGCTGGTGCCAGACATGAAAGAGGGCGGCTGTGTAAATCACCCCCCACTTTTCTTCTCCTCTTTATTTAACACAAACATTTCCTGCTCACTTCCTGTGAGTCGGGCTGCTTCGCCGCCACTCTAATAGCTCATCAGCGATTTGACTGAGTAACTTCAGACCCAACCTTACTGCCCTGCTCCAGCTAAACTGGCAGGGGAGAGGCAGTGTGTGTGTGTGGATGACAGTGTGTGTGTGTTTGTGTGTGTGTGTACTGTGTCCCACCACTGTGTGCCTCTGTTCATTATGCATGGGCTTTCATTGGGTAGACACCCAAGATACCAGAGGGGCCTTTGAAAAGCGGGGAGACATCTGCGGAAACAAAGGAGAATGTTTGACTTTCATTTCTCTGCGTGACATTCTGTTTCATCCCTTTTCAGTGTTTGTGCGGCTGTGGTGATGGAGATGCCTGTATAGGCTTGTGTGTGTGTGTGTGTGTGTGTGTGTGTGTGTGTGTGTGTGTGTGTGTGTGTGTGTGTGTGTGTGTGTGTGTGTGTGTGTGTGTGTGTGTGTGTGTGTGTGTGTGTGTGTGTGTGTGTGTGTGTGTGTGTGTGTGTGTGTGTGGAAGTTACACAGAGTATGTGTCAACTCAGAGGAATGCTGAAAACATCTCGTTCTTCGAAGAGTCTAAGCTTTCTGAACATTTCCATTATTCAGAATTCCCTCTGATCATCATGTTGTGTAGGCAGGTCCTCTGACTGGCCATAAGACTCCTCCTAATATCCCTGAAATCCCTCCTCTTGAACTCACAACACCTCTGGAAAAAAAACTGTATACAATTATCCCTGAATCAGCCAGCGGACTCATCTGACTGTGAAATGGACAAAAACATGGCGTATCAGGGCAGCCATTTTCCACACACCAATCGTTTTTTCTCTGCACCATTTGCCGCTCTCCTTGCTCTCTCTCCTCGTGTTTTGGCATCCGATCGGTAGGCAAATGAGTTGCATGTGTCTGCTTCCTCTCCAACACCACCCGTCACCTCTCCAACACCACCCGTCACCTCTCCAACACCACCCGCTGCCTCTCCAACACCACCCGTCACCTCTCCAACACCACCCGTCACCTCTCCAACACCACCCGTCACCTCTCCAACACCACCCGCTGCCTCTCCAACACCACCCGCTGCCTCTCCAACACCACCCGTCACCTCTCCAACACCACCCGTCACCTCTCCAACACCACCCGTCACCTCTCCAACACCACCCGCTGCCTCTCCAACACCACCCGTCACCTCTCCAACACCACCCGTCACCTCTCCAACACCACCCGCTGCCTCTCCAACACCACCCCTCACCTCTCCAACACCACCCGTCATCTCTCCAACACCACCCGTCACCTCTCCAACACCACCCTCTGCCTCTCCAACACCACCTGTCACCTCTCCAACACCACCCGCACCTCTCCAACACCACCCGTCAGCCTCTCCAACACCACCCTCTGCCTCTCCAACACCATCTGCTGCCTCTCCAACACCACCCGCTGCCTCTCCAACACCACCCGTCACCTCTCCAACACCACCCGCTGCCTCTCCAACACCACCCGCCACCTCTCCAACACCACCCGTCACCTCTCCAACACCACCCGTCACCTCTCCAACACCACCCGTCACCTCTCCAACACCACCCGTCATCTCTCCAACACCACCCGCTGCCTCTCCAACACCACCCGTCACCTCTCCAACACCACCCGCCGCCTCTCCATCACCACCCGTCACCATAAATATCCCTTTACGAAAGGCAGGTAATGAAAAGCTCTGCCTTGGTAATCCGTGACGGAAGGCAGTTTCACGCTAGTTTAGCTACCCCATATCCAGGGCCATGGTGTCCCCACTTGTCCCACCCTCATGTACGCTGACAGACAGACACAGATATCAGCCATCTGTTTGACAAGAACAGCAGCCATTACGGTACATACCAGGACTTGTGTCATTGTACCGTAAAGTTGATCAAATGCAATACACACACATCCAGCCGAGCGTGTACACACACACACACACACACACACACACACACACACACACACACACACACACACACACACACACACACACACACACACACACACACACACACACACACACACACACACACACACACACACACACACACACACACACACACACACAGCCCAACTCTACCACCTCCCTCCTGACTGCCAACAGTATTTAATTAAAGAGAAACGTCCCCATAAATCAGGGGCCAAAACCGGTCCAAGTGATTTTCTTGCACCACCCCCAAAGGTTTCAGTAGAAAACAAAGAAAAGTGGGGGGGCTGTAAAATGACCAGGAATTCAGCAAAAATACATTTAATTTAAGAAAAAAACTTGTTTCCAAGTATTCCCACGTATAAAAAAAGAGATGTGATTGTGTCTCAATGCAATCAAGGTATGAAACTATTGTTATTTATAAATACAATCTCTTATTTGACTTAGTTGTGGTCAATATACTGTACAGTGTACAAATTCTTACAATTAGGTTACAGTCCCCCAACCATTCTCTCCTACAAAAATCAGCCCCAGGTTGAATCTATGTGTAATCCTGCCATAAATCATAGCAGTTCACTGGAGCGAAGGGACCTGAGGAAAATATTGACAGTGAAACAACAGTCACAGTCAACAGGAAACCATATTTCAGGTCCAATGTTTACTCTTGTTGCGGGTTCTGTTCATGTCTTTCTCTGTTTCCCACCCAGAAGTAATAGACTGATTGGTTTCTTCAGGATCGGTGTCCCTTCCACGGGATGGTTGAGCTAAAGTAGGCTAATGCGATTAGCATGAGGATGTAAGTAACAAGAACATTTCCCAGGACATAGACATATGTGATATTGTCAGAAATCTAACTGCACTGTCCAATTTACAGTAGCTATTACAGTGAAATAATACAATGCTATTGTTTAGGAGAGTGCATTATTATGAACATGAAAAGTTATTAATAAACATATTAGGCACATTTGGGCAGTCTTGATACAACATTTTTAACATAAATGCAATGGTTCATTGGATCAGTCAAAAACTTTGCACATACACTGCTGCCATCTCGTGGACAAAATCTAAATGGCAGCTGGGCTGGAATAATACATTATGGCCTTTCTCTTGCATTTGTATTATCTTTTACCAGATCTATTCTATTCTCCTACATTTCATTCACATTTACACAAAGTTCAAAGTGTTTCCTTTCAAATTGTACCAAGAATATATCCTTGCTTCAGGGCCTGAGCTACAGGCAGTTAGATTGGGGTGTGTCATTTCAGGCAAACATTTTTTTTAAAGGGGCGTATCCTTATAAGTTAGTTTTCATTGGAGAGAACCTCCCCCCTCTCTCTCTCTCTCTCTCTCTCTCTCTCTCTCTCTCTCTCTCTCTCTCTCTCTCTCTCTCTCTCTCTCTCTCATCTCGTCTCGTAAACAGTAAGGTTTTGTTGGGGTCTGGCATCATGTGGCTGACAGATAGTTTGGCTCTTGGCCATGTCTTCAGTAGGGCAGAGTGCCGACGCCTGTCTCTCTCTCTCTCTCTCTCTCTCTCTCTCTCTCTCTCTCTCTCTCTCTCTCTGTGCTGACGCCTGTCTATTGTCGACTCATTCTGATCCGAAAGCTTATTTTAGACCACAAGTTACTGCAGTAATAAAAAAAACGTCAAGCAAAACTGTGGTAGTTGTGGTCGGTTTACAAGAACCAATGTAAATGCAGGCTTTGGATACAATCTTGATTGCCTGAACATGGCTATTTTCAATTCACCCTGACATGATACAATGTGTGTTTGCTTCCATGTAACTTTGAACCTGATTATATCTCTTTAAGTCATGAGGGCTTTACAACGCTCCAAGTTTTATGGTGATGAGTTTGCATTTGATGCAATTATATTATCAAATGCCTAAACTCGTCACATAAACGAATAGTAAGACGTGACCAAACACTCAGAACACCTCCTTATTCGTCGATAGACAGGAAGTCATTACAGATAGACAGGAAGTCATTAAAGATAGAACTTCCTGTTACGTACATAGAATGATCCACACACACAATACATTTTTTTTTAACGACTTTGTTTCATTTGTACATAACACAGTAACCTTCGGTATTAAATTGGTCTGTCATAAACTATTGCAGGTGATAGATATCATTTTGGGACCTCTTGTGTTCATAGCTCATTTACGATTGTTTACGCTATACTCTGAAATATCTCAAATATCCTTCTGTAGCAAATCAATCAACACTTTGAATGAACTGAGAAGGTAGAAATAGCCTGAGATAGTCGTAGATGTAGACATATTATTGCATATTTAGTTCACTTTTTTCCACGGATGATGTTAGAAATGCAGTAATCCCTCTCTCTCTCTCTGTCCCTCGCTGTTCGTTTGGATGGGGCTCATTCGGTTTGGTAGCCATTGATCAAGGCGAATGGCTGATTGCAGGAGACACTGGTGTGCACTGTGGCCCTCGGAGGAAGCTTCACTCCCAGATACTGGCAGGTCTTCCAACAGAATAGGTAATTCTGGAGCAGCAGCAGCTGCAGCCAACAGCTTTACAATTCAAACAAGACCAAGGTGTCTGGGGTGGAAAGTTGGGAACACTTTGCCTTTCTGCTGGGATTTGACAGAGGTTGGTCACAGAAGCCTAAACCTCTTGAAAGAAATTCAAATGTCCCATGTCAGTGTTTTGTGCCAGAATTCTCTCACTCATTTGTTTTTGTTTTCCATTTCTGTCTCTTTCTCTCTTTCTCTTCCTGCTGTGGTCTTTGGTCGATGTTGACAGATAAAGTTCAAGTCGATGGTTGGTCGTATGTTGACAGATAAAGGTCAAGTAGATGGTTGGTCGTATGTTGACAGATAAAGGTCAAGTAGATGGTTGGTCGTATGTTGACAGATAAAGGTCAAGTAGATGGTTGGTCGTATGTTGACAGATAAAGGTCAAGTCGATGGTTGGTCGTATGTTGACAGATAAAGGTCAAGTAGATGGTTGGTGTATGTTGACAGATAAAGGTCAAGTCGATGGTTGGTGTATGTTGACAGATAAAGGTCAAGTAGATGGTTGGTCGTATGTTGACAGATAAAGGTCAAGTCGATGGTTGGTCGTATGTTGACAGATAAAGGTCAAGTAGATGGTTGGTCGTATGTTGACAGATAAAGTAGATGGTTGGTCGTATGTTGACAGATAAAGGTCAAGTCGATGGTTGGTCGTATGTTGACAGATAAAGGTCAAGTCGATGGTTGGTCGTATGTTGACAGATAAAGGTCAAGTGACAGATGGTTGGTCGTATGTTGACAGATAAAGGTCAAGTAGATGGTTGGTCGTATGTTGACAGATAAAGGTCAAGTCGATGGTTGGTCGTATGTTGACAGATAAAGGTCAAGTCGATGGTTGGTCGTATGTTGACAGATAAAGGTCAAGTAGATGGTTGGTGACAGTATGTTGACAGATAAAGGTCAAGTAGATGGTTGGTCGTATGTTGACAGATAAAGGTCAAGTCGATGGTTGGTCGTATGTTGACAGATAAAGGTCAAGTAGATGGTTGGTCGTATGTTGACAGATAAAGGTCAAGTAGATGGTTGGTCGTATGTGGATGTAAAAGCTTGAAAAAGGTTTGCTTTAGTTGAGGGTTTGACAGTTCTGACTGGACATTGGCTAAACTATATATTTAGTGTAATTGAACAATAACACCCATTGCTATAATACTTATGATGAGGTCTAACTTCTGATTTTGTTCATCATCTTTTAAATTGGGACCGTTTGTTTTCTGTGAACTGGCAACGTACTGGGGCGTTGTCATGACAAAAGTTTAAAAAACACTCCAAATAAATGGCTGGTCCCTGCCACAATATTCAATCTCCATTTTGACATTCATATAGGCCTAAATGATAACCTGAAAAACACATTACAATGAATCTTCTATGATAAAAAAGATTACAGTCTAATGTTGATGTTAATGTGTGTGTGTGTGTGTGTGTGTGTGTGTGTGTGTGTGTGTGTGTGTGTGTGTGTGTGTGTGCGTGCGTGCGTGCGTGTGTGTGTGTGTGGAGTGGAGTGTACTTCTCTCTGTGTGTGTGTGGAGTGTACTGCTCTCTCTCTGTGTGTGGAGTGTACTGCTCTCTGTGTGTGTGGAGTGTACTGCTCTCTCTGTGTGTGTGGAGTGTACTGCTCTCTCTCTGTGTGTGTGGAGTGTACTGCTCTCTGTGTGTGTGGAGTGTACTGCTCTCTCTCTCTGCGTGTGGAGTGTACTGCTCTCTGTGTGTGTGGAGTGTACTGCTCTCTGTGTGTGTGGAGTGTACTGCTCTCTCTCTCTGCGTGTGGAGTGTACTGCTCTCTGTGTGTGTGGAGTGTACTGCTCTCTGTGTGTGTGGAGTGTACTGCTCTCTCTCTGCGTGTGGAGTGTACTGCTCTCTGTGTGTGTGGAGTGTACTGCTCTCTGTGTGTGTGGAGTGTACTGCTCTCTGTGTGTGTGGAGTGTACTGCTCTCTGTGTGTGTGGAGTGTACTGCTCTCTCTGTGTGTGTGGAGTGTACTGCTCTCTCTGTGTGTGTGGAGTGTACTGCTCTCTGTGT
>NC_060177.1:7665268-7724246 GCF_021184085.1 Oncorhynchus gorbuscha
GTGTGTGTGTGTGTGTGTGTGTGTGTGTGTGTGTGTGTGTGTGTGCATGCGTGAATGCGTGCGTGCCTGTGTGCCCATGAAAAGAGAGCCTCTACTCACCCCTTCTCTCTCCCAGCTCTGATTACTGCTGTTTTGGCAGCTGACTCTAAGTAATGGACGCCTGGCCTGTCAGGGAAATTTGTAGCTGTCTCCTTTACAGAGGCTCTTCATTCCAATCAGCAACTGTCACCTCAGCCTGCATGTCTCATTATTAATGACCACTGGCCAAGAAGTGCAGCAACCCAGTAGACTGAGGCCAGCAGAAAAACAAAGGCCCTCTGGTTAAACCAACGGTAGAAGTCAAAGACATTGTAACATGGAAGCAGTTAGTTTGCTCAGTGTGTTCGTTTCCACGTACATCTACAGTAGGATGATGTAATGTCAGGTGATATACTCTGGTTTCCTCACCTGATATTTGGTCAACACCGAGGAGTTCATCGCTGAATAATGTCCTTCGTGAATCCTTATCTGATGTGATTGTGCTAGTAAATCTAAGGGTATTAATGAAAGATGTCCTTCGTGAATCCTTATCTGATGTGATTGTGCTAGTAAATCTAAGGGTATTAATGAAAGATGTCCTTCGTGAATCCTTATCTGATGTGATTGTGCTAGTAAATCTAAGGGTATTAATGAAAGATGTCCTAAATCTAAGGGTATTAATGAAAGATGTCCTTCGTGAATCCTTATCTGATGTGATTGTGCTAGTAAATCTAAGGGTATTAATGAAAGATGTCCTAGTTCTAAGGGTATTAATGAAAGATGTCCTTGAGAATCCTTATCTGATGTGATTGTGCTAGTAAATCTAAGGGTATTAATGAAAGATGTCCTTCGTGAATCCTTATCTGATGTGATTGTGCTAGTAAATCTAAGGGTATTAAGAAAATGTTTGAATCCTTATCTGATGTGATTGTGCCAACATTAATGAAAGATGTGAATCCTTATCTGATGTGATTGTGCTAGTAAATCTAAAAAAGAAAACAGTCTGAGTGATTGTGCTAGTAAATCTAAGGGTATTAATGAAAGATGTCCTTGGAGACTGAAATGTTTGCCAACATTTGTGCCTGTGTGTGTGTGTGTGTGTGTGTGTGTGTGTGTGTGTGTGTGTGTGTGTGTGTGTGTGTGTGTGTGTGTGTGTGTGTGTGTGTGTGTGTGTGTGTGTGTGTGTGTGTGTGTGTGTGTGTGTGTGTGTGTGTGTGTGCGTGCGTGCGTGCGTGCGTGTGTGTGTGTGCGTGTGTGTGCGCGCGTGCGCGTGCGTACGTGATATGGGGGCCATATTTCGACCAGGACATGGGCCCACAGCTGCACTGTAAATCACTCACCTCCGCTCATCAGGAGGGAACAAAATGGCTGCCATCCTTACCATGAACTAAGGAGGAGGAGGGGGGCTCTGCACCTGCCACTATATAACAAACACCTTTCTTCTCCAGTCCTCTCAACAAGTCACACTTATGGCTAAGAAAGACAAGAAACCTAAACAGTACTAGTGTTACTCACTCACAATGGAGTTTCTAAAACCCCCACAATGATGTGGATTTATCATTGTGTGTTATCACAATACTATGACACTAATGTTTTCAGAATTCCATTCACTTGACAATCATGGACTATCACATGAGACACTGTTAATTAAATGTATCCTGATTGGTGCATTCAACTATGTAGCACAAAACACTTCCTGTCCATTTCCTGAATCAAGACGTAGCTTTTAGGAGAGCTGAAATGAGTTGTAAATTATACATAACACCATACCCTTGAAAACGTGTCACAGGACAGTTTAATCCCCTACAGGCCTCAAATTCAAATCTGGACGTCAAAGCCAGTTCCACTGCTTTTGTTCATTCTTCCCCTCTAATCAGGGACTGATTTAGATGTGGCACACCAGGTGGGCGCCATTAACTATCAAGTAGAACAGAAGACCAGCAGTACACGGGACCTCGTAGGGTGAGATTTGAATACCCCTGCCCTACAGTTATAGAAGGCTCTGTCATTGACTTCTACTAATCTGATAATACGTACAGTACCAGTCAAAGGTTTGGACACACCTACTCATTCAAGGGTTTTTCTTTATTTTTAAATAAAATATATAGAATATATTTTGATTTGTTTAAAACTTGTTTGGTTACTACATGATTCCATGTGTTATTTCTTCGTTTTGATGTCTTAACTATTATTCTACAATGTAGAAAATAGTAAAATATAAAGAAAAACTCTTGAATGAGTGGGTGTGTCCAAACTTTAGACTGGTACTGTATACGTCAACTGAAGTGGACATATACACATTTAGGTATTGCAATGCATTATGGTATTTAGGCATGTGGGTTGCTCATTTGCAGTGAAATCTTAAAAATAATCGGAGTCCAGTTTAGTACAAAGGCTCATTAGATAACGACGTTTACATTTTTAGGAAGTCTTTTATCATTTAAATTCCACTCTAGCTTCCTCATACTATTGTACTCAGTTTCTTTCCTTTCCTCTAGCTGAATGTTTTGTAATGAGTTTCAATAGAGCAGAACGAGAGTTCACCCACATCAACGTTACGCCTACCAAACATCAATACTGGTACTTTATCTACATGGGGTTAAGGACACTGAAAACACGGTCTGGTAAAATAAGAGGAAAGAGACAAACAGGTCTGTCTGGAGAATGTGTTCTACTGCTGACAGACCATACATTTGTGGGGAATCTGTTATAATGCTGACAGACCATACATTTGTGGGGAATCTGTTCTACTGCTGACAGACCATACATTTGTGGGGAATCTGTTCTACTGCTGACAGACCATACATTTGTGGGGAATCTGTTCTACTGCTGACAGACCATACATTTGTGGGGAATCTGTTCTACTGCTGACAGACCATACGTTTGTGGGGAATCTGTTCTAATGCTGACAGACCATAGGGGCACGTAGGGTGATTGTTTGTGGGGAATGTGTTAATGCTGACAGACCACGTAGGGTGATTGTTTGTGGGGAATGTGTTAATGCTGACAGACCACGTAGGGTGATTCTTTGTGGGGAATGTGTTAATGCTGACAGACCACGTAGGGTGATTGTGGGGAATGTGTTAATGCTGACAGACCACGTAGGGTGATTGTTTGTGGGGAATGTGTTAATGCTGACAGACCATAGGGGCACGTAGGGTGATTGTGGTGGATGTGGTGCATACGAGATAGACTCTAGCAGTCAGAGATCCTTGTAGTCAGCTTGTGAGTGGTGATAGGATACAAACATTTCTACAAAAGTCTCCGTAGAAATAGACTATTTTTTAAAATTGAACCTTTATTTAATAGGCAAGTTAGTTAAGAACAAATCCTTATTTACAATGACGGCCTCGGAACAGTGGGTTAAATGCCTTGTTCAAGGGCAGAACGATAGATTTTTACCTTTTATCAACTCAGGGATTCGATCCAGCAACCTTTCAGTTACTGGCCCAACGCTCTAACCACTAGACTACCTGCTGCCACAGACATCTTTATTTAAATAGTTTTAATCCTTTGTGTAAATACTTGTTTTTTAGGTTGAGTATCCAGAATGAAGGTGGTGATTATAAGGTCTGCATTTGTTCACTGATCTGTCGATGGATTATCACAACTTACAATTAGGCTTTTTACCATTGATTACCCCACAGAAAAGGTTAAATAACACAATTAAGCATTGTATTAAGCCAAGTAATAAAGACATCATCGTAGGGTTAAACCCTTCCTTATGGGTTTAAATCTACAAATGAACATCCATCACACTTTTGAGTGACTTTCTGTTAAATTGTTAAATCCAAGAAATTCACTTCCATTCATTGTAATTGTTGTATTTCTTTGTGTGTTTACCTGCAGTGGAGCGGTCGGTCTGTGTGGGCCACTCCTCCCACTGCCAAGTAATCACTCATTAGATAGAGCAAGGCGTTGTTTTGGCAACCGCCGCCTACCAGCAGCCAAACGAACTCTCATTTAATAATAGAAAACAAGACGAGTGAGGGGGGAGGAGGGTTCAGGGGGCTGATGATAATCTGTGTGGGTACAACAGCAAACCCTCCTCTAGAGGGGACTCGCCGCGGTTCAGTGAGATCTGAACCGGCATCAGTCAACAAGCGGGGCGCATTCCAGCGTGCTTCCTAGCGTTTGTGTTTATCAGTGGTTTTGGGTGTGTGTGTTTGTGTGAGCGACAGTGGTGCATGGCCAGATAACACATACCATGTTTCTATGGAATATCGCTTTAAGTTGAGTGGCCATTTATGTGTGTGTGTGTGTGTGTGTGTGTGTGTGTGTGTGTGTGTGTGTGTGTGTGTGTGTGTGTGTGTGTGTGTGTGTGTGTGTGTGTGTGTGTGTGTGTGTGTGTGTGTGTGTGTGTGTGTGTGTGTGTGTGTGTGTGTGTGTGTGTGGTACTCACAGCAGACAGAGCAGTGTGTTGTTCTTCAGGGGCGCTGGTGACCTCAGCTGACGCGGGCCAGGAAGTGGTGTGTGACCATTGCTCGTCACCTGCATGGGAGTGGCCAAGAAGGGTGTGTGTGTGTGTGTGTGTGTGTGTGTGTGTGTGTGTGTGTGTGTGTGTGTGTGTGTGTGTGTGTGTGTGTGTGTGTGTGTGTGTGTGTGTGTGTGTGTGTGTGTGTGTGTGTGTGTGTGTGTGTGTGACCATTGCTCGTCACCTGCATGGGAGTGGCCAAGAAGGGTGTGAGTGTGTGTGAACGCGCACACATGTACTGGGAATCACGCTCCTGTTCTAAACACAAAACAGTTATGGTGTCTTTCCCTTCAGCCATGTTGTGAAAATCACAACAACTCACTCACCTCTCTGACACCTCAATCACTCCATTTTTCAACAACCATTTTCCTCAGCCATTGAAACCAATGCTTTACGACAGAGCTCAGTATCGACTACATTGAAAAAAAGAGACATTCTTCCCCAGCAGGCCCAGGGCCACTCAGAGGCCAGGGTCACTCAGAGGTCACACAGCAGGCTAATGGGGGAGTTATGTGGAGAGAAAACATACTCAGAAAGAGCCAGCAGGAGGGCAAGTCTGGACAGGTCCTCTGGGAGGGAAACTAGTGTAGGTGGAGAGAGCAGGGGGGACAGGTAAGGGGGAGGTTAGACTGCAGGGAGGACAGGTAAGGGGAAGGTTAGACTGCAGGGAGGACAGGTAAGGGGAAGGTTAGACTGCAGGGAGGACAGGTAAAGGGAAGGTTAGACTGCAGGGAGGACAGGTAAGGGGAAGGTTAGACTGCAGGGAGGACAGGTAAGGGGAAGGTTAGACTGCAGGGAGGACAGGTAAGGGGAAGGTTAGACTGCAGGGAGGACTGGTAAGGGGAAGGTTAGACTGCAGGGAGGACAGGTAAGGGGAAGGTTAGACTGCAGGGAGGACAGGTAAGGGGAATGTTAGACTGCAGGGAGGACAGGTAAGGGGAAGGTTAGACTGCAGGGAGGACAGGTAAGGGGAAGCTTAGACTGCAGGGAGGACAGGTAAGGGGAAGGTTAGACTGCAGGGAGGACAGGTAAGGGGAAGGTTAGACTGCAGGGAGGACAGGTAAGGGGAAGGTTAGACTGCAGGGAGGACAGGTAAGGGGAAGGTTAGACTGCAGGGAGGACAGGTAAGGGGAAGGTTAGACTGCAGAGAGGACAGGTAAGGGGGAGGTTAGACTGCAGGGAGGACAGGTAAGGGGAAGGTTAGACTGCAGGGAGGACAGGTAAGGGGAAGGTTAGACTGCAGGGAGGACAGGTAAGGGGAAGGTTAGACTGCAGAGAGGACAGGTAAGGGGAAGGTTAGACTGCAGGGAGGACAGGTAAGGGGAAGGTTAGACTGCAGGGAGGACAGGTAAGGGGAAGGTTAGACTGCAGGGAGGACAGGTAAGGGGAAGGTTAGACTGCAGGGAGGACAGGTAAGGGGAAGGTTAGACTGCAGGGAGGACAGGTAAGGGGAAGGTTAGACTGCAGGGAGGACAGGTAAGGGGAAGGTTAGACTGCAGGGAGGACAGGTAAGGGGGAAGTTAGACTGCAGGGAGGACAGGTAAGGGGGAGGTTAGACTGCAGGGAGGACAGGTAAAGGGAAGGTTAGACTGCAGGGAGGACAGGTAAGGGGAAGGTTAGACTGCAGGGAGGACAGGTAAGGGGAAGGTTAGACTGCAGGGAGGACAGGTAAGGGGGAGGTTAGACTGCAGGGAGGACAGGTAAGGGGAAGGTTAGACTGCAGGGAGGACAGGTAAGGGGAAAGTTAGACTGCAGGGAGGACAGGTAAGGGGAAAGTTAGACTGCAGAGAGGACAGGTAAGGTGAAGGTTAGACTGCAGGGAGGACAGGTAAGGGGAAGGTTAGACTGCAGAGAGGACAGGTAAGGTGAAGGTTAGACTGCAGGGAGGACAGGTAAGGGGAAGGTTAGACTGCAGGGAGGACAGATGAGAGAAAGGTTAGAGAGAAGAAGGAGGTCTATTTATGGTGAATGGCTTTCCTCTGATGTACAACATTAAGCTAATTTTGTTAACCAATCATTAATCTACTTATACTCGGAGATTGTACCCCAAACAATAACTGTTAGGCCTTACCATGACACCTTACCAAGTACCATAGCCAAGACCTTCCAGACCACACACTGTACTGTGGGTATTATGCATATACATGATTGAACATATCGTATGTACACATTAAACCCACTCACCTTGAATTAATCCATGTAAAACTCAAATGTATGCCAGAAGGCTCTGTCAGTGCTGTGAGCCAGCGTTTGATTGATTTACAAGTGATGTTTTGCCAATTCCTTAATGTGTTGTGAATTACAAAAGGGGAAACAAGATGGCCCTCTCTGGAGAGCTGTTCCTGTGGCTGACCAACGATAACGTTTAACAGGTGTTTCAGTTTGTTATCTGACCAATAATAATAATGTCTATTCACTTCAGCTTTACCTCCCTCTGCTCGTCAGCTGAGTGGAGAGGAGGAACAGCTGGGTTTGGTTTTATTCTCACTCACTCACCCTCACACACACACTCACTCACTCACTCACTCACTCACTCACTCACTCACTCACTCACTCACTCACTCACTCACTCACTCACTCACTCACTCACTCACTCACTCACTCACTCACTCACTCACTCACTCACATACTCACTCACTCACACACATACTCACTCACTCACTCACTCACTCACTCACTCACTCGCTCACTCGCACACTCACATACTCACTCACTCACTCACTCACTCACACACTCCATACTCACTCACTCACACACACACACACACACACACACACACACACACACACACACACACACACACACACACACACACACACACACACACACACACACACACACACACACACACACACACACTCACACACTCACACACTCACACACTCACTCACTCACACACTCACATATTCACTCACACACATACTCACTCACTCACTCACTCACTCACTCACTCACTCACTCACTCACTCACTCTGACATTCATGGTGAGACACACACACAGACAGATACAAGTCAGGTTTGGTTTGGGTCTGTTTGTGCACAGCTGAGATGACGTTACAAGGCCAACAGTAAGAAAGTCCTGGCAGGTCGTACCTTCAGGGAGGAGAGGAGGCCTGGAAGAAGGGAGGAGGAGGAGAGAGGAAAGGGTGTGGGGCCCTCCAGACTTGTGTAACCTGTGGTTTGTACCATGTCGACATGACAGAACAGAACCACCTCATGGTTGGAGGTACAGTATCTCAAATTTCATCAGAGTAACCCTACCTGCTCTTTACCACACACACACACACACACACACACACACACACACACACACACACACACACACACACACACACACACACACACACACACACACACACACACACACACACACACACACACACACACACACACACACACACACACACACACACACACACACCTCTTTGCACCTCCACTCCGTACACATACAGCTCCTTCATCCCCAAAAACCACACCAGCGCCCTCCACACCCCTCCTTTTCACACTCTGTCTCCCCTCCCAGATTTCAGGAATTACACACTGTCGTCTTTAATTTGTAGAATGTATGCCTGGCTGCCTCTGGCTGGAGCAGAGAGCTAGTGATAATAAGGTCAATATAAATTCATTATAGTATCAGTTGATGCAGCAGACAGCAGAAGAGTGTATGTCTGTGGCAGTGGTCATCTCCACGGGGCTGGAGAGTGGAGGAAGGATAGGTGGGTTGAAGTGTATGTCTGTGGCAGTGGTCATCTTCACGGGGCTGGAGAGTGGAGGAAGGATAGGTGGGTTGAAGTGTATGTCTGTGGCAGTGGTCATCTCCACGGGGCTGGAGAGTGGAGGAAGGATAGGTGGGTTGAAGTGTATGTCTGTGGCAGTGGTCATCTCCACGGGGCTGGAGAGTGGAGGAAGGATAGGTGGGTTGAAGTGTATGTCTGTAGCAGTGGTCATCTCCACGGGGCTGGAGAGTGGAGGAAGGATAGGTGGGTTGAAGTGTATGTCTGTGGCAGTGGTCATCTCCACGGGGCTGGAGAGTGGAGGAAGGAAAGGTGGGTTGAAGTGTATGTCTATGGCAGTGGTCATCTCCACGGGGCTGAAGAGTGGAGGAAGGATAGTTGGGTTGAAGTGTATGGCAGCTGGCCCCGCCTCCTCCACAAGGCCAACCAGAAAACTAATCTCTTATGCCTTGTCCGGGTTCCTCCGTGATTTAACTAATCATCATCACTCTCTTATCCAGAGGTTGTCAGGGGACCAGCAGAACCAGCTTTCATTGGTTGCCAGCGCTACATAATTAATGCTGTCTGTGTCATCAAACTGTTTTTCCTGTTATCTCTCCTCCTGTTATCTCTCCTCCTGTTATCTCTCCTAAATGTCGGCCGAGAGGACAAGGTGGTTGTTGGGTTTCGGGGCTTGACCACAGTGTTGTCCTTCTGGAATGGGTGTAATAAATGTCTGTCTGGGTCTTTATTCCTGTGACTGAGCGTGGTGGTTTCAGAAGGTAATTTAACCTTTATTTAACCAGGCAAGTCAGTGGTAAAATAAGAACAAATTCTTATTTACAATGACGGCCTAGCCTGGGCGACACTGGGCCAATTGTGCGCCGCATTATGGGACTCCCAATCACAGCTGGATGTGATACAGCCTGGATTTGAACCAGGGACTGCAGTGACACCTCTTACACTGAGATGCAGTGTTTTAGACTAGTGCACTACTGGTGGTCAGGGTTTATACACATAATGAGTATTCATAGATAGATATGGGACACAAGCACACACACACACACACCCACACACACACACACAGTGTTACCAGATATGTGAATGTGTTCATGTCCTTCCTGAGATATGTTACTGTTGAATACATTGTACAGTATGTGTGGATGTGTTCATGTCCTTCCTGAGATATGTTACTGTTCCACACATTGTACAGTATGTGTGGATGCACACTGACATGTTTATGGGTGAGCATGCATCTCCTTTCTCTTCCTGGTCTCTCTGCAGTGTCCCTCTCTCTCCTTCCCTCCCCTCTGCATTCACACTTCTTCAAATGAAGCTCTTTGGCCCTCACGTTTATCCGGCAGCTTCCCCACCACACCCCACCACACCACACCCCACCACACCACACCACACCCCACCCCACCACACCACACCCCACCACACCCCACCACACCACACCCCACCCCACCACACCCCACCCCACCCCACCCCACCCCACCACACCCCACCCCACCACACCCCACCACACCACACCCCACCACACCACACCACACCCCACCACACCCCACCACACCACAGCACACCACACCCCACCACACCACACCACACCACACCCCACCACACCCCACCACAGCACACCACACCCCACCACACCACACCGGCCGCCAGGAGACGGATAACATTACAGTGACAAATCCTTTTCTTCCACTTGTCTTTGTGTCTCCGTCCAAACAATCCCTGTCAGTGGTTTTATGAGAGGGATTACCCATAATCCTCAGAGTCATCTGGACGCCTGCAGTCCCTGTCCCACAGTCCTCTGGGCTCCCATGGTGCCGAGTGGCTGGAAACTTCCTCAGCAGCCAGCCAATCAGCTGTCCTAATGAAGATTAGCTTGGCAACGACATTGTAATCAGACTGGCCGGATCTCTTCGCATCTTAGTCCGGGGCCATTGCTGGAAATAAGAGCCTGTTATTGGGCACTTGTTAGACAGATAAAGAAGATATTTAGGTTAATTACAAACACACACACACACACACACACACACACACACACACACACACACACACACACACACACACACACACACACACACACACACACACACACACACACACACACACACACACACACACACTCTACGGAGTAATATAAATACATGGTCCAGTACAGTATTGAATATAAATGTATTTCTATTGACATTACTGTAATGGATTGGGGTTATAATGTGGTACTTTATTGACAGTACTGTAATGGATTGGGGTTATAATGTGGTATTTTTATTGACAGTACTGTAATGGATTGGGGTTATAATGTGGTATTTTTATTGACAGTACTGTAATGGATTGGGGTTATAATGTGGTATTTTTATTGACAGTACTGTAATGGATTGGGGTTATAATGTGGTATTTTTATTGACAGTACTGTAATGGATTGGGGTTATAATGTGGTATTTTTATTGACAGTACTGTAATAGATTGGGGTTATAATGTGGTATTTTTATTGACAGTACTGTAATAGATTGGGGTTATAATGTGGTATTTTTATTGACAGTACTGTAATAGATTGGGGTTATAATGTGGTATTTTTATTGACAGTACTGTAATGGATTGGGGTTATAATGTGGTATTTTTATTGACAGTACTGTAATGGATTGGGGTTATAATGTGTTATTTTTATTGACAGTACTGTAGTGGATTGGGGTTATAATGTGGTATTTTTATTGACAGTACTGTAATGGATTGGGGTTATAATGTGGTATTTTTATTGACAGTACTGTAATGGATTGGGGTTATAATGTGGTATCTTTATTGACAGTACTGTAATGGATTGGGGTTATAATGTGGTATTTTTATTGACAGTACTGTAATGGATTGGGGTTATAATGTGTTATTTTTATTGACAGTACTGTAATGGATTGGGGTTATAATGTGGTATTTTTATTGACAGTACTGTAGTGGATTGGGGTTATAATGTGTTATTTTTATTGACAGTACTGTAGTGGATTGGGGTTATAATGTGGTATTTTTATTGACAGTACTGTAATGGATTGGGGTTATTGTCATGTTTTTCTTAGATTGTCTTGTCATTTTGCTTTTCCTTCTGTTCGTTTTCCCCCTGCTGGTCTTTTTAGGTTCGTTCCCCTTTTTCTCTCTCCCTTCCTCTCTCTCTTCTCTCTATCATTCCGTTCCTGCTCCCAGCTATTCCTATTCCCCTAATCAATCATTTAGTCTTCCCACACCTGTTCCCTATCTTTTCCCCTGATTAGAGTCCCTATTTCTCCCCTTGTTTTCCGTTTCTGCCCTGTCGGATCCTTGTCTATTGTTCACCGTGCTGTGTCTGTGTATCGCCCTGTCGTGTCGTGTTTCCCTCAGATGCTGCGTGGTGAGCAGGTGTCTGAGTCTGCTACGTTCAAGTGCCTTCCCGAGGCAACCTGCAGTTCAAGATCGAGTCTCCAGTCTGTTCTCGTCATTACGAGTGGAATTGTGCTTTATGATTGTATTTTTACTTTACTGGATTAAAGACTCTGTTTTCGCCAAGTCGCTTTTGGGTCCTCATTCACCTGCATATCAGAAGGATCCGACCAAGGAATGGACCCAGCGACTACAGACGCTCGTAACACTGCCGTCGAGATCCAAGGAGCCATGCTCGGCAGACACGAGCAGGAATTGTCTGCTGCTCGCCATGCCGTGGAGAACCTGGCCGCTCAGGTTTCCGACCTCTCTGGACAGTTCCAGAGTCTTCGTCTCGTGCCACCTGTTACTTCCTGGCCTGCCGAGCCTCCGGAACCTAGGGTTAATAACCCACCTTGCTACTCCGGGCAGCCCACGGAGTGCCGCTCCTTTCTCACCCAGTGTGATATTGTGTTCTCTCTCCAACCCAACACATACTCTAGAGAGAGCTCGGGTTGCTTACGTCATTTCACTCCTTACTGGCCGGGCTCGAGAGTGGGGCACAGCTATCTGGGAGGCAAGGGCTGATTGCTCTAACAATTACCAGAACTTTAAAGAGGAGATGATTCAGGTTTTTGACCGTTCAGTTTTTGGTAGGGAGGCTTCTAGGGCCCTGGCTTCCCTATGCCAAGGTGATCGATCCATAACGGATTACTCTATTGAGTTTCGCACTCTTGCTGCCTCTAGTGAGTGGAACGAGCCGGCGCTGCTCGCTCGTTTTCTGGAGGGACTCCACGCAGTGGTTAAAGATGAGATTCTCTCCCGGGAGGTTCCTTCAAGTGTGGACTCTTTGATTGCTCTCGCCATCCGCATAGAACGACGGGTAGATCTTCGTCACCAGGCTCGTGGAAGAGAGCTCGCGTCAACGGTGTTTCCCTGCTCCGCATCGCAACCATCTCCCTCCTCTGGCTCAGAGACTGAGCCCATGCAGCTGGGAGGTATTCGCATCTCGACTAAGGAGAGGGAACGGAGGATCACCAACCGCCTGTGCCTCTATTGCGGACTTGCTGGACATTTTGTTAATTCATGTCCAGTAAAAGCCAGAGCTCATCAGTAAGCGGAGGGCTACTGGTGAGCGCTACTACTCAGGTCTCTCCATCTAGATCCTGTACTACTTTGTCGGTCCATCTACGCTGGACCGGTTCGGGTGCTACATGCAGTGCCTTGATAGACTCTGGGGCTGAGGGTTGTTTCATGGACGAAGCATGGGCTCGGAAACATGACATTCCTTTCAGAGAGTTAGACAAGCCTACGCCCATGTTCGCCTTAGATGGTAGTCATCTTCCCAGTATCAGATTTGAGACACTACCTTTAACCCTCACAGTATCTGGTAACCACAGTGAGACTATTTCTTTTTTGATTTTTCGTTCACCTTTTACACCTGTTGTTTTGGGTCATCCCTGGCTAGTATGTCATAACCCTTCTATTAATTGGTCTAGTAATTCTATCCTATCCTGGAACGTTTCTTGTCATGTGAAGTGTTTAATGTCTGCCATCCCTCCCGTTTCTTCTGTCCCTACTTCTCAGGAGGAACCTGGCGATTTGACAGGAGTGCCGGAGGAATATCATGATCTGCGCACGGTCTTCAGTCGGTCCCGAGCCAACTCCCTTCCTCCTCACCGGTCGTATGATTGTAGTATTGATCTCCTTCCGGGGACCACTCCTCCTCGGGGTAGACTATACTCTCTGTCGGCTCCCGAACGTAAGGCTCTCGAGGATTATTTGTCTGTGTCTCTTGACGCCGGTACCATAGTGCCTTCTTCCTCTCCGGCCGGGGCGGGGTTTTTTTTTGTTAAGAAGAAGGATGGTACTCTGCGCCCCTGCGTGGATTATCGAGGGCTGAATGACATAACGGTTAAGAATCGTTATCCGCTTCCCCTTATGTCATCAGCCTTCGAGATTCTGCAGGGAGCCAGGTGCTTTACTAAGTTGGACCTTCGTAACGCTTACCATCTCGTGCGCATCAGAGAGGGGGACGAGTGGAAAACGGTGTTTAACACTCCGTTAGGGCATTTTGAGTACCGGGTTCTGCCGTTTGGTCTCGCCAATGCGCCAGCTGTTTTTCAGGCATTAGTTAATGATGTTCTGAGAGACATGCTGAACATCTTTGTTTTTGTCTACCTTGACGATATCCTGATTCTTTCACCGTCACTCGAGATTCATGTTCAGCACGTTCGACGTGTTCTCCAGCGCCTTTTAGAGAATTGTCTCTACGTGAAGGCTGAGAAGTGCTCTTTTCATGTCTCCTCCGTTACTTTTCTCGGTTCCGTTATTTCCGCTGAAGGCATTCAGATGGATTCCGCTAAGGTCCAAGCTGTCAGTGATTGGCCCGTTCCAAGGTCACGTGTCGAGTTGCAGCGCTTTCTAGGTTTCGCTAATTTCTATCGGCGTTTCATTCGTAATTTCGGTCAAGTTGTTGCCCCTCTCACAGCTCTTACTTCTGTCAAGACGTGTTTTAAGTGGTCCGGTTCCGCCCAGGGAGCTTTTGATCTTCTAAAAGAACGTTTTACGTCCGCTCCTATCCTCGTTACTCCTGACGTCACTAGACAATTCATTGTCGAGGTTGACGCTTCAGAGGTAGGCGTGGGAGCCATTCTATCCCAGCGCTTCCAGTCTGACGATAAGGTTCATCCTTGCGCTTATTTTTCTCATCGCCTGTCGCCATCTGAACGCAACTATGATGTGGGTAACCGCGAACTGCTCGCCATCCGCTTAGCCCTAGGCGAATGGCGACAGTGGTTGGAGGGGGCGACCGTTCCTTTTGTCGTTTGGACAGACCATAAGAACCTTGAGTACATCCGTTCTGCCAAACGACTTAATGCCCGTCAAGCTCGTTGGGCGTTGTTTTTCGCTCGTTTCGAGTTTGTGATTTCTTACCGTCCGGGTAGCAAGAACACCAAGCCCGATGCCTTATCCCGTCTTTTTAGTTCTTCTGTGGCTCCTACTGATCCCGAGGGATTCTTCCTTATGGGCGTGTTGTCGGGTTGACAGTCTGGGGAATTGAAAGACAGGTTAAGCAAGCACTCACGCACACTGCGTCGCCGCGCGCTTGTCCTAGTAACCTTCTTTTCGTTCCTGTTTCCACTCGTCTGGCTGTTCTTCAGTGGGCTCACTCTGCCAAGTTAGCTGGTCATCCCGGTGTTCGAGGCACTCTTGCGTCTATTCGCCAGCGCTTTTGGTGGCCGACTCAGGAGCGTGACACGCGCCGTTTCGTGACTGCTTGTTCGGACTGCGCGCAGACTAAGTCAGGTAACTCTCCTCCTGCCGGTCGTCTCAGACCGCTCCCCATTCCTTCTCGACCATGGTCTCACATCGCCCTAGACTTCATTACCGGTCTGCCTTTGTCTGCGGGGAAGACTGTGATTCTTACGGTTGTCGATAGGTTCTCTAAGGCGGCACATTTCATTCCCCTCGCTAAACTTCCTTCCGCTAAGGAGACGGCACAAATCATCATCGAGAATGTGTTCAGAATTCATGGCCTCCCGTTAGACGCCGTTTCAGACAGAGGCCCGCAATTCACGTCACAGTTTTGGAGGGAGTTCTGTCGTTTGATTGGTGCGTCCGTCAGTCTCTCTTCCGGGTTTCATCCCCAGTCTAACGGTCAAGCAGAGAGGGCCAATCAGACGATTGGTCGCATACTACGCAGCCTTTCTTTCAGAAACCCTGCGTCTTGGGCAGAACAGCTCCCCTGGGCAGAATACGCTCACAACTCGCTTCCTTCGTCTGCTACCGGGTTATCTCCGTTTCAGAGTAGTCTGGGTTACCAGCCTCCTCTGTTCTCATCCCAGCTTGCCGAGTCCAGCGTTCCCTCCGCTCAAGCGTTTGTCCAACGTTGTGAGCGCACCTGGAGGAGGGTGAGGTCTGCACTTTGCCGTTACAGGGCACAGACTGTGAGAGCCGCCAATAAACGTAGGATTAAGAGTCCTAGTGTCATGTTTGTCATTTATTATCTTGTCTTGTCCCTGCGTTTCCCTCTGCCTTATTTGGTTCTTTCCCTCCTTCTAGCCCTCTCTCTCCCCTCCCTCTCTCAGCTCTCTCTTCTCTCTATCGTTGTTCCTGCTCCCAGCTGTTCCTATTCCCTAATCATCATTTAGTCTTCCCACACCTGTTCCCGATCCTTTCCCTGATTAGAGTCCCTATTTATTCCTTTGTGAGCGTTCCTGTAAGTTGGTTCCTTGTATTGTATTCATGCTGTGATTGCGTTTCGCCCTGTCCTGTGGTTTTTTGCCGTTCCCGTGTTTTGTGTCTCCCAGGTGTCTCGTCAACCTCGACCTGCAGTCTGTGGCCGCTTCTCCAGTTGTTTTCCCCTCTACAAATCTAGAGGATTTCAGTTATTCCGTTTTGAACATTAATAAACTCTGTTTCTGTTAAGTCGCGTTTGGGTCCTCTATCACCTGCATGACACCTAGGTATTGTTGCGGCCAGAGAGTGTGGCTTTCCACTCGCAACCTTCCTCTTACGACAGCTTCTCGTAAGTTGACTCCGCGGTTCATTGGTCCGTTCCGTGTCTCCCAGGTCGTCAATCCTGTCGCTGTGCGACTGCTTCTTCCGCGACATCTTCGTCGCGTCCATCCTGTCTTCCATGTCTCCTGTGTCAAGCCCTTTCTTCGCACCCCCGTTCGTCTTCCCTCCCCCTCCCGTCCTTGTCGAGAGCGCACCTATTTACAAGGTACGTAGGATCATGGACATGCGTTCTCGGGGACGGGGTCACCAATACTTAGTGGATTGGGAGGGTTACGGTCCTGAGGAGAGGAGTTGGGTTCCGTCTCGGGACGTGCTGGACCGTTCACTTATTGATGATTTCCTCCGTTGCCGCCAGGATTCCTCCTCGAGTGCGCCAGGAGGCGCTCGGTGAGTGGGGGGGTACTGTCATGTTTTGTCTTAGATTGTCTTGTCATTTTGCTTTTCCTTCTGTTCGTTTTCCCCCTGCTGGTCTTTTTAGGTTCGTTCCCCTTTTTCTCTCTCCCTTCCTCTCTCTCTTCTCTCTATCGTTCCGTTCCTGCTCCCAGCTGTTCCTATTCCCCTAATCAATCATTTAGTCTTCCCACACCTGTTCCCTATCTTTTCCCCTGATTAGAGTCCCTATTTCTCCCCTTGTTTTCCGTTTCTGCCCTGTCGGATCCTTGTCTATTGTTCACCGTGCTGTGTCTGTGTATCGCCCTGTCGTGTCGTGTTTCCCTCAGATGCTGCGTGGTGAGCAGGTGTCTGAGTCTGCTACGTTCAAGTGCCTTCCCGAGGCAACCTGCAGTTCAAGATCGAGTCTCCAGTCTGTTCTCGTCATTACGAGTGGAATTGTGCTTTATGATTGTATTTTTACTTTACTGGATTAAAGACTCTGTTTTCGCCAAGTCGCTTTTGGGTCCTCATTCACCTGCATATCAGTTATAATGTGTTATTTTTATTGACAGTACTGTAATGGATTGGGGTTATAATGTGGTATTTTTATTGACAGTACTGTAATAGATTGGGGTTATAATGTGGTATTTTTATTGACAGTACTGTAATGGATTGGGGTTATAATGTGGTATTTTTATTGACAGTACTGTAATGGATTGGGGTTATAATGTGTTATTTTTATTGACAGTACTGTAATGGATTGGTGTTATAATGTGGTATTTTTATTGACAGTAATGTAGTGGATTGGGGTTATAATGTGGTATTTTTATTGACAGTACTGTAATGGATTGGGGTTATAATGTGGTATTTTTATTGACAGTACTGTAGTGGATTGGGGTTATAATGTGGTATTTTTATTGACAGTACTGTAATGGATTGGGGTTATAATGTGGTATTTTTATTGACAGTACTGTAGTGGATTGGGGTTATAATGTGGTATTTTTATTGACAGTACTGTAATGGATTGGGGTTATAATGTGGTATTTTTATTGACAGTACTGTAGTGGATTGGGGTTATAATGTGGTATTTTTATTGACAGTACTGTAATGGATTGGGGTTATAATGTGGTATTTTTATTGACAGTACTGTAGTGGATTGGGGTTATAATGTGGTATTTTTATTGACACTACTGTAATGGATTGGGGTTATAATGTGGTATTTCTATTGACAGTACTGTAATGGATTGGGGTTATAATGTGTTATTTTTATTGACAGTACTGTAGTGGATTGGGGTTATAATGTGGTATTTCTATTGACAGTACTGTAGTGGATTGGGGTTATAATGTGGTATTTTTATTGACAGTACTGTAATAGATTGGGTTTATAATGTGTTACTCGGTAGAGTCATAATTGTTTTGGACAGTTCCAAGCTGTATTGCTGACAGCTGCTCTTGGGCTCAGGTTTGGGGCTGGATACACGCAGGCTGTTATGGGGGCTGTCAGCTGAGGGACAATAGAACGGTAGACTGGAGCCCTTCTCCCTGAAGGAGAACAAATCTTCCCTGTCAGAAAGAGACAGCGCAGAAAACTTCATCCACCTCGGGCCCTGACAATACACTCTTAACAGCTATGTCTTCTGGCCCTGGCCTGTGGAAAAATCCCCCATTCGGTCATGCATGAATGAGTCTGAATTGGCCCTGAAATGTGGATTTATGAAATGTGAGGGAAAATGCTGAATGATACTGAGGACTTTGAATGGAGCTGTGTAGCTGTTTTGGATGTTAATGGTTTGGTAATGATTCTGAGTGGAACAGGTGGCTGTCAAGGAATCTGCAAGGGAACAGAATGTCATGAGGGAACCAATCTGATGAAGTCACTCTCGGAGGGGGAAGACTAATGCCCATGCTCTCAATTGAGACGGCCGTGTGCCGAGCCACAAGCTGGGCCAAATGGAATTAAGGGAACACGGAAACGTTTACCGAGAGGTTGGTTTAGGCAGCGATGTCTGTGTGGGACTCAACAAAAATCAATTTGCCAACTTCCAAATCTAGTCCATGATTAATGAGAGGTTAATTTCATGGTCGGAGCGTCAATTTCCCCTCCCAAAATGAGATCTATTCCCCGATGCTAGCAGACTGGTGGAACATATAAGTGTTCTGAAACTTTTGGGAACATACATGATATGTCTTTCCACCACACATTGCTCTTGCTCTTTCTCTCTCAACCCGTGGGAGGGCGAGGGAAGAGGGGGGAAAAGGTTCTTGGATCAGGTTGTATCCTGTTTAATATTAAATCCTGCACCTTCAGAAAGTATTCAAAACCCCTTGTGTTACAACCCTTTGTGTTACAACCCCTTGTGTTACAACCCCTTGTGTTACAACCCCTTGTGTTATCACCCTTTGTGTTACAACCCCTTGTGTTACAACCCCTTGTGATCTTGTGTTACAACCCCTTGTGTTACAACCCCTTGTGTTATAACCCCTTGTGTTACAACCCTTTGTGTTACAACCCCGTGTGTCACAACCCCTTGTGTCACAACCCCTTGTGTTACAACCCCTTGTGTTACAACCCCTTGTGTTACAACCCCTTGTGTTATAACCCCTTGTGTTACAACCCCTTGTGTTATAACCCATTTACATTTTTACATTTAAGTCATTTAGCAGACGCTCTTATCCAGAGCGACTTACAAATTGGTGCATTCACCTTATGACATCCAGTGGAACAGTCACTTTACAATAGTGCATCTAAAACGTAAGGGGGGGGGTGAGAGGGATTACTTATCCTATCCTAGGTATTCCTTAAAGAGGTGGGGTTTCAGGTGTCTCCGGAAGGTGGTGATTGACTCCGCTGTCCTGGCGTCGTGAGGGAGTTTGTTCCACCATTGGGGGGCCAGGGCAGCGAACAGTTTTGACTGGGCTGAGCGGGAGCTGTACTTCCTCAGTGGTAGGGAGGCGAGCAGGCCAGAGGTGGATGAACGCAGTGCCCTTGTTTGGGTGTAGGGCCTGATCAGAGCCTGGAGGTACTGAGGTGCCGTTCCCCTCACAGCTCCGTAGGCAAGCACCATGGTCTTGTAGCGGATGCGAGCTTCAACTGGAAGCCAGTGGAGAGAACAGAGGAGCGGGGTGACGTGAGAGAACTTGGGAAGGTTGAACACCAGACGGGCTGCGGCGTTCTGGATGAGTTGAAGGGGTTTAATGGCACAGGCAGGGAGCCCAGCCAACAGCGAGTTGCAGTAATCCAGACGGGAGATGACAAGTGCCTGGATTAGGACCTGCGCCGCTTCCTGTGTGAGGCAGGGTCGTACTCTGCGGATGCTGTAGAGCATGAACCTACAGGAACGGGCCACCGCCTTGATGTTAGTTGAGAACGACAGGGTGTTGTCCAGGATCACGCCAAGGTTCTTGGCGCTCTGGGAGGAGGACACAATGGAGTTGTCAACCGTGATGGCGAGATCATGGAACGGGCAGTCCCTCCCCGGGAGGAAGAGCAGCTCCGTCTTGCCGAGGTTCAGCTTGAGGTGGTGATCCGTCATCCACACTGATATGTCTGCCAGACATGCAGAGATGCGATTCGCCACCTGGTCATCAGAAGGGGGAAAGGAGAAGATTAATTGTGTGTCGTCTGCATAGCAATGATAAGAGAGACCATGTGAGGTTATGACAGAGCCAAGTGACTTGGTGTATAGCGAGAATAGGAGAGGGCCAAGAACAGAGCCCTGGGGGACACCAGTGGTGAGAGCGCGTGGTGAGGAGACAGATTCTCGCCACGCCACCTGGTAGGAGCGACCTGTCAGGTAGGACGCAATCCAAGCGTGGGCCGCGCCGGAGATGCCCAACTCGGAGAGGGTGGAGAGGAGGATTTGATGGTTCACAGTATCGAAGGCAGCCGATAGATCTAGAAGGATGAGAGCAGAGGAGAGAGAGTTAGCTTTAGCAGTGCGGAGCGCCTCCGTGATACAGAGGAGAGCAGTCTCAGTTGAATGACTAGTCTTGAAACCTGACTGATTTGGATCAAGAAGGTCATTCAGAGAGAGATAGCGGGAGAGCTGGCCAAGGACGGCACGTTCAAGAGTTTTGGAGAGAAAAGAAAGAAGGGATACTGGTCTGTAATTGTTGACATCGGAGGGATCGAGTGTAGGTTTTTTCAGAAGGGGTGCAACTCTCGCTCTCTTGAAGACGGAAGGGACGTAGCCAGCGGTCAGGGATGAGTTGATGAGCGAGGTGAGGTAAGGGAGAAGGTCTCCGGAAATGGTCTGGAGAAGAGAGGAGGGGATAGGGTCAAGCGGGCAGGTTGTTGGGCGGCCGGCCGTCACAAGACGCAAGATTTCATCTGGAGAGAGAGGGGAGAAAGAGGTCAGAGCACAGGGTAGGGCAGTGTGAGCAGAACCAGCGGTGTCGTTTGACTTAGCAAACGAGGATCGGATGTCGTCGACCTTCTTTTCAAAATGGTTGACGAAGTCATCTGCAGAGAGGGAGGAGGGGGGAGGGGGAGGAGGATTCAGGAGGGAGGAGAAGGTGGCAAAGAGCTTCCTAGGGTTAGAGGCAGATGCTTGGAATTTAGCGTGGTAGAAAGTGGCTTTAGCAGCAGAGACAGAGGAGGAATATGTAGAGAGGAGGGAGTGAAAGGATGCCAGGTCCGCAGGGAGGCGAGTTTTCCTCCATTTCCGCTCGGCTGCCCGGAGCCCTGTTCTGTGAGCTCGCAATGAGTCATCGAGCCACGGAGCGGGAGGGGAGGACCGAGCCGGCCTGGAGGATAGGGGACATAGAGAGTCAAGGGATGCAGAGAGGGAGGAGAGGAGGGTTGAGGAGGCAGAATCAGGAGATAGGTGGGAGAAGGTTTGAGCGGAGGGAAGAGATGATAGGATGGAAGAGGAGAGAGTAGCGGGGGAGAGAGAGCGAAGGTTGGGACGGCGCGATACCATCCGAGTAGGGGCAGTGTGGGAGGTGTTGGATGAGAGCGAGAGGGAAAAGGATACAAGGCAGTGGTCGGAGACTTGGAGGGGAGTTGCAATGAGGTTAGTGGAAGAACAGCATCTAGTAAAGATGAGGTCGAGCGTATTGCCTGCCTTGTGAGTAGGGGGAAGGTGAGAGGGTGAGGTCAAAAGAGGAGAGGAGTGGAAAGAAGGAGGCAGAGAGGAAAGAGTCAAAGGTAGACGTGGGGAGGTTAAAGTCGCCCAGAACTGTGAGAGGTGAGCCGTCCTCAGGAAAGGAGCTTATCAAGGCATCAAGCTCATTGATGAACTCTCCGAGGGAACCTGGAGGGCGATAAATTATAAGGATGTTAAGCTTGAAAGGGCTAGTAACTGTGACAGCATGGAATTCAAAGGAGGCGATAGACAGATGGGTAAGGGGAGAAAGAGAGAATGACCACTTGGGAGAGATGAGGATCCCGGTGCCACCACCCCGCTGACCAGACGCTCTCGGGGTGTGCGAGAACACGTGGGCGGACGAAGAGAGAGCAGTAGGAGTAGCAGTGTTGTCTGTGGTGATCCATGTTTCCGTCAGTGCCAAGAAGTCGAGGGACTGGAGGGAGGCATAGGCTGAGATGAACTCTGCCTTGTTGACCGCAGATTGGCAGTTCCAGAGGCTACCGGAGACCTGGAACTCCACGTGGGTCGTGCGCGCTGGGACCACCAGAGTAGGGTGGCCGCGGCCATGCGGTGTGGAGCGTTTGTATGGTCTGTGCAGAGAGGAGAGAACAGGGATAAACAGACACATAGTTGACAGGCTACAGAAGAGGCTATGCTAATGCAAAGGAGATTGGAATGACAAGTGGACTACACGTCTCGAATGTTCAGAAAGTTAAGCTACGTAGCAAGAATCTTATTGACTAAAATGATTAAAATGATACAGTACTGCTGAAGTAGGCCAGCTGGCAGTGGGTGCGTTGTTGACACTACACTAATCAAGTCGTTCCGTTGAGTGTAATAGTTTCTGCAGTGTTGCTATTCGGGGGCTAGCTGGCTAGCTAGCAGTGTTGTTTACGTTACGTTGCGTTAAAAGAACGACAATAGCTGGCTAGCGAACCTAGAAAATCGCTCTAGACTACACAATTATCTTTGATACAAAGACGGCTATGTAGCTAGCTACGATCAAACAAGTCAAACCGTTGTACTGTAATGAAATGAAGTGAAAATGTGATACTACCTGTGAATGCGACCGGGTTGTTGAGTTCTATACAGAAGACGTTGGCTAGCGTTGGCTAGCTAGCAGAGTCACCTACGTTAAGGACGACAAATAGCTGGCTAGCTAACCTCGGTAAATTAAGATAATCACTCTAAGACTACACACTCTAAACCTAAACAACACAATTAACTTGGATACGATGATACGAAGACAGCAAAGACAGCTATGTAGCTAGCTAACACTACACTAATCAAGTCGTTCAGTTGAGTGTAATAGTTTCTCCAGTGCAGCTAATCAGTGGACGTTAGCTAGCTGGCTAGTGAAGACTACGTTAGACGGCGAAATACGATAATTACGCAATTATCTTGTGTTGCAACCCCTTGTGTTACAACCCCTTGTGTTACAACCCCTTGTGTTACAACCCCTTGTGTTACAACCCCTTGTGTTCTGTTACAGCATGAACTTAAAATGGATTACATTTAGATTTGTTTTGTCTTTTGCTTTAACACAATGCCCGATAACGTCAAAGTGGAATTTTGTTTTTTGAAATTTGTACTAAATAATAAAGAATCCAAAGCTGAAATGTCTTGAGTCAATAAGTATTGAACCCCTTTGTTATGGCATGCCGAAATATGTTCAGGAGCAAAAATGTGCGGAACAAGTCACATAATAAGTTGCATGGTCTCACTCTCCGTGCAATACTAGTGTGTTTAACATGATTTATGAATGACTACCTCATCTCTGTGTGCCACACATACAATTATCTGTCAGGTCCCTCAGTTGAGCAGTGAATTTCAAACACAGATTCAACCACAAAGACCAGGGAGGTTTTCCAATACCTCACTGATTGGCACTGATTGGTAGACATTGAATATCCCTTTGAGCATTCACTTCGGAAGGTGTATCAATGCACCCAGTCACTACAAAGATACAGGCCTCCTTCCTAACTTGGTTACTGCTCAGGGATTTCACCATGAAGCCAACGGTGACTTTAAAACAGTTAGAGCTTAATGGCTGTTATGGGAGAAAACTTGTTGGATCAACAACATTGTAGTTACTCCACAATACTAGCCTAATTGACAGAGTGAAAAGAAGGAAGCTTATACAGAATAAACATTTTCCAAAATTTGCACCCTGTTTGCAACAAGGCACTAAAGTAATACTGCAAAAAATGTGGCAAAGCAATTCCCTTTTTTCCTGAATACAAGGTGTTATGTATGGGGACAATCCACTGCAACACACTATTGAGCACCACTGTTGTCACGACTTCCGCCGAAGTCGGTTCCTCTCCTTGTTCGTTCGGCGGTCGACTCGCCGGTCTTTTAGCCATCGCCAATCCACCTTTCATTTTCCATTTGTTTTGTCTTGTTTTCCCACACACCTGGTTCACATTTCCATCATTACTTGTTTTTACCCCTATATCTGTGTGTGATATTGTTTGTTGTACGTTCTTGTGCACATTGTGACTGGTGTGCGATGGGTTTCTACCCAGATTTTGCTATTCTGGATGCCGTTGGTTTATATAATTAAACTGCTCCTGTTATTACCCAGTTCTGCTCTCCTGCGTCTGACTTCCCTTCCACCAGTTACACACCCCTTACAACTCTCCATATTTTCAAGCATAGTGGTGGCTGCATCATGTTATGGGTATGCTTGTAATTGTTCATTCTGGGGATAAAAAATAAAAATAAAAATAATTCATTTTGAGGATAAAAAATAAACGGAGCTAAGCACAAGCAAAATCCTGGAGGAAAACCTGGTTCAGTCTGCTTTCCACCAGAAATTGGTAGATGAATTCACCTTTCAGCAGGACAATAACCTAAAACACAAGGCCAAATCTACACTGGACTTGCTTACCAATAAGACAGTGAATGTTCCTGAGTGGGCAAGTTACAGTTTTGACTTAGATCTGCTTGTAAACATATGGCAAGACCTGAAGATGGTTGTCTAGCAATGATCAACAACCAATTTGACAGAGCTTGAAGTATTTTGATAGGAATAATGAGCAAATATTGTACAAATCTGGTGAGGAAAGCTCTTAGAGACTTACCCAGAAATTCTCACAGTTGTAATCACTGCCAATGGTGATTCTAACATGTACAACGTTTTCACTTTGTCACTATGTGGTATTGTGTGTAGATGGGTGAGGGGGGAGGGGGAAAACAACAACGTTTTCACTTTGTCACTATGTGGTATTGTGTGTAGATGGGTGAGGGGGAAAAACTATGTGGTATTGTGTGTAGATGGGTGAGGGGAAAAACAACGTTTTCACTTTGTCACTATGTGGTATTGTGTGTAGATGGGTGAGGGGGGAAAAACAACAACGTTTTCACTTTGTCACTATGTGGTATTGTGTGTAGATGGGTGAGGGGGGAAAAACAACAACGTTTTCACTTTGTCACTATGTGGTATTGTGTGTAGATGGGTGAGGGGGAAAAACAACAACGTTTTCACTTTGTCACTATGTGGTATTGTAGATGTACTTTGATGGGTGATGGGTGGGGAAAAACAACAACGTTTTCACTTTGTCACTATGTGGTATTGTGTGTAGATGGGTGAGGGGGAAAAACAACAACGTTTTCACTTTGTCACTATGTGGTATTGTGTGTAGATGGGTGAGGGGGTTTTCACTTTGTCACTATGTGGTATTGTGTGTAGATGGGTGAGGGGGTTTTCAAAAAACAACAACGTTTTCACTTTGTCACTATGTGGTATTGTGTGTAGATGGGTGAGGGGGAAAAACAACAACGTTTTCACTTTGGTCACTATGTGGTATTGTGTGTAGATGGGTGAGGGGGAAAAACAACAACGTTTTCACTTTGTCACTATGTGGTATTGTGTGTAGATGGGTGAGGGGGGAAAAACAACAACGTTTTCACTTTGTCACTATGTGGTATTGTGTGTAGATGGGTGAGGGGGAAAAACAACAACGTTTTCACTTTGTCACTATGTGGTATTGTGTGTAGATGGGTGAGGGGGAAAAACAACAACGTTTTCACTTTGTCACTATGTGGTATTGTGTGTAGATGGGTAGACTTTGTCACTATGTGGTATTGTGTGTAGATGGGTGAGGGGGAAAAACAACAACGTTTTTTCACTTTGTCACTATGTGGTATTGTGTGTAGATGGGTGAGGGGGAAAAACAACAACGTTTTCACTTTGTCACTATGTGGTATTGTGTGTAGATGGGTGAGGGGGAAAACAACAACGTTTTCACTTTGTCACTATGTGGTATTGTGTGTAGATGGGTGAGGGGGAAAAACAACAACGTTTTCACTTTGTCACTATGTGGTATTGTGTGTAGATGGGTGAGGGGGAAAAACAACAACGTTTTCACTTTGTCACTATGTGGTATTGTGTGTAGATGGGTGATGGGGGGAAAAACAACAACGTTTTCACTTTGTCACTATGTGTTTTCACTTTGTCACTATTGTGTGTTGAGGGGGAAAAACAACAACGTTTTCACTTTGTCACTATGTGGTATTGTAGATGGGTAGATGGGTGAGGGGGAAAAACAACAACGTTTTCACTTTGTCACTATGTGGTATTGTGTGTAGATGGGTGAGGGGGGTTTTCACTTTGTCACTAATTGTGTGTAGATGGGTGAGGGGAAAAACAACAACGTTTTCACTTTGTCACTATGTGGTATTGTGTGTAGATGGGTGAGGGGGAAAAACAACAACGTTTTCACTTTGTCACTATGTGGTATTGTGTGTAGATGGGTGAGGGGGGAAAAACAACAACGTTTTCACTTTGTCACTATGTGGTATTGTGTGTAGATGGGTGAGGGGGAAAACAATTCAATCCATTTTGAGTTCAGGCTGGAACAAGAAAATGTGTAATAAATCAAATGGTATGAATACCTTCTGAAGGCACTCTACGTCATGTGGCGTAGCAAACTAAAACACTACACGGTTAATTAAGTGGAACCACTGACATGTTCATGACTTCCCCTCTTCACAGCTGGAGGAAATATGGAGTGCTGTTGTTACACCCCGGACTACAGGTCCAGAGTTAACAGCAGGGTAAGTGTGAGAGTAACACCATGGAGGAAACGTTTCAGTGTGACGGGGAGAATGAGTTCATACAGAACGAGGTGGCTGATTACAGAAGGAACACAGGAATAAAAACATGCAATAACTCTTCCTGTTTTAACCTCCAATAAGATCCAAGACGCTGATCCTCTGATCATCAACACGAGGGCCCCACAGGGGTGCATGCTCAGTCCCTTCCTGTACTCCCTGTTCACCCATGGCTGTATGGCCAAGCACGTCTCCAACTCAATTATAAAGTATGCTGACAACACGACAGTGCTAGGCATGATTACCAACAACGACGAGACTACAGGGTAAGAGGTGAGAGCCCTGGCGGAGTGGTGTCAGGAAAATAACCTCTCCCTCAACGTCAACAAAATGAAGGAGATGATCGTGGACTACTGGAGACAGCAGAGAGAGCACACCCCCATCACATCGACAGGGCCGCAGTGGAAAGGGTCAAAACTTGATATTCTTCGGTGTGCACATCACTGACAGCCTGAAATGGTCGCTTCACAACCAACAGCATGGTGTAGAAGGCACAACAGCGCCTCTTCATCCTCTGCAGGCTAAAGAAAATTGGCTTGCCACCTAAGACCCTCACAAACTCCTATAGATGCACTATCGAGAGCATTCTGCCCGGCTGTATCACCGCCTGGTATGGCAACTGCACTACCCACAACCACAGGGCTCTCTAGAGGGTGGTGCTCCCAGTTTATTTCTTCAAACCAAGCTGCTTACCTAGTGCAGATTCAGTCTTCAACCTGGTGCAGGTCTACAATTTTGTTTCTGGTGTCCTTTGACAGCTCTTTGGTCTTGGCCATAGTGGAGTTTGGATGTGACTGTTTGAGGTTGTGGACAGGTGTCTTTTATACTGATAACAAGTTCAAACAGGTGCCATTAATGGTAACGGAGTGGAGGACAGAGGAGCATCTTAGTGGGACAAACAGATGTCCTCTTGCTCAAGGGCCTCCCACAATTTTTTTGCACTGTTCTGGAAGTACACAGCGTTGTACTAGATCTTAATTTTCTTGACAATTTCTCAATTTCTCACATTTCTCACGCCTTCATTTCTCAGAACAAGAATAGGCTGAGGTGTTTCAGAAGAAAGTGCTTTGTTTCTGGCCATTACACGCAGTGTAAGGGATGGAATGGAGTCTAAGGGATGGAATGGAGTGTAAGGGATGGAACGGAGTATAAGGGATGGAATGGAGTGTAAGGGATGGAATGGAGTGTAAGGGATGGAACGGAGTGTAAGGGATGGAACGGAGTGTAAGGGATGGAACGGAGTGTAAGGGATGGAATGGAGTGTAATGGAACGGAGTGGAATGGATGGAACGGAGATGGAACGTAAATGGATGGAATGGAGTGTAAGGGAGTATGGATGGGAGTGTAAGGGATGGAACGGAGTGTAAGGGATGGACGGGTGGTAAGGGAATGGAACGGAGTGTAAGGGATGGAACGGAGTGAGGGATGGATGGAGTAAGGGATGGAACGGAGTGGAATGGATGGAATGGATGGAACGGAGTGTAAGGGATGGAATGGAGTGGGATAAGGGAACGGAGTGTAAGGGATGGGCAGTGGAATGGATGGGAACGGAGTGGAATGGATGTGTAAGGGATGGAGGGATGGAATGGAGTGGAATGGATGGAATGGAGTGTGCACACAATTGGCCCAATTGTAAATAAGAATTTGTTCTTAACTGACTTGCCTGGTTAAACAAATAATTATGAAAGAGTAATGTAAGTGTAATTGCTAAGGAGTCGACAGGAGCCAATGAAGACCTGGCCAACTTGTAATAAGGATATCTGTTTGCTCAAATGGAGAATGGCTGAGTCAGACAACATTGTGGTGTCCATGGATGGTAGCACATAGAAAGGTAAACACACAAACTTTTCTCTCACACACACAAACCGTCATGTTGGGAGGGCCATAATTCCCCATGTGAAACGGTCCCTCCAGAGTGCTTATTTATATCCCTTGTCACTTCAGACCAGGGTCGTAAATCCTGCCATGCTTACCAAGCACAAATTTCCCCTTCATCAGGGATCCACACCCTGTGGAAGCACCAGTCCGAGCCCTGAAATACAGCCCAGTGACTAGAACAGGTTGTAACCTACTGGGAGCAATGCAGCAGACACAACACACACACACACACACACACACACACACACACACACACACACACACACACACACACACACACACACACACACACACACACACACACACACACACACACACACACACACACACACACACACACACACACACACACACACAAAAGATGGATCCTATTACTAACTTAACCTGATTGTTACTGTGGAATTATAACTCATTATAACCTGCATATTAAATACATATCTTTGTTATTACTATGGAATAGCATCACCTCCATATCCTTGATAGTAGTGATTAAGTATTAACTTATTCACTGTGTCTATCCTCCATGATCCAGAGGGTGGAGTAATGAACCACATCATTTATGGTAAAGTGTAACATAGTAGATGCTTCTTCTCATGCCACACACTGACGTCCTCTTTCCTCCCCACACCCCATAAAGGTTCCTCTCTGTCTGTGTCTGTCTGTGTCTGTCTGTCTGTCTGTCTGTGTGTGTGTGTGTGTGTGTGTGTGTGTGTGTGTGTGTGTGTGTGTGTGTGTGTGTGTGTGTGTGTGTGTGTGTGTGTGTGTGTGTGTGTGTGTGTGTGTGTGTGTGTGTGTGTGTGTGTGTGTGTGTGTGTGTGTGTGTGTGTGTGTGTGTGTGTGTGTGTGTTTGTTTAACTATACATGTGGGGACCAGAAGTCCCCACAACAATAGTAAACAAACAAAACATTGACCAACTGGGAACATTTCGTTAGTGCCCTCAAGGTCAAATGCTATTTCTAGGGGGTTTGTGTGTCCACAGAGCTAATAGGATGTATCACTGTAATTAGCCATGAGAGAGAGAGGATGACTGCATTCAGTCAGACCCAGTTGTTGGTCTTAGTAAGCAGGCAAGCAAGCAGGCAGGCAGGCAGGCAGACAGGTCTCTGGATCCTGGCAACAGTACATTTCTCCCAGTGACAGCTCTGCACTGTGGCTCACCTTCCAGTCTCACCTTCCAGTCTCACCTCCCAGTCTCACCTCCCAGTCTCACCTCCCAGTCTCACCTCCCAGTCTCAGCTCTGCACTGTGGCTCACCTCCCAGTCTCACCTCCCAGTCTCACCTCCCAGTCTCACCTCCCAGTCTCACCTCCCAGTCTCACCTCCCAGTCTCACCTTCCAGTCTCACCTCCCAGTCTCAGCTCTGCACTGTGGCTCACCTTCCAGTCTCACCTCCCAGTCTCACCTCCCAGTCTCAGCTCTGCACTGTGGCTCACCTTCCAGTCTCAGCTCCCAGTCTCACCTCCCAGTCTCACCTTCCAGTCTCACCTCCCAGTCTCACCTCCCAGTCTCAGCTCTGCACTGTGGCTCACCTTCCAGTCTCAGCTCCCAGTCTCAGCATCAGCTTTATCTGGCACACTCCCTCTGAAATTCAGACCACACACACACACACACACACACACACACACACACACACACACACACACACACACACACACACACACACACACACACACACACACACACACACACACACACACACACACACACACACACACACACACACACACACACACACACACACACACACACACACACACACAAACGTATTACTGCATACACACAGGCACACTGACACACAACGCATACACACACAACCACACATAGCCTATACATATACACACATATGTACATTCTGTACACATTACAAACATGCAAGTGTGCAAACACACACACACACACACACAAACACACAGGAAAAGGTGTGAGCAGGAATCACACAAATATAATAATGCAATTCCTTCCACACGACTTACTTGATGTGCCATCAGAGAGGTGAGAAAGCAGCTTGTCAGCACAGGCCGGGGGAGCAGCCTGGGGCTAGAGTTGCAGCTGCTCGGGCTTCTTGACGCTGTCTGGATACAGTGTGACAGGTGAGGCCCCGAGGCTAACGGCAGCACCGGGTACAGGAGGGTAATGCGAATGTAAATTGACTTGGGTGAGCGTTAGATCAGCTCAGTGCTCATAATGTACTGCTGGAAGCACAGTTTAGTCCATCGACATGGAATGTTTGTTGCATTGCTATTAGCAGTGGTTAGCTATTAGCTTGTGGCAAACCAGCTGGCTTTTTTAAACATTTTATTTACTTGAGTAGCATGAGTACTCAGTCTAAGGGAACACAGGCCTAATAAAGACCATTAGAAGAGGCAATTAACAAAGAGGAAAGTATGTAAATAGCACTCATTAAGAATAATGATTGGATATTCTTTTCAAATAGTTACTGTTTAGTAGCTTAGTTGCTAGTGGATCTGAATCTGAGAAACGTCCTATAGCTTTGTGTATGGGATGGCAGGGCTGCTTACCACGGGAGTTGGTTGTCACTGTGCTGTGTTAGAATCAGCGCGTTGCTGTGAATTGATGACAACATTTTAGACGAAGACAAACATGGACCTGTTGATGTACAGTTGAAGTCGGAAGTTTACATAAGCTTAGGTTGGAGTCATTAAAACTTGTTTTTCAACCACTCCACAAATTTCTTGTTAACAAACTATAGTTTTGGCAAGTCAGTTAAGACATCTACTTTGTGCATAACAAGTCATTTTTCCAACAATTGTTTACAGACAGATTATTTCACCTATAATTCACTGTATCACAATTCCAGTGGGTCAGAAGTTGACATACACAGCATGAAAAATTCCTGAAAATTATGTCATGGCTTTAGAAGCCTCTGATAGGCTAATTGACATAATTTGAGTCAATTCTATGTCCTGTGAATGTGTTTCGAGGCCTATCTTCAAACTCAGTGCCTCTTTTCTTGACATCATGGGAAAATCAAAAGAAATCAACCAAGACCTCAGAAAAATAATTGTAGACCTCCACAAGTCTGGTTCATCCTTGGGAGCAATTTCCAAATGCTTGAATGCACCACGTTTGTCTATACAAACAATAGTACGCAAGTATAAACACCATAAACGCAGCCGTCATACTACTCAGGTTGGAGACGCGTTCTGTCTCCTAGAGGTGAACGTACTTTGGATGCGAATAGTGCAAATCAATCCCAGAACAACAGCAAAGGACCTTGTGAAGATGCTGGAGGAAATGGGTACAAAAGTATCTATATCCAGTAAAACGAGTCCTATGTCAACATAACCTGAAAGGCCACTGCTCCAAAACCGCTATAAAAAAAAGCCAGACTATGGTTTGCAACTGCACATGTGGACAAAGATCGTACTTTTTGGAGAAATATCCTCTGGTCTGATGAAACAAAAATAGAATGGTTTGGCCATAATGACCATCGTTATGTTTGGAGGAAAAAGGGGCCAAAGAACACTATCCCAACCATGAAGCACGGGGGTGGCAGCATCATGTTGTGGGGGTGCGTTGCTGCAGGAGGGACTGGTGCACTTCACAAAATAGATGGCATCATGAAGAGGGAAAATGATGTGGATATATTGAAGCAACATCTCAAGAAATCAGTCAGGAAGTTAAAGCTTGGTTGCAAATGGGTCTTTCAAATGGACAATGACCCCAAGCATACTTCTAAAGTTGTGGCAAAATTGCTTAAGGACAACAAAGTCAAGGTATTGGAGTGGCCATCACAAAGCCCTCAATCTTATAGAAAATTTGTGGGCAGAACTGAAAAAGCATGTGCTGGCAATAAGGCCTACAAACCTGACTTAGTTACACCAGCTCTGTCAGGAGGAATGGGCCAAAATTCACCCAACTTACTGTGGGAAGCTTGTGGAAGGCTACCCGAAACGTTTGACCCAAGTTAATCAATTTAAAGGCAATGCTACCAAATACTAATTGAGTGTATGTAAACTTCTGACACACTGGGAATGTGATGAAAGAAATTAAAGCTGAAATAAATAATTCTCTCTACTATTATTCTGACATTTCACATTCTTAAAATAAAGTGGTGATCGTAACTGACCGAAGACACAGGATTTTTACTAGGATTCAATGTCAGGAATTGTTTTGTTTTTTTAAGAAAAAAAAAAGAAAAACGGATTTTAAATGTATTTGAGGTGTATGTAAACTTCCGACTTCAACAGTATATGTTCTATATCTTTGATGTTTTGGGGTTTCCATGAACTAAGCCGGTTGTTGTAGAGTGAAGAAAGAGGCATGCACTGTAGGCTATACTATTCAGATTTTACACTTTATTAATAGATTCATCTCGTTTCAATACTTTTCAACAGAGAAGTTGTATGTATGTACAGTATGTGTCATTGCTATTATACATACAGTAAACAAACCATGAATAAACTGAGGCAAATTGAATAACATTACGAAGTATCGTTACATTTCACATTCTAATAAAAACTATTGTATATATTTCATGTTAGCTTATGAGATAAGTACTGTTATAATGATGTAAGAAAATGGTCAAAACACCAAGTAGGTAAACGGAGGCAGAGGGCTGCATAGCCTCTTGATTTCCTCTAAAGAACATTCATCTAACACTTTTACACTAGTGAGTCATTTAATGTCAACAGAAAAGTCAAGCCAAAATTTCAGAAGTTAGTCAGTGTTTAATCTTCCAAATGTCAGAATCATTATCTTACATCTTCTCTGTGAAACCATTTCTTCAGACTACTTCTTGAATTCCACTCCTTTTTCTTCGCAAACTTGTAGACGCATCCAAAGAGATCAGGGAACATTGTCAATATGTCAACAGAATCCGCATCCTCAATGCTTCAGAGAGAGAGAGAGAAAATATTCAACCACCTTCAATGGTAAGAGAGTAAATAAAGTTCATGTACATGTTTTTAGACAAAACTATTAATATGTCTTACTAGTGCTCATGAAGGTTGCGTATGAAGCGCAACAAACCCAATGTGTTGTCTGGGTAGGCCTTCTTTTTACCATCCAACTTGTTCATCAACTCAGGCGGTATCTGTGTACACAAATAAATAACAGTAAGTGTGACTACTACTAGACGAGACACTACACTAGGACGAATGTACATGTAAATAAAATGTATAAAATGGCGTCTTGTTCACCTTGGACTTCCACTTTGTAAACGACCTCGCCTCAGCACACTGGTCCAAAGCATGAAGGAGTCCTGGGTCTGCTTTGCGACAGTTCTCTGCTTCCTTCTCGTTACCAATTTTTCGTAAGTACTCCACTCTCCTGAAAAACAACAGTGTACCTTTAAATGCATTCAACTGGGTCAGTGTCAAACGGTGATCACATTTGCATTGAGATAAATCGTCGTTAGAATCTGAACCCATTGAAAAAGGTAAATGCCCAGTGGAAATAGTGATGGCTATAAGTAAATCACTGATCTTAACTAACCTTCTGATTGACAAGTATTAGCACTGCTTCTCACCTCTCCTCTGGCCAGAAGTATGGGTGGGCCAGTGTGTCCTCCACTGTAGGTCTCTTCTCTGGGTCTTCATTGATCATCCACTCAATGAGGTCCTTGGCCACTTCATCCTCAACATGTTCCAGTGTGTACTTCCCTTGAAAAATGTTAACTTCACAATGGATGCCTTTGCCAAATGGATGATGTCCACCAGAGATGATGTAATACATTAACATCCCGGCCACCTGAAAAGTATATAATAATCATTTATAATGTATTACATTTCTATAGCGCTTTTCATAACAATAGCAAAATGCTTCAATAGCAAAAAACAAACAACCAATACATCATCATGAGTAGCCTAACTGTAGTTAGCTAGGTCAACCAATACATCATCATGAGTAGCCTAGCTATAGTTAGCTAGGTCAACCAATACATCATCATGAGTAGCCTAGCTATAGTTAGCTAGGTCAACCAATACACATCATCATGAGTAGCCTAGCTATAGTTAGCTAGGTCAACCAATACATCATCTTTGTAGCGCTGCATCCTCCAAAGATAGCTAGACCGTTCATGGCTTGATCAGAAGGTGGTGGTCAGGGAGATGGTTGATGGTCCTTCTGTAGCTCAGTTGGTAGAGCATGGCGCTTGTAACGCCAGGGTAGTGGGTTCGATTCCGGGACCAAAGATAGAATGTATGCACACATGACTGTAAGTCGCTTTCAGAAGGTGGTGGTAAATGGCAGATATTATGAAGTGTCTGTCGATCTTGTAGAGGGCTACTCTGGGAACTGGACTTCTCCTTCACAACAACTTCTCCTCACCACGCGCTCTCACCACTGGTGTCCCCCAGGGCTCTGTTCTAGGCCCTCTCCTATTCTCGCTATACACCAAGTCACTTGGCTCTGTCATAACCTCACATGGTCTCTCCTATCATTGCTATGCAGACGACACACAATTAATCTTCTCCTTTCCCCCTTCTGATGACCAGGTGGCGAATCGCATCTCTGCATGTCTGGCAGACATATCAGTGTGGATGACGGATCACCACCTCAAGCTGAACCTCGGCAAGACGGAGCTGCTCTTCCTCCCGGGGAAGGACTGCCCGTTCCATGATCTCGCCATCACGGTTGACAACTCCATTGTGTCCTCCTCCCAGAGCGCTAAGGACCTTGGCGTGATCCTGGACAACACCCTGTCGTTCTCAACTAACATCAAGGCGGTGGCCCGTTCCTGTAGGTTCATGCTCTACAACATCCGCAGAGTACGACCCTGCCTCACACAGGAAGCGGCGCAGGTCCTAATCCAGGCACTTGTCATCTCCCGTCTGGATTACTGCAACTCGCTGTTGGCTGGGCTCCCTGCCTGTGCCATTAAACCCCTACAACTCATCCAGAACGCCGCAGCCCGTCTGGTGTTCAACCTTCCCAAGCTCTCTCACGTCACCCCGCTCCTCCGCTCTCTCCACTGGCTTCCAGTTGAAGCTCGCATCCGCTACAAGACCATGGTGCTTGCCTATGGAGCTGTGAGGGGAACGGCACCTCAGTACCTCCAGGCTCTGATCAGGCCCTACACCTAAACAAGGGCACTGTGTTCATCCACCTCTGGCCTGCTCGCCTCCCTACCACTGAGGAAGTACAGTTCCCGCTCAGCCCAGTCAAAACTGTTCGCTGCTCTGGCCCCCAATGGTGGAACAAACTCCCTCACGACGCCAGGACAGCGGAGTCAATCACCACCTTCCGGAGACACCTGAAACCCCACCTCTTTAAGGAATACCTAGGATAGGATAAAGTAATCCTTCTCACCCCCCTTAAAAGATTTAGATGCACTATTGTAAAGTGGCTGTTCCACTGGATGTCATAAGGTGAATGCACCAATTTGTAAGTCGCTCTGGATAAGAGCGTCTGCTAAATGACTTAAATGTAAATGTAAATGTAAACATAGTTTAGTATGTATTCTATCAATTTGACAAATAGGTCTGGTATTCAAAGTATAGTATAGTAAACTAACCTGAATATCGGTGCTCCTCTTATATCCGATCCCACTGTCTTCATCTAAAGTTTCTCTGGCCTTCCAACATTTTGTTCCTGCACTGATTGTATGTAGAGTTGTTTGTCCCATGTTCAATTGTCGACTTATACCGAAATCGGCTAATCTCGCTCTGCCTGTAACATCTGAAGAGAAGATCATATACATGTAGCATTGAAATGTAGGTTAATAAATAAAACATCAAAATAATATTTCTTTAGCCCACATTTTTGTTGAATTACTACATGGTCTGGTCTTACCTATTAAAACATTCTGGGGTTTTATATCCCGGTGCAGAATTTTTGTGTTTAGACTATGCAGAACGCTTAGACTGCAGAGCACCTCGTGCACTATTTTCTTCAGGACAGGGGTTTTGTCCTCTGGTAGGTGGTCTTTGATGTATTCATCAAGGGTGTATTCACAGAGCTGAAGAACAAGGTAACCGAAGTGCTCGTCCTCTGCAAAGTCCACATATCTCACAATGCAGGGACTATCCAGCTGAGGTAGTCTTAAAAAACCCTCTTCTCTCTTCAGATCTTGATAGTTTGACTTGAGCATTCTCTTCACGGCTACCTCAGTACCATCATCCTTCAAGCCCAGAAAGACTTCAGTTCCATCACTTCCTTTGGCTATTTGGAAATCCGGATGGACGACAAGATTGAGATTTCCCAATCTGTAAACCTTGCCTACATCTATGTTGCTGAGTTCCTCCAACTGAGGCCTCCACCGCTCACTAACTTTGTGCCATTTCCGGGGTTTCAATTCGTCGGTGGTGGAGGGAAATGGTTTAACACTGGAATTTTCCCCATGTACACCAGATTCTTCAACTGGAATTGATGAAGCATCAAGATCTGGCTTCTCAGTCATGTCAGGTGTACTTTTCTCTACCGACAACTCTTCCTGAATTATCTTCTTCTTTTTTTTCTTCTTCTTCTTCTTCTTCTTTGACAGATTCACTCCCTGCAATTGTTCAGTTGTATCCGTTGGTGGGACTGGACTTCGTAGGAACATATCTAATTTCCTTAGCTTTTCTTTCAGGTCTTCATCCATCTCCATTTCAGCAGTAACAAGTATTTTCTCCGGCACAGAGGTTATCCCTCGTGATGTGATAATCGCAGGTACACAATCGAAGGTGTACAGATCTGCAAGCAAACCAAATGTAAAGACACCTAAGCTGGAGGTCTGAGGATTGGCGAGATATGCTTGATCAGTGAATGAGATGATCCTCTTGCATAACTCCTCAACAAAAGGGAGGGTCCAGCCATGTTTGTGATTTTGAGCTTTATGAGTAATCACATACAGTAGTTTGACAACTGAAATGTTGCGATTTAGTCCTTGAGGGGTACTTTTGGATTCATGTGTGAGGTATTTCAGAAGAGTGGGTATTACTACCAGTGACAGTCCAAGAGATATTTCTTTCATAATGTTAAAAACAGCTGTCAAGCAATTCACTACCATATCTTGTAAATGTTTGGGAATTTTAGGCAAGCGATTGGTTGCCTCCTCAATGTAGAGATCAATTTTCTGAGATTCTCTCAGCCACTTTATGGATGCTTGACGATACTGATCCATATTTTGTCCAATGGCGTTAAAAGACATGTCATATAGTGTGAGATGATTCACAGGGTTCACCACCAGCATGTGTTTGCCATATTCATTGAAAAGATCCTCCACTGATTTGAGTTCTATTGCACAAAAAAATCATAAAAAATCTTCAATTTGACAAAATTCTCACTCTCTGAAGAGAATTTCTGAATCATGCTTGCTATCTTTTGGTCAGTAGCGGGATATGCTTTGAGATTTCTTTCAGCAAATGCTCCAGACATCATCAACTCTTTCACAATGTCTTCTCTGTCATTGTTAGCCGCCAATTGAAGTGGAGTTAACATCTGGATTGGTGCCCCTTCTGGATCTGCTTTTGCTGCGATGAGTCTACTCACTAAACTGACAGGAGCTTTTGACATTGAGGCATAATGCAAAGGAACCCAACCATTTGTTGATTGGATGTTGGGGTCAGCACCTTCTTTCAGAAGAAATGTACAAATATTGTCATTTGTAAATGCAACAGCAGCAATTAAAGGGGTAACATCATCCTTCCACTCAGCACAAGGGTACAGTCCATTCAAGTCCTTGCCACCCCTGATCAATTTCTTTAGTTTCTCCAACTTTCTGTCAATAATGCATTTTATAATTGGATCCGTTTTCCTTGGAACCACAGACACCATTGGTAATTGTAATTGGAACTGGATTTGACCTGGGACGATATTCATTCTTCAAACCTCTGCTTCTACAGGTACAGTAGATCTGTGGGATGACATCTCTATTATTACCTCTGTTAAAATGTTAAGTCATGTACAGTCATATAAGCCTTGCTTAACCCTATTCTTGTTCATAACAATTGCAAAGACATTGGTAACGTTGTACTGTAGTCAACTTTGTTCTGAAGTTATTGTCAGCCGTAGAGACAGATAAACGTCTTGATTCTATGTTTGGTGGAGAACTTCTGCTTATAAAGTGATGCTGAAGGGCAAAAAAAAGCATCTAACGACGCAGTTAGCTGTTCTACTAGAGGTTTGAGAAAGTCGCTAAATAACAAGTGTTGGGAAACAGGTCTGAGATTTTACGATGAGACTACGAAGGTTCTAGCGATGAACTTAGCAAGATGCTTTTGGGATACCATGCCCTGGACAATAAATTAACACAATTTGAAACGCAAATTACATTTTTGAAAGACACCTTTTGCATGTGGAAATGTTATATAATTTTGTATAATCACCTTCCAGTGAATAAACCATTGAAATTAAAAACAAAAAAACATGTTTTAAGTGAGAAGTAGGCATTGGTCCGAAGTCAAAAAATAAAAGAAATTCACATGGGCATCACCATGCCTACCTCACCCATGCTCGTCCAAGGTTTTCCAGAATACTGCTTTGACCTACTACAGTAGAAATGTTGGTATGTTGTACTTCAAACGATGTGTATGCAGGTTTCTTAGGATTCAAATCATCTCAAACAGCCTAATTCATACTCTTCAGAGGAATAAAGGACTTTACAGTGTTCTGCTATTAAAATAATGTACAGCGCATTCGGAAGTATTCAGATGCCTCGACTTTGTCCACATTTTGTTACGTTACAGCCTTGTTCTAAAATTAATGAAATGTTTTTTTCCCCATCAATCTGCACACAATACCCCACAATGACAAAGTAAAAACAGTTTAGACATTTTTGCAAATTGATAAAAAATGGAAAAAATTGAAATATCACATTTCCATAAGTATTCAGACCCTTTACTCAGTCCTTTGTTGTAGCACCGTTGGCAGCGATTACAACCTTGATTCTTCTTGGGTATGATGCTACAAGCATGGCACACATGTACTGGAGGAGTTTGTGCAAGACCTCCCACTTAAAAAAGATGAGAGAGGCCTGTAATTTTCATCATAGGTACACTTCAACTATGACAGACAAAATGAGAAAAAAAAATCCAGAAAATCACATTGTAGGATTTTTTATGAATTTATTTGCAAATTATGGTGGAAAATAAGTATTTGGTCACCTACAAACAAGCAAGATTTCCGGCTCTCACAGACCTGTAACTTCTTCTTTAAGAGGCTCCTCTGTCCTCCACTCGTTACCTGTATTAATGGCACCCATTTTGTCTGTCATAGTTGAAGTGTACCTATGATGAAAATTATAGGCCTCTCTCATATTTTTAAGTGGGAGATCTTGCACAATTGGTGGCTGACTAAATACTTTTTGCCCCACACTACCGTTCAAACGCTTGGGGTCACTTATGGACATTTTTGTCCATTAAAATAACATCAAATTGATCAAAAATACAGTGTAGACATTGTTAATGTTGTAAATGACTATTGTAGCTGGAAACGGCAGACTTTGAATGGAATATCTACATAGGCGTACAGAGGCCTCACAAGTCCTCAACTGGCAGCTTTATTAAATAGTACCCCGCAAAACACAAGTCTCAAAGTGAACAGTGAAGAGTCGACTCCGGGATAATGGCCTTCTAGGCAGAGCTCCCCTGTCCAGTGTTCTTTTGCACACCTTAATCTTTTTATTGGCCAGTCTGAGATGTGGCTTTTTTTTGCAACTCTATCTAGAAGACCAGCAACCCGGAGTCGCATCTTCACTGTTGACGTTGTTTCTGGCCATTTTGAGCACGTAATCGAACCCACAAATGCTGATGCTCCAACTAGTCTAAAGAAGGACAGTTTTTTTTTTTCTTTAATCAACACAGTTTTAAGCTGTGATAACATATTACAAAAGGGTTTTCTAATGATCTATTAGCCTTTTAAAATGATAAACTTGGATTAGCTAACACAACGTGCCATTGGAACACAGGAGTGATAGTTGCTGATAATGGTCCACTGTATGCCAATGTAGATATTCCATAAAAAATCTGCCGTTTCCAGCTACTATAATCATTTACAACATTAACAATATCTACACTGTATTTCTGTATATAACAAATTTGATGTAATGGACAACAAAATTGCTTTTATTTAAAAAACAAGGACATTTCTAAGTGACCCCAATATTACAACTCAGCAATGTTCACAATCCAATGAAGTGATAGATGGTAGGATAATCTAACAAGACAGGGACAAATGATATCCTATTAAGCATTAGCAATGTAAATGATAGTTAAATGTTCCTTCTATTTGGTCATTGTGATAATAAACCCAACCACATCTGCTGGTCAGGTGATTGTGTTTCAGGAATTGAAACTCTGATGTCTAATGGAAACTTTGATAGTCTAAGATGTGAAAAGTATGATATTAAGTTAGCGTTAGAAATGTAAACAATAGTTAAAGTTACTTACATTTTGTCATCGTGATATCGGCACCAACTTGCTTGAGGAAGTGTCCACAGACTATAGAAAAACTCAACCACACCTCTTTATCATGTGACTGTGTTTCAGGAAATGAAACTGATAGCCTTTTAAGAAGAATAGCAACATCCCTGCCTGGTGTCTTCTTTATCACAAATCTTTCACCTACTATGTTTTGAGACTTCACTAAATACACTTCATCAGTTCTGTAAATATGTATCTCTTAATATGAAAAGTGTGCGTCCACATTTTTACATAAGTTCAGAAACTTTGCTTTCTATTCTAGGAATAAAGTCTCTGTTTGCATATGTCGTTGAAAAAAAACCTGGCCCCAGTAAAATGTTCCCCAGGAAGCAAAATAGAGCAGCTTTACCTTTACCTATATATATATAGCCATTAGAATATACAGCAGTAGGAAGGGGAATTGATAGCCATTAGAATATACAGCAGTAGGAAGGGGAGTTGATAGCCATTAGAATATACAGCAGTAGGAAGGGGAGTTTATAGCCATTAGAATATACAGCAGTAGGTAGGGGAGTTGATAGCCATTAGAATATACAGCAGTAGGTAGGGGAGTTTATAGCCATTAGAATATACAGCAGTAGGAAGGGGAGTTTATAGCCATTAGAATATACAGCAGTAGGAAGTTTATATCCATTAGAATATACAGCAGTAGGAAGTTTATAGCCATTAGAATATACAGCAGTAGGACGTTTATAGCCATTAGAATATACAGCAGTAGGAAGGGGAGTTTATAGCCATTAGAATATACAGCAGTAGGGAGTTTATAGCCATTAGAATAAACAGCAGTAGGAAGGGGAGTTTATATCCATTAGAATATACAGCAGTAGGAAGTTTATAGCCATTAGAATATACAGCAGTAGGAAGGGGAGTTGATAGCCATTAGAATATACAGCATTAGGGAGTGTATAGCCATTAGAATATACAGCAGTAGGAAGGGGAGTTTATAACCATTAGAATATACAGCAGTAGGGAGTTTATAGCCATTAGAATAAACAGCAGTAGGAAGGGGAGTTTATATCCATTAGAATATACAGCAGTAGGAAGTTTATAGCCGTTAGAATATACAGCAGTAGGAAGGGGAGTTGATAGCCATTAGAATATACAGCAGTAGGAAGGGGAGTTTATAGCCATTAGAATATACAGCAGTAGGAAGGGGAGTTGATAGCCATTAGAATATACAGCATTAGGGAGTTTATAGCCATTAGAATATACAGCATTAGAGAGTTTATAGCCATTAGAATATACAGCAGTAGGAAGGGGAGTTTATAACCATTAGAATATACAGCAGTAGGGAGTTTATAGCCATTAGAATATACAGCAGTAGGGAGTTTATAACCATTAGAATATACAGCAGTAGGGAGTGTATAGCCATTAGAATATACAGCAGTAGGGAGTTTATAACCATTAGAATATACAGCAGTAGGAAGGGGAGTTCATAGCCATTAGAATATACAGCAGTAGGAAGGGGATTTCATAGCCATTAGAATATACAGCAGTAGGGAGTGTATAGCCATTAGAATATACAGCAGTAGGGAGTTTATAACCATTAGAATATACAGCAGTAGGAAGGGGAGTTTATAGCCATTAGAATATACAGCAGTAGGGAGTTTATAACCATTAGAATATACAGCAGTAGGGAGTGTATAGCCATTAGAATATACAGCAGTAGGGAGTTTATAACCATTAGAATATACAGCAGTAGGAAGGGGAGTTCATAGCCATTAGAATATACAGCAGTAGGAAGGGAGTTTATAACCATTAGAATATACAGCAGTAGGGAGTTTATAGCCATTAGAATATACAGCAGTAGGGAGTTTATAACCATTAGAATATACAGCAGTAGGAAGGGGAGTTTATAACCATTAGAATATACAGCAGTAGGGAGTTTATAGCCATTAGAATATACAGCAGTAGGGAGTTTATAACCATTAGAATATACAGCAGTAGGAAGTTTATAGCCATTAGAATATACAGCAGTAGGAAGGGGAGTTGATAGCCATTAGAATATACAGCAGTAGGGAGTTTATAGCCATTAGAATAAACAGCAGTAGGAAGGGAGTTTATATCCATTACAATATACAGCAGTAGGAAGTTTATAGCCATTAGAATATACAGCAGTAGGAAGGGAGTTGATAGCCATTAGAATATACAGCAGTAGGAAGGGAGTTCATAGCCATTAGAATATACAGCAGTAGGAAGGGGAGTTTATAGCCATTAGAATATACAGCAGTAGGAAGGGGAGTTTATAGCCATTAGAATAAACAGCAGTAGGAAGGGGAGTTTATATCCATTAGAATATACAGCAGTAGGGAGTTTATAGCCATTAGAATATACAGCAGTAGGGAGTTTATAACCATTAGAATATACAGCAGTAGGGAGTGTATAGCCATTAGAATATACAGCAGTAGGGAGTTTATAACCATTAGAATATACAGCAGTAGGAAGGGAGTTTATAGCCATTAGAATATACAGCAGTAGGGAGTTTATAACCATTAGAATATACAGCAGTAGGGAGTGTATAGCCATTAGAATATACAGCAGTAGGGAGTTTATAACCATTAGAATATACAGCAGTAGGAAGGGAGTTCAAAGCCATTAGAATATACAGCAGTAGGAAGGGAGTTTATAACCATTAGAATATACAGCAGTAGGGAGTTTATAGCCATTAGAATATACAGCAGTAGGGAGTTTATAACCATTAGAATATACAGCAGTAGGAAGGGAGTTTATAACCATTAGAATATACAGCAGTAGGGAGTTTATAGCCATTAGAATATACAGCAGTAGGGAGTTTATAACCATTAGAATATACAGCAGTAGGAAGTTTATAGCCATTAGAATATACAGCAGTAGGAAGGGAGTTGATAGCCATTAGAATATACAGCAGTAGGGAGTTTATAGCCATTAGAATAAACAGCAGTAGGAAGGGAGTTTATATCCATTACAATATACAGCAGTAGGAAGTTTATAGCCATTAGAATATACAGCAGTAGGAAGGGAGTTGATAGCCATTAGACTATACAGCAGTAGGAAGGGAGTTCATAGCCATTAGAATATACAGCAGTAGGAAGGGAGTTTATAGCCATTAGAATATACAGCAGTAGGAAGGGGAGTTTATAGCCATTAGAATAAACAGCAGTAGGAAGGGGAGTTTATATCCATTAGAATATACAGCAGTAGGGAGTTTATAGCCATTAGAATATACAGCAGTAGGAAGGGGAGTTTATATCCATTAGAATATACAGCAGTAGGAAGTTTATAGCCATTAGAATATACAGCAGTAGGAAGTTTATAGCCATTAGAATATACAGCAGTAGGACGTTTATAGCCATTAGAATATACAGCAGTAGGAAGGGGAGTTTATAGCCATTAGAATATACAGCAGTAGGGAGTTTATAGCCATTAGAATAAACAGCAGTAGGAAGGGGAGTTTATATCCATTAGAATATACAGCAGTAGGAAGTTTATAGCCATTAGAATATACAGCAGTAGGAAGGGGAGTTGATAGCCATTAGAATATACAGCATTAGGGAGTGTATAGCCATTAGAATATACAGCAGTAGGAAGGGGAGTTTATAACCATTAGAATATACAGCAGTAGGGAGTTTATAGCCATTAGAATAAACAGCAGTAGGAAGGGGAGTTTATATCCATTAGAATATACAGCAGTAGGAAGTTTATAGCCGTTAGAATATACAGCAGTAGGAAGGGGAGTTGATAGCCATTAGAATATACAGCAGTAGGAAGGGGAGTTTATAGCCATTAGAATATACAGCAGTAGGAAGGGGAGTTGATAGCCATTAGAATATACAGCATTAGGGAGTTTATAGCCATTAGAATATACAGCATTAGGGAGTTTATAGCCATTAGAATATACAGCAGTAGGAAGGGGAGTTTATAACCATTAGAATATACAGCAGTAGGGAGTTTATAGCCATTAGAATATACAGCAGTAGGGAGTTTATAACCATTAGAATATACAGCAGTAGGGAGTGTATAGCCATTAGAATATACAGCAGTAGGGAGTTTATAACCATTAGAATATACAGCAGTAGGAAGGGGAGTTCATAGCCATTAGAATATACAGCAGTAGGAAGGGGATTTCATAGCCATTAGAATATACAGCAGTAGGGAGTGTATAGCCATTAGAATATACAGCAGTAGGGAGTTTATAACCATTAGAATATACAGCAGTAGGAAGGGGAGTTTATAGCCATTAGAATATACAGCAGTAGGGAGTTTATAACCATTAGAATATACAGCAGTAGGGAGTGTATAGCCATTAGAATATACAGCAGTAGGGAGTTTATAACCATTAGAATATACAGCAGTAGGAAGGGGAGTTCATAGCCATTAGAATATACAGCAGTAGGAAGGGGAGTTTATAACCATTAGAATATACAGCAGTAGGGAGTTTATAGCCATTAGAATATACAGCAGTAGGGAGTTTATAACCATTAGAATATACAGCAGTAGGAAGGGGAGTTTATAACCATTAGAATATACAGCAGTAGGGAGTTTATAGCCATTAGAATATACAGCAGTAGGGAGTTTATAACCATTAGAATATACAGCAGTAGGAAGTTTATAGCCATTAGAATATACAGCAGTAGGAAGGGGAGTTGATAGCCATTAGAATATACAGCAGTAGGGAGTTTATAGCCATTAGAATAAACAGCAGTAGGAAGGGGAGTTTATATCCATTACAATATACAGCAGTAGGAAGTTTATAGCCATTAGAATATACAGCAGTAGGAAGGGGAGTTGATAGCCATTAGAATATACAGCAGTAGGAAGGGGAGTTCATAGCCATTAGAATATACAGCAGTAGGAAGGGGAGTTTATAGCCATTAGAATATACAGCAGTAGGAAGGGGAGTTTATAGCCATTAGAATAAACAGCAGTAGGAAGGGGAGTTTATATCCATTAGAATATACAGCAGTAGGGAGTTTATAGCCATTAGAATATACAGCAGTAGGGAGTTTATAACCATTAGAATATACAGCAGTAGGGAGTGTATAGCCATTAGAATATACAGCAGTAGGGAGTTTATAACCATTAGAATATACAGCAGTAGGAAGGGGAGTTTATAGCCATTAGAATATACAGCAGTAGGGAGTTTATAACCATTAGAATATACAGCAGTAGGGAGTGTATAGCCATTAGAATATACAGCAGTAGGGAGTTTATAACCATTAGAATATACAGCAGTAGGAAGGGGAGTTCAAAGCCATTAGAATATACAGCAGTAGGAAGGGGAGTTTATAACCATTAGAATATACAGCAGTAGGGAGTTTATAGCCATTAGAATATACAGCAGTAGGGAGTTTATAACCATTAGAATATACAGCAGTAGGAAGGGGAGTTTATAACCATTAGAATATACAGCAGTAGGGAGTTTATAGCCATTAGAATATACAGCAGTAGGGAGTTTATAACCATTAGAATATACAGCAGTAGGAAGTTTATAGCCATTAGAATATACAGCAGTAGGAAGGGGAGTTGATAGCCATTAGAATATACAGCAGTAGGGAGTTTATAGCCATTAGAATAAACAGCAGTAGGAAGGGGAGTTTATATCCATTACAATATACAGCAGTAGGAAGTTTATAGCCATTAGAATATACAGCAGTGGGAAGGGGAGTTGATAGCCATTAGAATATACAGCAGTAGGAAGGGGAGTTCATAGCCATTAGAATATACAGCAGTAGGAAGGGGAGTTTATAGCCATTAGAATATACAGCAGTAGGAAGGGGAGTTTATAGCCATTAGAATAAACAGCAGTAGGAAGGGGAGTTTATATTCATTAGAATATACAGCAGTAGGGAGTTTATAGCCATTAGAATATACAGCAGTAGGAAGGGGAGTTTATATCCATTAGAATATACAGCAGTAGGAAGTTTATAGCCATTAGAATATACAGCAGTAGGAAGGGGAGTTTATATCCATTAGAATATACAGCAGTAGGAAGTTTATAGCCATTAGAATAAACAGCAGTAGGAAGGGGAGTTTATATCCATTAGAATATACAGCAGTAGGAAGTTTATAGCCATTAGAATATACAGCAGTAGGTAGGGGAGTTGATAGCCATTAGAATATACAGCATTAGGGATTTCATAGCCATTAGAATATACAGCAGTAGGAAGGGGGGTTTATAGCCATTAGAATATACAGCATTAGAGGTGTATAGCCATTAGAATATACAGCAGTAGGAAGGGGAGTTGATAGCCATTAGAATATACAGCAGTAGGAAGGGGAGTTCATAGCCATTAGAATATACAGCAGTAGGAAGGGGAGTTTATAGCCATTAGAATATACAGCAGTAGGAAGGGGAGTTTATAGCCATTGGAATAAACAGCAGTAGGAAGGGGAGTTTATATCCATTAGAATATACAGCAGTAGGGAGTTTATAGCCATTAGAATATACAGCAGTAGGAAGGGGAGTTGATAGCCATTAGAATATACAGCAGTAGGAAGGGGAGTTTATAGCCATTAGAATATACAGCAGTAGGGAGTTTATAGCCATTAGAATAAACAGCAGTAGGAAGGGGAGTTTATATCCATTAGAATATACAGCAGTAGGAAGTTTATAGCCAATAGAATATACAGCAATAGGACGGGGAGTTGATAGCCATTAGAATATACAGCATTAGGGAGTGTATAGCCATTAGAATATACAGCAGTAGGAAGGGGAGTTTATAACCATTATAATATACAGCAGTAGGGAGTTTATAGCCATTAGAATAAACAGCAGTAGGAAGGGGAGTTTATATCCATTAGAATATACAGCAGTAGGAAGTTTATAGCCGTTAGAATATACAGCAGTAGGAAGGGGAGTTGATAGCCATTAGAATATACAGCAGTAGGAAGGGGAGTTCATAGCCATTAGAATATACAGCAGTAGGAAGGGGAGTTTATAGCCATTAGAATATACAGCAGTAGGAAGGGGAGTTGATAGCCATTAGAATATACAGCATTAGGGAGTTTATAGCCATTAGAATATACAGCAGTAGGAAGGGGAGTTTATAACCATTAGAATATACAGCAGTAGGAAGGGGAGTTTATAACCATTAGAATATACAGCAGTAGGGAGTTTATAGCCATCAGAATATACAGCAGTAGGGAGTTTATAACCATTAGAATATACAGCAGTAGGAAGTTTATAGCCATTAGAATATACAGCAGTAGGAAGGGGAGTTGATAGCCATTAGAATATACAGCAGTAGGGAGTTTATAGCCATTAGAATAAACAGCAGTAGGAAGGGGAGTTTATATCCATTAGAATATACAGCAGTAGGAAGTTTATAGCCATTAGAATATACAGCAGTAGGAAGGGGAGTTGATAGCCATTAGAATATACAGCAGTAGGAAGGGGAGTTCATAGCCATTAGAATATACAGCAGTAGGAAGGGGAGTTTATAGCCATTAGAATATACAGCAGTAGGAAGGGGAGTTTATATCCATTAGAATAAACAGCAGTAGGAAGTTTATAGCCATTAGAATATACAGCAGTAGGAAGGGGAGTTGATAGCCATTAGAATATACAGCAGTAGGAAGGGGAGTTTATAACCATTAGAATATACAGCATTAGGGAGTTCATAGCCATTAGAATAAACAGCAGTAGGAAGGGGAGTTTATATCCATTAGAATATACAGCAGTAGGAAGTTTATAGCCATTAGAATATACAGCAGTAGGTAGGGGAGTTGATAGCCATTAGAATATACAGCATTAGGGAGTTCATAGCCATTAGAATAAACAGCAGTAGGAAGGGGAGTTTATATCCATTAGAATATACAGCAGTAGGAAGTTTATAGCCATTAGAATATACAGCAGTAGGAAGGGGAGTTGATAGCCATTAGAATAATAATAATAATAATATAATATATGCCATTTAGCAGACGCTTTTATCCAAAGCGACTTACAGTCATGTGTGCATACATTCTACGTATGGGTGGTCCCGGGGATCGAACCCACTACCCTGGCGTTACAAGCGCCATGCTCTACCAACTGAGCATACAGCAGTAGGAAGGGGAGTTCATATCCATTAGAATATACAGCAGTAGGGAGTTTATAGCCATTAGAATATACAGCAGTAGGAAGGGGAGTTTATATCCATTAGAATATACAGCAGTAGGAAGTTTATAGCCATTAGAATATACAGCAGTAGGAAGGGGAGTTGATAGCCATTAGAATATACAGCAGTAGGAAGGGGAGTTCATAGCCATTAGAATATACAGCAGTAGGAAGGGAAGTTTATAGCCATTAGAATATACAGCAGTAGGAAGGGGAGTTTATAGCCATTAGAATAAACAGCAGTAGGAAGGGGAGTTTATATCCATTAGAATATACAGCAGTAGGGAGTTTATAGCCATTAGAATATACAGCAGTAGGAAGGGGAGTTGATAGCCATTAGAATATACAGCAGTAGGAAGGGGAGTTTATAACCATTAGAATATACAGCATTAGGGAGTTCATAGCCATTAGAATAAACAGCAGTAGGAAGGGGAGTTTATATCCACTAGAATATACAGCAGTATGAAGTTTATAGCCATTAGAATATACAGCAGTAGGTAGGGGAGTTGATAGCCATTACAATATACAGCATTAGGGAGTTCATAGCCATTAGAATATACAGCAGTAGGAAGGGGGGTTTATAGCCATTAGAATATACAGCATTAGAGGTGTATAGCCATTAGAATATACAGCAGTAGGAAGGGGAGTTTATATCCATTAGAATATACAGCAGTAGGGAGTTTATAGCCATTAGAATATACAGCAGTAGGAAGGGGAGTTGATAGCCATTACAATATACAGCATTAGGGAGTTCATAGCCATTAGAATATACAGCAGTAGGAAGGGGGGTTTATAGCCATTAGAAAATACAGCATTAGAGGTGTATAGCCATTAGAATATACAGCAGTAGGAAGGGGAGTTTATAACCATTAGAATATACAGCAGTAGGGAGTTTATAACCATTAGAATAAACAGCAGTAGGAAGGGGAGTTTATATCCATTAGAATATACAGCAGTAGGAAGTTTATAGCCATTAGAATATACAGCAGTAGGAAGGGGAGTTGTAGCCATTAGAATATACATCATTAGGAAGGGGAGTTGATAGCCATTAGAATATACAGCAGTAGGAAGGGGAGTTTATTGCCATTAGAATATACAGCAGTAGGTAGGGAGTTTATAATAACAAAAGGGATTCCTCACATTTCTTAGGCTTGGAACCCTAAAAACAACAGGTCCCCTGATGCATCAGTTTGTTTGCTTGTCTAGCCTATCAGTTCCATTGTCTCTCTCTGACCCGGCCCAGAACAAACAGTGAGACAGAGGGTGTCACTGGAACAGTTAAGTGTTTGCTTGTCTTTCCTCCCCACTGGTGAGGTAAAAGTCTCCATAAACATTTTCCCAGCTGCTCACTTGACTTCTGCCCATTTGTACACTTTACAGAATTGCATTGAGACTCAAATCTTTCACTTAAAATGTAGGCCAAACAAAACCCATTGATTTCAAATTGTAACAAACCATACAACTCTATGCACAAGGACTACATTTAATAATTTACACTGACATTTTTTTTTTACAAAAACACATTTACTGGAAGAACTGCAGATGCAAAGTTCAAAAACTATCTTAATAAATATCTGCTCAGAATGAATGTTCAACGATGTCTGCAGAAAGAATGGAGTGTCAGCTATGACATGACACAGGGACACAAATCTCTTTTGGTTATTGAACTACAGGAAGTGAAGTGGATTTACACCCGGTAACAGAACTGCATTAAGGGAAATTCATGTTGGGGTCTCTGATCTGTACTAGACAGAAAAGCAGAGTTATGAATATCATGTTCTTCATGGTGATGTATCCTGAATCGGTACACAAAGGTAGAATTATGCAAACAATTTGGGGGTATTTTTCTACACATAATCTATTATTTTAATGAGCTCTGCCCCCAAACAAGACTACATTTGGTTGGTCGGATCAGACCAAATCTGAACCAATCATAGAAGTCTGTTTCACAAGCTTGGACATCAAAGTACAGTACAGAACAGCTCAGTAGAGTACAGTAGAGTACAGTAGAGTAGAGTACAGTAGAGCAGAGTACAGTACAGAAAAGCTCAAGTAGAGTACAGTAGAGCAGAGTACAGTAGAGTACAGTAGAGTACAGTACAGTAGAGCACAGTAGAGTACAGTAGAGCAGAGTACAGTAGAGTACAGAACACTACAGAACAGTAGAGCAGAGTACAGTCGAGTAAAGTAGAGTACAGTAGAGCAGATTACACTAGAATACAGTAGAGTAGAGTACAGTAGAGCACAGTAGAGTACAGTAGAGTACAGTAGAGTACAGTACAGTAGAGCACAGTAGAGTACAGTAGAGCAGAGTACAGTAGAGTACAGAACACTACAGAACAGTAGAGCAGAGTACAGTCGAGTACAGTAGAGTACAGTAGAGAGGATTACACTAGAATACAGTAGAGTAGAGTACAGTAGAGCACAGTAGAGTACAGTAGAGTACAGTAGAGCAGAGTACAGTAGAGTACAGAACACTACAGAACAGTAGAGCTCAGTAGAGTACAGTAGAGCAGAGTACAATAGAGTACAGTAGAGCAGAGTACACTAGAATACAGTAGAGTAGAGTACACTAGAATACAGTAGAGTAGAGTACAGTAGAGCACAGTAGAGTACAGTAGAGTACAGTAGAGCAGAGTACAGTAGAGTACGGAACACTACAGAACATTAGAGCTCAGTAGAGTACAGTAGAGCGGAGTACAGTAGAGTACAGTGGAGCAGAGTACACTAGAATACAGTAGAGTAGAGTACAGTAGAGCACAGTAGAGTACAGTAGAGTACAGTAGAGCAGAGTACAGTAGAGTACAGAACACTACAGAACATTAGAGCTCAGTAGAGTACAGTAGAGCGGAGTACAGTAGAGTACAGTGGAGCAGAGTACACTAGAATACAGTAGAGTAGAGTACAGTAGAGCACAGTAGAGTACAGTAGAGTACAGTAGAGCAGAGTACAGTAGAGTACAGAACACTACAGAACAGTAAGAGCAGAGTACAGTAGAGTACAGAACACTACAGAACAGTAGAGCTCAGTAGAGTACAGTAGAGCAGAGTACAGTAGAGTACAGTAGAGCAGAGTACACTAGAATACAGTAGAGTAGAGTACAGTAGAGCACAGTAGAGTACAGTACATTAGAGTACAGAACCGGACACTACAGTACAGAACAGTAGAGTAGAATACAGAACAGCAGAGTACAGAACAGTACAGTACAACAAAGTAGAGTTCAGTACATTAGAATAGAGTTCAGTACAGTAGAGCAGAGTACAGTAGAGTAAAGAAGACTACAGCACAGAACAGAACAGTAGAGCTCAGTACAGTACATTAGAGTACAGAACCGGACACTACAGAACAGTACAGTATAGTACAGAACCGGACACTACAGTACAGTACAACACAACACAGTAGAGTTCAGTACATTAGAATAGGGTTCAGTACAGTTGATTAGACAATGGGTGGGTCTAATCCTGAATGTGCATTCCAGCCGGTGTCTATTCCAGTAACTACCACCGGCTAAATCTATGACGTTAAAATGCCTATTTACTCTGTTCCATCTGACTGGACAATCCACTGTCTCATCTGCCCAATCCACTGTCTCATCTGCCCAATCCACTGTCTCATCTGCCCAATCCACTGTCTCATCTGCCCAATCCACTGTCTCATCTGCCCAATCCACTGTCTCATCTGCCCAATCCACTGTCTCATCTGCCCAATCCACTGTCTCATCTGCCCAATCCACTGTCTCATCTGCCCAATCCACTGTCTCATCTGCCCAATCCACTGTCTCATCTGCCCAATCCACTGTCTCATCTGCCCAATCCACTGTCTCATCTGCGCAATCCACTGTCTCATCTGCCCAATCCACTGTCTCATCTGCCCAATCCACTGTCTCATCTGCCCAATCCACTGTCTCATCTGCGCAATCCACTGTCTCATCTGCCCAGGCAGGGAAGTTAAAAACTTGATCACCACTATAAAAAGCATCTAGACATTATCTCACGTATATTTTGTTTTCAACAGCGGAGATTTGCAACATTGTTTCAATATTCAAATGTCGATTGAAAAAAGGTCAAAGGAAACAAAGTTCAGTTAGTTTGCAGTCGTTCCAGCTTCAGTTAGAAGTGATTGTGTTTTGCTGTGTTGTTGGCGAGCTCCTCTGAACCGCAGTGTCCTGACTAGAGAACACATTTTCTATGCCAGGCGATAACGTGCCTCATTAGCTCATTGTTATGGATGGAATGTCACTAGAAAACAGCTGAAACCAATGCAGCCAGTGTTGTTATTCTGTCTACAGTGTTTGGCGTGACTGGAAGTTAGCCGTACAGTCACTGCTAACTTACATAGTGGTGGAGTACAGAGCCAAAACAACAAAACATGTGTCACTGTCCCAATACCTCCGGAGCTCCCTGTATATGCCTAAATAATAATCATAAAAATGCTCTTTGCTTTCATTTGACACCCAATTTGACATGCTCCCATCATGGGTCCTTTTACATGGAAATGACAACCAAACAACCAACCAACCAACCAACCAAACAACCAACCAACCAAACAACCAAACAACCAAACAAACAACCAACCAAACAAACAACCAAACAACCAACCAACCAACCAACCAACCAACCAACCAAACAACCAACCAACCAACCAAACAACCAAACAACCAACCAAACAACCAACCAACCAACCAACCAAACAACCAAACAACCAAACAACCAACCAACCAACCAACCAACCAAACAACCAAACAACCAACCAAACAACCAACCAACCAACCAACCAACCAAACAACCAAACAACCAACCAACCAAACAACCAACCAACCAACCAAACAACCAAACAACCAAACAACCAACCAACCAACCAAACAACCAACCAACCAACCAACCAACCAAACAACCAACCAAACAACCAACCAAACAACCAACCAAACAACCAACCAAACAACCAAACAACCAAACAACCAACCAAACAACCAACCAAACAACCAACCAAACAACCAAACAACCAACCAAACAACCAACCAAACAACCAAACAACCAACCAAACAACCAAACAACCAAACAACCAACCAAACAACCAACCAAACAACCAACCAAACAACCAAACAACCAACCAAACAACCAACCAAACAACCAACCAAACAACCAACCAACCAACCAAACAACCAAACAACCAAACAACCAACCAAACAACCAACCAAACAACCAACCAAACAACCAACCAAACAACCAACCAAACAACCAAACAACCAACCAAACAACCAACCAAACAACCAACCAAACAACCAACCAAACAACCAACCAAACAACCAACCAAACAACCAACCAAACAACCAACCAAACAACCAAACAACCAACCAAACAACCAACCAAACAACCAACCAAACAACCAACCAAACAAACAACCAAACAACCAACCAACCAACCAACCAACCAAACAACCAACCAACCAACCAACCAAACAACCAAACAACCAAACAACCAACCAAACAACCAACCAAACAACCAAACAACCAAACAACCAAACAACCAACCAACCAACCAAACAACCAACCAACCAACCAAACAACCAACCAACCAACCAAACAACCAACCAACCAAACAACCAACCAACCAACCAACCAAACAACCAACCAACCAACCAACCAAACAACCAACCAAACAACCAACCAAACAACCAACGCCTTTGTTTGTTTGAATAGCTGTTATTTGACTCTTTCCACTAACCCAACTTCTCCCCACAAAGACATGTAAACAGAGGCACTTCCCCTTTTGTGGTGGCATAGCCAGTAATCATTGATCTGGGCTATCTGTATTGACAAAGGGTGTCCTTGACTTGGCCGTCCACTTCATGGTCACTGAACCTTTCCACAAAACCTCGACAGATGCATGGAAGCTCAGTGGAGAACAGTCCACATTCATGCCGTGAGGTTATACGTGGTCAGAACAACAAACGTCAGGGGTCAAATACACTTGGGCCGAATTGCATCATATTTGAATATAGCACTACTTTTAGCCAGAGCCACATAGGGTAGTGCACTGTTTAGGGAATAGGGTGCTATTGGAGACACAACCTTGGTTAGACAATTTCCAGGAATAATTGTTCAGCAGAACAGGTCAAACTTTGCCACAGTCAGAATGATATTTGCACTTTGCCATTACATGAATCTATAATTCTTTGGGCTCTGAACCAGGTTTATGTCTACCATAACAACATAGAAGAAAAATATTAGCTGGCATTCGTAGGGACAAAATCCTCCACAGCTGGCTCAGTTTGCCTCAACAAGTCAGCCAGTGTAGACATAACAGAGAGATAATGGTAAGAATTTGCTGCACAACATAAAAAGGGCTGGTAATGAAGAGAGGAATGTATTTCTTTGTCAAACAAGGAAGCGCCTGAAGCCGCAGCGAGACTGAATTCCTCCTCCTTTGTTCTTTTTTCTTTCCACCAACTTTATTGTTGTTACTGCTCCCCCCCCCCCCCCACTCTGTGTGGCCAGAGTTGACAGAGTACACTTAGCACACGGCTACACACATAGCAACCCCCCCCTCCCCACTCTGTGTGCTATGCTAATATTGACACTGCAGCCTAACACTGCCACTATTGAGTTTGGCCATTCTAAATGATGTTTGACCAGCATTACAACAACAGTGAAATAACACAGCCTCGGCCTATAGGGCTAGTTCCCCTCAGGTTATGACCCAATAGGGGGGTGTGTGTGTGTGTGTGTGTGTGTGTGTGTGTGTGTGTGTGTGTGTGTGTGTGTGTGTGTGTGTGTGTGTGTGTGTGTGTGTGTGTGTGTGTGTGTGTGTGTGTGTGTGTGTGTGTGTGTGTGTGTGTGTGTGTGTGTGTGTGTGTGTGTGTTATAGGGTTAAAGGAAGTGATGATGGCATCCTCTCACACTGTGTCACACTGAGCAGGTGTCAGGTTGGGGCACTGCGGTCTCCTGTTTCTCTGTGTTAGCATTTCAAGTGGTATACAATAGCAAAGTGGCTAACGTCCACCTTTCATGTTATTGCTACCTATTACACAGCAAGTCGATAAAGCTAATAAGCAATGTACTTTTCTCTCTCTTATCACCATTTTGGCTTTATCGTGTTTACTCCTGGTTTTTATCGTGAAAAGCCTTGCTGTAAGAGGAATAGCTGTGTGGCTGTAAAACATTAGCCTGAATTTGTGTTTGCTCAGATAAGTGTTTGCGATCAGCGATAGGCACAAGGTGGGGGCTGTTGTCCGTAGGTCTGTCATCACAGAGGACCAACAGGTTTATCAGTACCTGGTGTGGTACTAGGGAGTGCTGACTAAGACAGCTTGTTCCCAGTAGTGTGTGTGTGTGTGTGTGTGTGTGTGTGTGTGTGTGTGTGTGTGTGTGTGTGTGTGTGTGTGTGTGTGTGTGTGTGTGTGTGTGTGTGTGTGTGTGTGTGTGTGTGTGTGTGTGTGTGTGTGTGTGTGTGTGTGTGTGTGTGTGTGTGTGTGTGTGTGTGTGAGAATGAGACAGTGATAAGGACAAGACAGAGAGAGAAAGGGTGTGAGAGAGGGAGAGAGATAGGTGGCTCTGGGTAGGGATTAGAACCTATTTTTTCACTACGAGAGAAACCGTCTGTGATAGGCAGTACTGCCATCTCCTGGTCATGTGTGCTTGCCCTCTTTATCCTGATTGGTTTACAGTATGTAAAGCATGTTGACTGTTGTTTCAGCTTGAGTGGTCAGACTGAATGTAAATCCCAGGGTTTAGAGGACCTTAATGACAACATTGCAGGGTCGACTAGGGGTCTAACATCTGCTGTGGAACACACCATGACCCCTCCTTGTCATATTGAAGACACACACACACAGGTACAGGCACAAACACACACACACGACAGCATACACACTATACACACACTAACATATGGATTTTGTGTTGTAGATATGTGGTAGTAGAGTAGTGGCCTGAGGACACACACTTAATGTGTTGTGAAATGTAATGTCGTGTTTTTAATGGTTTAGAACTGCCTTCATTTAGCTGGACCCCAGGAAGAACGGGGATCCATAATAGACACAACTACAAAAAATACTAATATTGACATAAATCTATGCATCTGCACACGAGACACAGGGAGTACAGGATTATGTGCCTGTTGTTTGTATATGACTCTTGGCTGAATATGAATAACAAAAGGACCTAGTGTCTGGTGCCGTGTTGCTCCCATAGTGGCTCTGAGTTTTGACTACATGGATACTTGGAAAGAGACGACCTGTAATTGACGTTTGCGTGAATATCCAGCGTATTTATGTTATTGCTCAGATGAAGGTCGAATGATGGAAAGCTCAGCTACTATTAAAATCCTTTTGCATCTGACTGGAGGTGTGCAGAGACTTTTTCCTGCTTCTATTCAGAGAAAGGGAATGAATGACTCTTTGAAATGTAATCGAAAACGGTGAAGTAGGAATGTTTGTGCTTTTGGGGATTAGATTTGTGTTCACATGCCCTTTCAGTGGCCACGTCATAAAAAAATGTAGGAACTTCCTGTCCATTTTGCATGGTCATCCACTTCCTCCATGACCACCCCCAAACCCCCCCTCCACCGCATCGCATAGCCTTGGATGTAGCGAAGCTAAATGTCCCCCGGCCCAATGTCATCTCTGTGGGACAAAGTCTGATCAACGGACCTTCTACATCAAACGTTGGCCCTGGGCCATATTCAAATCCACCGAGTGGACCTGTGTGAATGACAGAGCCATATAAACGCCAGCCAGCAACAATAATGACATTGTTTGCTATCGCTCCCCTACATCTCCTGCTGCAATTATCCCATTTAATTATCCCATTCTCTTGAACTTGGCACCGTGCAACAGGCAGCCTTTATTATTGTCCTCTTCCACATCGTTTTTTTCCCCGACGTTGCCTCCACCTTCCTCCTTACGGTTTCCAACAAGCCCCAGCCAATAAAGTGTTAGATAAATATTAGCTTTGGCAGGACACGCCTCGGCCTATCAGATCAGTGAAAGTCATTGGCCGCATTGATTGGTTTATGGATTCAACTGCTGTGTGGAAAAAAGGAAGAGGAGGGCACAGAAGGGAAGGGAGCAAAGTCTGTTCTCTATTAGAATCCACTAGGTGTTTCAGCAAACAGAGGTAATGCTTGGCAAACATGGCGATTGGAGGAGGTTCCTCGGCAGTGTTAGCTTAGCAAACGTGGGTTCTGCGCAAACAGCTTCAAAGAATTTGACTCACTAGCTACCTCCACATAACCTTTGATGTGGGTATCGATTGAGGCTGAGAGTGGCGAGACACAGTGGGGTGGGGGGGTGGGGGGTTGTTAGTGGGGGCTCCAGAGGGATTCACAGGGGCACAGGAGGTGGGTCGAGACGAGGATGTAGCCTGCTGGGGAACCAGTGTGTGTGTCACAACCTCCCTTGGCAACTGGCTCGGCTTGTGATCAAAGTCAGACTGCCCACCCTACATGTCATGCACACATAAACATAAACACACGTGTATACACACATACCACATATGTTGCACACACACTCTAATGTTGGCATGCTGTCATTTTGCCAAAGTGTGGTGTAGCACAACTGATCGTGTGTTTGAGGAACGAAATCTTTTAGAAACACAATATTATAATTACAGAACACAATTTAAGCAACATGAAACATGATACATTTAAATATGAACATTATCACAAATGTTTATAATTATACACTACATTATATTCCCAAAGCATAATAACCAGACGTAGCCTGGTATTAAATCGAACCCACCATATCAATGTTTACTCAATGTCTTTGTTTACATATTGAACACACACTGAGAAAATTGGAGGCTTCTTCCTAGGGAATCTACCTATAGGAGTTCCTAAAATCATTCTGTGATGTGGTTGTCCAAGACAAAAAGAGCCTTTCTTTGATATCGAAAATATCATGCAGGTGAAAGAGGACCCAAAAGCGACTTAACAGAAACAGAGTTTATTTAAATCCAAAA